>NC_137881.1:24328430-24398430 GCF_963924005.1 Protomyctophum bolini | reverse complement strand
GTCTTTACTGCAGTTTAAACAGGTCCCTATTAAACCAAAATCGGTTGAACATTCAGTGAGTTTCATTTTAATAGTGGAGAGTGCACCTGCTGAATGGACATATAGGCCTAAATGCGTTAGAAGGCTCGGCTCTGACAGGTCCTGGAAAAGACGCGCAGTGATTGACCGGTAGTTATACTTGAGTGGCAGTCGCTCCAATGAACTGCAGCGGCCAATGAGGCATCGATATAGGTTTTTATATCTATGGATGGCCCTGGGTTCATTCATTCATTACCTGAGGGCTCAGGGTGCCCACCGGGTGTGTGATTGGTTCATTACCTGAGGGCTCAGGGTGCCCACCGGGTGTGTGATTGGTTCATTACCTGAGGGCTCAGGGTGCCCACCGGGTGTGTGATTGGTTCATTACCTGAGGGCTCAGGGTGCCCACCCGCTGTGTGATTGGTTCGTTCAGCACCACTTCCACCTTGCAGGCGTCCTTCTGCCGGGGGATGTTGAACTGCAGCGCCCCCTCCTGGAGATAGGCTGTCTGGCCGCGCTTCACTCTCAGCCCTCTGTTCACGCTCACCAGAGACCCCTGCCATGGGAGGGGGTGGATTACTAGTTAACACATTTACTTTACATTACATTTACATGTACTCAGTTACATTTGCTACCATGGAACCATGTCACGGGAGGGGAAGGATTACTAATTACTTACTCAGTTACATTTAATTATAACTGTAATTTTATTGAATACATTTCACTTGTAAGAGTCGTTATAATGCAACCTACTACTGTATTCACTATTACTGAAGTGTATTTGTGAAGGAAACCAATTTGCTTGCTTACTTACATTTTTTACTTTTGAGTTATATTTGTTTAATGAGCTCAGAGCGACATCAGCCATTTATTTTTGGACAAGCATTTTCATTCAATATGTTTGACATTTCAATTAAATTCTTATTATAAAAACATAAAACATAAAAACATAACATAAAAAAGACAGATTTTGCGCTCTCATTAGAAGGCGGGTGTAAGTGCCATACTCCAGTAATTATTGTAGACTAATTTTACTTTGCTTGAGTCATTACTTCAATACTTGTGGCATTAAAAATCGTGGTATTTAAGTGAATCGATTATTTTTTTGCCCATCCCTACTACTCACCTCTGAGCCCTGCGACGTGCCGGCAGCAGCCAGAGCCAGTACGAGCATGGGAATCCATCTGCAGACTGACATTAGACAATGGGAGATCATCATCCTCACTGTCCCTCTACATGTACGAGAGCAGGGGTATGGTTTCACTCTGGTCTGTTCTCCACTAGGCTACATGGGTTAGGGTTTCAATCTGGTCTGGTCTCCACTAGGCTACAGTGGTGTGGTTTCGCTGGTCTGGTCTCCACTAGGCTACAGTGGTGTGGTTTCGCTGGTCTGGTCTCCACTAGGCTACAGTGGTGTGGTTTCGCTGGTCTGGTCTCCACTAGGCTACAGTGGTGTGGTTTCGCTGGTCTGGTTTCCAGTAGGCTGCAGTGGTGTGGTTTCGCTGGTCTGGTCTCATGCTGCAGATGGTCAGTGTCACGGTGTCACATGGTGAGGGACGGGAAAGGAGCTGAGGACGACATTGTGACACAATTTGTTAGAAATGATGTTCTTCTAAGACTTTTTTGCTGCAGAAAATAGCAGATCGACAAGCTCACAAGGTATTGTGCTATTTTCAACTAAAGCTTTTTCCCACAATACGGATATAGGGGTTTTAAGTGGTTAAAACCACTTAAAGTACAAGACCACCTGGCCAATGAAGCACTAATGCTAGCAACAATACAAACACGCACAAACACAAGCATGTAATGATAATAACGTAAATCGATTAAAATCCATTCAAACTGGTGACAATTTAAATTGCGATTAATTGCACTTTGAATCGTGACGCAAACAGCACCATCTCTCCTACCAACATCAATACAGCATGGAATTCGATTCCACGCGCTACGTCCAACCAGGGGAAACTCCCCCCTGTCAGGTGTAAAGGAGCAACTTGGACACTTAGGCATGAAGGAAGCATGAGTTCAAGTCCGTTACTCTCCCCATGTCCCCCATATATGGGGACTAGGTTGGTGGAGGGTGTGTAGAGCCCAGGATCACATTAGACGATTGACACAGGGGTGAAAAAAATACAGCATGGAATTGTGGACAAAATCTTATCCTAGGACAGCAGAATATTCTTTATGCTGCGTTCACATGGAATCAGGCAAGCGGTAGACGGCAAACGGCGAAACCTACAGGACGGCACGGAACGTAAAAAGATTAAATATTTTAACATTGATGCCGTGAAGTCCTGTTCCGTTTACCGTCCTGCTCCCGTCCACTAAAAGTCCGGTTTGCCGTCGACCGCTTGCCTGATTCCATGTGAATGCAGCATTAGTTTGGGGTCTGAGAGGCAAAATGTCACATGGTGATCCATGATGATCCATGGCTCAAATGCCCAATAAATAATGGACCTTAATATGAAAAGCCACTTGAAAGCCACTGAGCTATACAGCACCAATCAGAGCAGACTGCACTGACCCAGCTACAGCGCGAGTTAATAACTCAAGCTGTCGAGTTGTTTTGTTTCTAACGACGTGGTAATTACAAGAACCCTCAACAACCTCCACCACGCCTGTCTCAGGTATACCCCCTCCTCCGTGCGCGCACACACACACACACACACACACACACACACAAACTGAGGCACACACATCGCGCGTGTATGCTTATTGACTTGAGAGCCTCGGGGTGGCCTTCTCATGTCATCATAAAATGCCTCCATCATACTTCCCCGTGACCGCAAGGGTCAGGGACAGGATGCAAGGAAGGAGAAAAAAGTTGTCAAGTTATTTTTTGTTTTCTTTTTAACACAGACGTGGCCTGTTCGCCCAGGCCAGAGGCAGTGACACAAAGGTGTGACATGTCAAAGCTCCACGATCCACCTGCTCGTTTTCCACATGATTCCACATGAGTGTTTGCACACGGCATGGATCACTCTGCTGTTTGGCCCCCAGGGGCCTCCTCTGTGTGAGGACTGTGTAATGCAATATTAATCACTTAAACCCAATATACAGTATACTTGGTGGACCCGTTGCCGTTAAACGTTTTTTTGCGCTGCATTAAATATCTTCGCTGAAAATTGCCAATATACACGCTCACAATTCCTTTTGTGCCTGACAACGCTGAGAACCACTGCACTATGACATTTATAATATGACTCAACATTTGAGCATGGTTTCAGCCCATTATGAAATTAAAGTTAAATATTTCAAAAAAGTATAAAACATAATGGGCAAAAACATTATAATATAAATACACATAAATAGTTGAGGTACGGTAATTCTGTGGCTTATTACTGGCAATGTGCACACAGACATTTGGCGCTGATCGCTAAGAGGTTTGTGAGATAAGGACACACACACACACAGACAGACAGACAGACAGACAGACAGACAGAGACAGAAGACCATCTTCTTGACAGCTCGCCTCCAAGGAGGAGTGATGACATGAAAATAACTAGAATAGCACATCTACATTGTGAGAGCTTGTAGATGGTCTATTTTCGCTGCGCTACAATATCATACAATGAATAATAAAATAGTGCTTAAGACTTAAGCACTACTTTATTCTTTGTTGTATAATAAGTGGTTAACTCAATGTGTGAGTTAAGGGAAGAACAGGTATTTACTGTCGATCATAAAATGATGGAACAGATGTCCATAAATGTGTCAATGAGACACAAAAAAATACTACAAAATAGGAGTCGCAGTCACTTCCAGTACATAATCTGTGCTGTGGAGGAGAAGCAAATTCCTGACACACTCGTCTA
The DNA here is from genome assembly GCF_963924005.1 of Protomyctophum bolini. Lineage (NCBI taxonomy): Eukaryota > Metazoa > Chordata > Actinopteri > Myctophiformes > Myctophidae > Protomyctophum > Protomyctophum bolini. The sequence continues at coordinate 24,394,597 of NC_137881.1, read as the reverse complement.
TTAACAAACAGTACAACGAAACCTCCCAGAAAGCAGCCTGGAAGAGAAACGCACCTTATAATCAGGGTCCGGGTTCAGGGAGCGAGTCACGGCATGCCCCCCTATAGCTGCCGAACAATGCTTGTGTTTGTGGGGCTGGTAGTGAGATCATGTTCAAGGAGCGGAGCAAAAAAACAGGGCTTTGGGCCGGCCACCACCCACCCATCCTCCCTGGTCCACGACTGTCCTGAGAGTATGTTGACTGTTACATTTAAGACCCGAGGACCCGAGGGTTAGCACCCTCTGTGCCTGTGTTTAAATCACATTTAAAGACCTACCTATACACCAAGTGGTTTTCCTAATCTGGTAGTTAGGAGAATATTCATATGTAAATAATGCTATTTTTATTATTATTATTTATTTTATTTCTTTTTTATTTTATTTTTAACCTTGCTATGTGAAGCACTTTGGAACATTGTTTTGAAAAGCGTTCAAGTTCAATTCTACAATTAAAAAAATAATGTTTTCTGAAAAAAGTATGTTTCTATGTCAGTGGTGCTCAAACCATGACCTCCCAAAATTGTAATGTATTTGGCCGCTGGACTCCCAACATTTGTCGCTGCAACTGTAGCTGCAATGACACGTGTGTCATTGCAGCTACAGTTGCAACCGGGTGCTTTTGGAAAATTCACAGTTGTGCACCGGGAACACACTCGCCTATTAGTTTGTATTGGCAGTGTGGTCAGTGTGCCTATATCGAACGCACCCAGTGTTTCAGAGTGCAACACACATCCCCAGCCAATAGGGGCACGTAACGCGTGTTACGTTGAAAGCATATGGCGGAAAAAAACTGTTCGGATAAAAATGCTTTTTAATAAAACGTTAGAACGTTTATGTACACGTTTGCTCTGTAAATGTAGCAGTCCCAAAAAACAGGCTGAAGTTTCGCCATGACGATCGTAAAGTACAAGCGTCATGTGAACCACCTCTAGGTAGACCGTAGCTTTGCATATACCCGTGCCAAAAATGGGAAACAGCTGCCATGTGAATACAACCAATAATTGGAAGGAACACTGAGAGTGTTAACAAAGTCCTCCCATGCACCAGAGTTAAGAGTAGATCTAATCACACTAGTAGGAGATCAAACCTGTGTGGCCTAAGATGCGAGTCCTCAACTAAACACTGAAAACTGTGTTTTACACTAATTCTGGATTTCCAAACAGCAGCCAAGACTTTACTGTCCTCACAGATAACAGTACCTCAGAATGGTACTTATGCAAAAGTGTTCACAATCACACCGGCATCAGAAAAGCAAGAAGCCTATTCATTCACACCTACTAATGCTGCTCATCATGGGTTCCGGGCCACCCCGGGCGTGAGAGAGTTAAGGGCCATGACGTCACCGTAGCATAGCCAGAAGAAGATCACATCCAGCGCCTTTTAAACACGAGCAAATATCTCTTCAAATTCCGTGGGCTAATTAGTGTCAATTTGGGGGTCCTTGACGTGAAATGGTTATATGATATATGATGATAGAGGTCCTCTCCTCTCTCTATGTCCACCTCTCCGGTGGTGTGAGGTGAGCAATGTTTCGCAACATCGGTTCCGGGGACCACCAGCTAGCTATTGTTGATTTTGTCGACTTGTCTTAGACTATGACGAAAAATGTTAATCAACTACCTTTTTTCACTGATGAAAACTGAATAAAAACTAAATAAAGAATTACAGTAAGCTATGAGGACTGAAACTATGACTAAATATACTGACAATTGAGTCAACAAATAAAAACTAGACTAAAATGTTAGGGATAGTGGAGAAGAGACCCAGTAGAACTAAAGGACAAATAAAGTCATTTTTTATGCCTGGTTGCAAAATGCATGCTGAAAATAGCTTTTAGGTCGCCTAGGTCTGGAGGTCTGGGTGTACTGGTCTGGATTACATGCCATGTACTATATTACATGCCAATGAGGCATCTATGTTTTTATATTTGCGCTCACACTTACATACATAAGAGTCCATGTTTTGGACGTCCCCATCCTGGTGCATATGGTCCACGCCACAGACCCGACGTTGGGAAATCAGAGCTTAAGGTCTTCTCTTCCTGTTTGTCAGAGAGCTTCAATTCAACCTTCCCAATACAATGTCAACAAGCCCTATATCCACCTTAACCCGCAGGCTTCCTGTTTGTGCACCCAGGCCTCTGTAAGCTGGGGGAGAGGGGAGACGGGAGAGGGAAGACGAGAGGGGAGGGGAGGGGAGGCATGCTTCTTATCACCTAGAAAAACAAAGTCTGGATGAGATCGTGGTGAGATGAGTGAATCCCCTCCGCGCGAGCGCGCACACAAACACACCCACACCCACACACACACACACACACACACACACACACACACACACACACACACACACACACACACACACACACACACACACACACACACACACACACACACACACACTTCTGAAATCCATAACATCTCTCAGAGAACTAATTAAGTATGTTGTGTTTCAACTGCTCAGTTGACTGAACTTGTTGACAATAATTAACAATCCTGTAAAAATCTTCTTCATAAGAGTGCCTGAGTCCTGACGTCTCTCGCTCATCCCCTTCTTTGCCATTTATTTTTACTATTTTGAAAAACAATTAGCCGATCTACATCGACACGTTGTGAGCTTGTAGATTGGCTATTTGAACTACTCAAAAATGTTTTTCAAAATAGTAAAAAAGGAAAAGAGGAATAAGGGGTTAAGCACTGATGAAAATAGGGCCCATTGTTTGTGAGGACGATTTGGAAACCACTCAGGTTATGGATTAGACTCTTATGTTTAGGGGTAAGGGTCGGAGTCATCATGCTTAGTCATCACACACTCACACACACACACACACACACACACACACCGTGCGTGTTCCTATAGTGAAATTCCGGATGAAGGTTCCCATCTGTTCCGCACCAACAGCGGAGCGTTCTCTAATGACTAACTGCATTTACATTCCTGTAGTGTGTGTGTGTGTGTGTGTGTGTGTGTGTGTGTGTGCGCGCGCATGCGTGCGTGCGTGCGTGTGCGCACGTGTGCGTCCAGAGAGGAACAACAATCATCCAGTGCTGGAAAAAATGCTGTACTGTACTGTACTTGAGTTTAATCTACAAAGCAACTAGTAACTAAAGTTTACAAATAAATGTAGTGGAGAGTAGAAGTATATAATACAAATACCTCAAAATTGTATTTAAGTAGAGTACTTATAAGTAAATGTACACCGCACGCACGCACGCATGCACAGTTACACGCATGCACACATGCACGCACGCACACGCGCACACACACACACACACACACACACACACAGTTGATTAAACCACTAAAACAAATACAGCATGTAACTGGTGTAGAAAAAACGCACAAAAGTGGACAAAAGTGGCATTTTAAGCACTTCAACAAGCTCACAGTATGTCTCGTTGGGTGAGGTTGTAGATCGACGCCAAAATGTTCTCTCCAGAATAGAGACACACACTAAACAAAAAGACCTGCTACTGTCATATTCTACAAGTCATGAGCGCCTGTCAAGCCTGTCACAGACACGTGCGCAATGCAATGTCGGTCAGGAAACTCAGTGCCGTTGCCGGCGGCCGTTCATTGCATCACATTCTCATTCACATGATTCAGTCATCCAATCACACACTCATTCCACCTTCATACCGGCTATTTAAACTGGAAGTTTTCACTGCTTATCCTGCTTGCTGCTGTTTTGGATCTGCTGTTTAGGTACGGGGGATTCGGAGTCCCTATGGTTGGGACTGATGCGCTTGATCAGAGAGTTGTTGTGTGGAAATAATAATACAAAAGTCCCCCCCCCCTTTCTTTTTAGCCTAGAACTGGAGGTCTAGAACTTGTGGTCATGTGCTCAGTGGCATCACAAAGGTGTACTCTGCAGGCCAAAGAGTACACCGATGTGATGTCACTAATCACTAAGTCTAGACCTCCAGTTCTAGGCTAAACAGAAACTGGGGGACTTTTTTTATTGTTTCCACACAACACACTCATATTAATGGCTTACAGTACCACATGTTTACATTTTTGACTAAAATCAGTCAATCAATCAAAAGCCATACTAACAGAGGCTTACATCAGACCTCTCCCCCCCCCCCCCTCCACAAGTATTTTGAAGGTAAGAGTTTAAAGTACATGTTCTGTTAATCCGGCCGGTGTTAAGACGACACACCGCAGAGGCTTTGAGGTTTTGGCGGTGGGTGCGGGTGTGGAATGCGAGCGGTGACGCGCCTCCCTCCATTATTATAACAGAGTGCTGGGTTCGGCCTCACAGCTGTCTGTTTTTGAACGTCCATTCTACACGGCAACAAGTCTTCTCATCTGCAATAATGACAGGGTCCTCTGCAGCTGGCAATTTTCTCTAAAAGAAAAGGGGGGACATGACCAACCATACCTTTTGGCTGACATCCAATCTGTTCAGCACTGTTCGGTCTACAGTATGCGAGAGTCTCTAAGCTTTAGAGACTGTATGTCCGGCTAGGCTAATTAGGAAGTGAAGTGGCTCTCAAAGTGGCGCCCATGTAGGCACTCTCGGGGGGGTTCCCAAATGGACCCTTATACAGGTGCCTGTATAACTCTGAGAGTGTACACAATGGGAAAAATGAACCCTTACAGGTCTGTATAACTCCGAGAGTGTACACAATAAAAAACAAATGGACCCACATGTCTGTAACTCTGAGAGTGTAATGGAAAAAAAATGTCCCTACAGTTCTGCAACTGCATGCGAGAGTGTACACATGGAACCAAATGGACCCTTACAGGTCTGTAACTCAGAGTGTACACAATGGAAAACAAATGGACCCTTGCGGGTACATTTGGTTCCATACACTCTCAGAGTTATGGGGGTCCTTGAAATTACAAAGTTTGACAACCCCTACTCTAAAGTGTGCCCCCTATAGAGGGTGGCGTCTCCATCGTACTCAGAAGTTATGCGAGAACGTCTACTTAGTGACAAAAAAACTACTTTCTGGCATTGACAGCCCAAAAATCCAAACAGAAAAGTCCCATCAGATTGACATTCCATACATCCAAACAGAAAAGTCCTATCTGATTGACAACCCATCCATCAAAACAGAAAAGTCCTATCTGATTGACAGCCCATACACCCAAACAGAAAAGTCCTATCTGATTGACAGCTCATACACCCAAACAGAAAAGTTCTATCTGATTGACAGCCCATACACCCAAACAGAAAAGTCCTATCTGATTGGCAGCCCAAACATGCAAACCAAAAACTCCTATCTGATTGCATTACACAACGTTACACTCACTTTGCCACTCACTTTATGCATGTGCATATAGTGCATACCCTCTATTACGAGATGGAATACGCAAGAGACTGCCTTCTTAATTAACAGGGCAGAGTTGAGCACCATTCTATCTATCATGCATGTTATACTAAGACATTTCCCCAAGGTGCTTTTCTTATTATTATTCTTCAACAATTGAATGTACGTACTGTACGTCCAGTCTTGGGTCACTGAGAGAAGATGACACAGTGCACATCGCGACTGCTGCTCACGTTAGCCAGCCCCCCCCCCCCCCCCCCCCATCACTTAGGTCTACTGTTTGTTGAAGTGACTACCGGTAGTTCTCCTGAAAACTGTACCTTGTCCTAACGGCATGTCTGAAGACCGCATGACAGAGAGAGAGAGAGAGAGAGACAGACAGACGGACACACAGAGACAGAGTGAGACAGATAACAGAGACAGACAGATGACAGACAAGGAAAGCCATGTGAACATAGACAGAGAGAGAGGGAGAGAGAGTGCATCCAAATTAATCAATGAAGACATGTCATGCAAACAAGCGTCTCTATTTGTCCACCAAGAAGGAATGTTCCCCTGGCTCGGGCCCTGGTTATTTTTCTACAAATGTAGACATACATGTGTGTAGAGTAGAGTAGACATGTCCTTACCTGATCTGGTAATGTCTGGCTCTCTCGCAGGGGGCTTCCCTCTCTATATCTCTCTCTCTCGTCTGTGTGGGCTTTCAACTGCAACTGTCCTTCTGGCACACTCTTGGTTTCTTCTTGGCAAACTCCACCCACAGATAGAGAGAGAGAGAGAGAGAGAGAGAGAGAGGGGCTGGCGGGAGGTGGTATTGTTTCTGTAGTGGGGTGTGTGTGCACATGCACGTGTGTGCGTGTGCGTGTGTGTGTGTGTGTGTGTGGGCCCCCCCACACACACACACACACCGGGGGGGTGATCGGAGCGTAAAAACCTCAAGACAAACACTTCACAGTTCTAACATCAAAGTGTCAGTGCATTCACTCACTCACTCACTCGCTCACTCACACCTTTGGCATTATTTACCTTCAATAGAGCAGAGCACTGTGACATCATCATTAAGAGCGTAACATAAAACCAAATAGACCCTTTATGGGTCCATTTGGTTTCATTTTGCACTCTCCAGTTTGGGCTCGAAGCGTAATTAAAGAGCGACAGTAAACATCTGTGGAAAAAAATGAAATATAACTGTGTGTTATCAGACAGCGTTTGAAGTCTACAGGTCATGTTTACAGTGGGGAAAAACAAGACATTGTCATTTTAAAAGGAGGTATACGGTAACTAAAAAAAGGCTTTCTTGGAAAAATAATTTTAGCAGACCTTGTATTGTAGTCTACTGTACTTCCCTGTGCCTCTCCTTGCAAACATCAATCAACCGATGAAGTACTTTTCCTCCTAAATGTCTACGATGTATTTTTATTTCTCTTCCCTGACTATCATTGCTTTGTTTGTTTTGCACTTTGCAAATGGATGAATGAAGAAGAAATATGTTTTACCTGGTGGTGCAGTGGACTGGTCCCTCACAGCACCAGTTTTAATGAATTTTCTATTTTCTTCTTCTTCTTCTTATGACAGATAGACAGACATACAGAGGTAACCGACCTGAGAATGTTTATTAAAGAGCTGGGAGATGGAGTGTGTGTGTGTGTGTGTGTGTGTGTGTGTGTGTGTGTGTGTGTGTGTGCACTTCAAAAGAGATATATGAATAGAAATGGCCAAAAAATCACAACATAACTAAAACGTATACATATTTTTATTATTATTTTAAAAGCAATATCCAATATTATTGGCTTTTTATTATTGTTATTCTATTCCACTATAACTGAAATTGGACGTGGGTGGCCTATATGCACTTTGTCCAAATTTAGGCACGTATTTTAAATTAATAGATGCTCGATTCACTAGGGGAATACGAATACCACTCATTTTCAACATTTTAAAAGTCATTAATATACCTTGAAGTTGTGGTCAGAAAAAATCTGTAACATTATGAAGTAGCTGCCTATACATCTTTGTGATGTCACTGGGATGTAGGCCTACTTCATAATGTTACAGATTTCTTTCAGACCTCCAGTTCTAGGCAACACAGTTTAACTGTAGGGTTAGGGTTTGGTTTAGGTATAGTTTTACTGAGGTTATGGGTTGGTTAAGTTTAGGGAGTCAGACACTTCATTGGCATTGCTAATTAATACAATGAAACTGGAAATAAAACGTCTTATTGGAAGAGGAGGAGCCGCATTTCATGAAGAATGTTCCTAACGTTTTCCAGAGAAAAACAAAGTGTGAAATTGACGTGTTGCTATGTGGATATGTACAAGCATGCAGGCGTTATTATAATGTCAGTCTGAACGAGCAGAGTTATAATGCAGGCTAATGTAGCCTATTCATACTTGTGAATTAATTAAGAATTTATTGAATTGCAGCCGGTCAGACCTCTTCACTGTTTTCAAACACACGCACGCAATACGCATGATGAATTAATAATCAATGGACGACGACGTCACGGAAGAATACGAGAATAAACGTAACTTAACCAGGGTTGGTTAGGCTGACAGAGCTGTGCTAATACTTACCATTATTACCATTAATGATGTCATGAGAAAGAGGGAAAACTGCAGTTCTGCTGCTGCTGTCCTGTTAATTGCTAACAGCCTACTCTGCAGACGAGACGAGACGTGTGTGTTGTGATCGTTGTGACGTGTCACGTGTGTGTGGTGCTTTTTAGTTGAACACTGGGTAGCGCTGTAGTGTTGTATTGGAATGGAAATCAGGGGTTGGCAATGATTCAATGAATGTTATGTGCAGGTTGTAATTTAGATGGTGTGTGTGTGACTCTGTGTCTGTGTGTGTGTGGCATGTCCGTCTCTCTCTTGGTGCTTATATTTTGAAAATCCCCACACACATCACGTGCACAGTGACGTCGTTGCGTGACGTCACGGTGAACCAGGAAGAGAGTAGCAGCAGTGTGTTTTGTAGTCTGCAATCTGCAGTCAGTAGTGATCATCTCTGGGTCACATTAACATTTAGACACACACACAGACGCACAAGCGCACGGACAGAGACGCACACAGACGGCTTTATTTACTGCGCCAGCCAAGGTAAGTGCACGTTCGGTGTCACATCATTAAAGGCTAAGAACAACGGAAAACAAGCGATTTTACTGGAGCTTCTAGCCCTCAACTCAACTGTCACTGTCTTTCCGACGAGAGCAGAGCGGATCTACAAGAGGATCTACAAGCACAGCTATGTGTGCTTGTAGATCTGCTCTGGTCGGAAAGCGTCCACAACCGCCGTAAAACAGATTATTAAATAAATCTGGTGGTTTTGTTTTTAATTTAATCTCTGTTTTGTTGTTTGTTTATTAGTGTAGCTGTTTGTTTATGGTCGGGCTTTAATTCATTAATCTTTATACGTTTGCACATTGATCACATATTTATTGTAATAGCATCTCAGACCATTGATTGTGCTTTTTATTGCGTTTGAGACCATATAATATAGGCTTCAAAATATCTGTGATATCTTGATTGAAATGTCAATGGCGATAGCTGTGTGTGTGTGTGTGTGTGTGTGTGTGTGTGTGTGTGTGTGTGTGTGTGTGTGTGTGTGTGTGTGTGTGTGTATGTATTATTACATAGTAATTTACTTTATATGAATAAGAATGCCATATGGTTAGGTATAAAATGGTTAATGCTGTACATGTATTAACTCATTTAGCTGGGGGACCCCCTGGAACCCCCTCAAGGAGTATAGTTAGGTTCTCAAACTTTTGTCTCGGGTCACCCCTGTAGCCTAAATAACCTTTTCATCCATGGCACCACCTGAATTACATTGTTACTTAGCTAAGCCTACTTACTTATAGAACCCATACATTTATGTCGCTGGGGACTCTGTGGGCGCTGGGAGCGTGTTCACTTACTTCTCTCCTCCGCGTCATCAGCGCCCATACCCTATAGGCATGTTCTCCCCCGTGTCCCTTAGGGTAGGTACACTATTGATACTTTTACAAACAATTTGAGATTTTGAGTACTGTTTCCACCACTGGATGCACCCCTGGACTTGTGTCACGGCACCCTAGGGTGCCACCAGGTCCACGGCACCCACTTTGGGAAGCATGATCAAGTAGGGCATTCAATTACAACCCCCCCCCCCAAAAATAATAAAAGAAAATATATATTGGATATGAGGTTTATGCCCGACAGCCATATAATAATAATATAATATTCCGTCCTACAGCGTGTGGACATTTCAGGTGAAAGTGGCGTCTCCTAACCTCTCTTATCAGTTCACCTTTTACACAGTGAGAGTGACATGGTGAGGAGATGCAAAGTGCTTTCTGATCACTCATACATGAGCTATTTCTGATCACTCATTAACCCTAGCACACAAATCACGGGTGATTTTGACACAAAAGCCTCTGCCAACTTGCATCATTTCCAAGTATGCCAGTGCCCAATGGGCACCGCTCCAGTAGTGTAATGGTGTGTTACAACTTACTACATAGTCTTTTAGTTTGTGTTACCTTGTATGTGGTTGTACTGTTCAGTAACTTGTCAAATAACCATCAAAATCACACATGTGTGAACTGAGCGGTGCAACTATGCTGATTTGTTATAGGTACTGTACTGAACTGTACTGCAAACCCCAGGTCACACAGCGCTAGCCACCCAACATTGCCACCCCAGGTCACAGAGCACTACTGTAGCAGTCTGTGCTGAAATGGACATACATACACAGGGACGGACACACACACAGCTGCGTATTGGAGCGTCTAGGCACCGCTCAAAAACAACAAATCGTGATACCTTGGATCGTGATACTGCTTGAAAAAGAATCGTGATTATTATTCTTTTCCATATCACCCACCCCTACTAAAGATGCAATAGAGTGCAGTCACAGTGGTCTGAATGCTAGTATGCATTATGTATGCACACTTGGAGTTAGATTATGTAATGATCACTCAGCACTTTATCAAAGTCAGTTCCTTCCTAGAGAGGCCCACACCGCCCCCACCAGACCACCAACCAGAGCTCTTTGTGGTGCGTACGTGCTCACGTGCGTACGTGCGTGTTACTGTTGAACTGCTTTCTAGGACAGCATGGGACCTGGCAAATGAGGTACAAAACTAAGAAGCTATTAGGTCCGCACCGTCCGGCGTCCGCATGACTCAATTATTTAATTGTCGCAACAATTCATTATGAGCTTGATTACTGCAGTTTCAAGTTGAAGAGAACAGTTGTATTTATTTGTCTTTCATACTGTCGGACCTTCTTCATTATAACTTCCCACAGCTTAGACAAACTGTGGTTTGCGTAGTAGGGTATTCTTTTTGTCCTTAGGGTGTGTGGGTGAGGCAGGCAGTCTGTCCTCAATGCTACTGTAACAGTTGCACAATGAGAGGAGGATTTGTTACAGATTCATGTCAGCTGTTATCTGGACTGGCACGTATTGTCGTCGTCGTCGTCAGAGAGAGACCTTTGACACTTTCCTGTTTAACACACCATTTAGGTTTGCTTTTTAGGTTTTTACTGCTTGTTGTTTCCTGCAAATGCTTTTATTCTGTGCTGCAGCACTTTGAGGTTTGTTTCAAATGTAAAGTGCAATATAAACAAAATGTTTTATTATTAATCTTGAACAAAACCGTTGGAAATCATTAACATGAATTGACCCAAGGAAGGCAGTGATCTGATTTTTATTAGAGCTCATTCCAAACAGTTGGATTTGATTAGATTTGCAGTATGGTATCTCACTCATAAAACGTAAAATATGTTCTGTTAACTAAATTCACTTGCATGCACGCTTAATAGTTATTTTTCTCCTCAAAATGAGACAAACTACGACCTTTGATCACGCTAAGATTAAGAAAGTGAAACCACAGTGCGTCGATGCATAGCCTGGAATGAAAATTTGGCTCAAAATTTGAGGGCTATCACTTCCGGGGCGGGCAGGAAGTGACCGCGGATTTCTTTGGCACTGGCGCCACGTTCTGGCTTCTAGGGGAAGCACACATTGACATTGTGTTAAACATTTCCACAGACTCATCATTATTTTCTTCTTTTATAGATTTCTTCTGGTCCGTGTGTCTGTCAGAGCTGTGTCCAGTCCAGTGCATCGAGGTGTAGACTGTAGAGCAGCTCCAGGATAATGACCACCAACCCGTTTGAGCACATCGCAGAGCCCCTGGACCCCGACGCCCCGGACCGGCGCTTCTACAACCTGACCAAACTCGGAGATCCCAGATATGGTAATAACCTGGGATGTTAATGATATATAACGTCATCGCTAAAATCAATTTTTTTACAGCGGCCGCAACGCCTTGCTCAACCCCTCCCGGGCCTGTTTTGCTGCGCATGCAGCCATTACTTCCTGGTTTACGACCTGACAAACCTCAATATTTTCTCTTTAAAAAAAAAATGTTTTATGGAGGGACAGACAGTAGGCTGACGGGAAATGGGGAGAGAGATGGGGGGGGGGTGACATGCATTAAAGGCCGGGATCGAACCCGCGGAACACTGCCAGACTGGATTACCAGCCAAGGTGCCTGGACCGTTGAGCCACGGCCCAGGCCACGCTGTCCTAATTTCTGACTTTATCATGCATCTTGGTTAGAATTTTAACACTTCTAAAGAGAGATCAGACTTACGCTGGCGATGTAGTAATGGAAGATTTCATCTCCCGGTTTTGAAAATAAAAATAAAAATGTACAATTTGGAGGTAGGAGGTTCGTGCTCAACAGAAACTATATTCAATCTTCATAATTATAAATGAACAATGATTGTCTCTCTAGGCCTGTCACGATTACACATTCTAAGTTAAGATTAATTGTCACACAAATAATTGCGATTTACAATTTAACTGTGGCTAATTCGATTACTTACACCTAGAGTAGGCTACTTAGCAGGACCACCAGTCCGCCACCATTGATATGCATCCAAGGTCGGTCATTCCTGTTTTGTTAGTGAGGTTAGCAAGGTGCGAAAACTGTGACTGGCTGTGGGGACATGCATCTTCATCACTACCAGGGCGGCGCCCTGTACAGCCCTATACCGTCAGCTCATCTCTTAGTATAATTGTCTGTCCGTCCTCAGAGCGTCTCCCCTTCTCCATCCGCGTGCTCCTGGAGTCGGCGGTCAGGAACTGCGACGAGTTCCTGGTGAAGAGCTCGGACGTGGAGAGCATCCTGGACTGGAAGACCACGCAGACCCGGAGCGTGGAGGTGCCCTTCAGGCCCGCCAGGGTCATCCTGCAGGACTTCACGTACGCTTGGCACACACGCACACACCCACGCACGCACCCATGCTCATTAAAAAATGTAAAATATACAAATACAATTATTATCGACGTTTCACTGGCATGGTCCTAGTGTCCTAGAATCCCAGTGTCCCATTTTTTGTGGGGTGAACTTTGTGGGGAAATACTAATCGATCTACAAGCTCACAAATTATACGTTGTGAGTTTGTAGATCGGCTATCGTCTTTTAATGTTAATGACGTGCTGTACCTGTACCAATGCACCTAAAAGGGGTTTGAAATATGCTTGGATGTGTCTGTCTTCATGTACAAACAGATGATGTTTTCCTCCTCCTCTCCACTAGGGGTGTGCCTGCGGTGGTGGACTTCGCTGCCATGCGTGACGCGGTGATGAAGCTTGGCGGAGACCCAGAGAAGATTAACCCTGTGTGTCCTGCTGACCTGGTCATCGACCATTCCATCCAGGTGGACTTCAACAGGAAGTGAGGCTTTTGGCTCTTTGTGCTACGTCGTTGCACGAGACATAGCGAAAATAGCTGATCTACAAGCTCACAACTTGTCACAATGCTCTTATCTAATGACCAAATGGCTACAGTGCAAATAGAAAAATTGCCTTAACTCTTGTTTACAACCAGCAGTAGTCTTGCACAGAGCATACGAGTGGAGTGGGAGCGGGAGAGTTTTTAACGTAGCGGGGAGTTTGGAGAAGAAAAGAAAAACGTTTGTATCGCTTATTTAGTCAGCCTGTGCCATGTTTTCTCATTCAACCCGGAAGAACCATCCAACCACGGCAGGTCCCAGTACTGCTCCCGTTTCGGCTACAATGGGAAAACATGACTATATAAGCCATTTAAACGGTTGTTTCACCCCGTAGTAAACATTGTACTTCCCGGCGAACCCTCAAACATCTGTAGGTGTCACCTTTACTTTTTGGATACGATATTGTGAAAAACCTCATCTGGGAGGTGAAGTTCCAGACAAACCTGACTTTCTGTAACACAAACTATTTGTTTGTCTGTTTGTCTTTCAGGACTGACAGCCTCCAGAAGAACCAGGACCTGGAGTTTGACAGAAACAAAGAGAGGTTTCAGTTCTTAAAGGTTAGTATAGCGTAAAGCGTATTTGAAACATTTTGAAACAAAGAGAGGTTTCAGTTCTTCCACAGACGTCCTGGGAAACGTCCCATATGTAGTGCCCAAGACGTCTGTGGGCGTCTTTGCAAAAGAAAAAAAGAAAGGCAAAAAAATGAATGTAAAACGTGGGCACCCTTTTTGAAAGTGTTGTGTGGGCACACAAAGGGTTAAACATTAACCACAAGAAAGAACCTTAGTGTCCTAGAAAGGCAACGAGCATTTGTTGAAAAGATCTGGATCGGCTATTTTCATTTCTGGATGAGGGAGGGTGTTGACGGAGAAAAGGAGAGGTGGCCTACTAGACCACTGGGGGACTCCGGTCAATGGAGTATATTATTGGTTAATTAAGTCATATAGTGTGCTACATTTATTTAGGATAAATGCTTTATATAGTGTAAATTCAAGTTCTTTTTTTTATTGATACACCTGATTTAGCAAGAATGCTAGTTCCCATCCGTCTATAGTCACCAAAAGCCAGCAAAACTAAATATACAAACATTACTAATGGGGTACAAACAAGAGAGGAAAAAAAAGACATAATAATAATACACACAAAAGATAAAAACACACAAAACAACACACAAAATACAAAGCACATATGGGAAACAATGCGTCTCTAGATCTATTACTGTACTCTACTCGGAGGTAGACACTGTTGGAACATTAAAGTAGACCTGTGAACAATGTCTCAGCTGATGTCTAGAGGTGTAATGCACCATGTATTGTGGATAATTAAAATAAATGCATTTAAAAATGAACTGTAACCAGTGCTGCTGGTTACAGTTACAGCACGGAGGGAGATGGCAAGTTAAGAGTTTCATACATTGTGCAATGGTGAGTCATATTTGGACAGCCAAGGATGAATCTGCATAAACGGTTGTAAACAGTATTGAGTGGAAGAAGGTTATTTTTAGGTGCAGTCTGGTAAACAACATCAGCATAGTCCATGATGGGTAATATGAGTTGGAGAAGTGGAGAACCAGTTTCTTTCTGACTGTAAATGTGAAGCATTTCCTGTTACGGTAGAGAACACCAGCACTATAGTTTATTTTCCAAACAATGTGACATTTGAATGAGAGTTCAGAGTCAAGCCATACGCCTAGTTGAACCTTAAAAGAAGAAAAGGATGTTATGTTAGTGGGTAGATTGTTCCAAGTTGCTCTTCCTTGAAAGGAATTCTGCGCATTACGGTAATATGTAGACATACAGTAGCACTCTATAGTGTATACTTATATATTCATTGTACAGATATTCTACTTGCTTATGATTCTTGATGACTATTTCTATGTATTTGATGTGTTACCGTGTGTTCTTGCTTTGCTGTAAATCGCTCTGGATTAAGAGCGTCTGCTAAATGCGTGATTTAAAAAACTAAAACATATTGAATGTTTGTCATTGTGTTCTCCAGTGGGGTTCCAAGGCGTTCAGGAACATGCGTATCATCCCCCCCGGCTCGGGGATTGTCCACCAGGTGAACCTGGAGTATCTGGCCAGGGTGGTATTTGACCAGGACGGGCTCTACTACCCCGACAGCCTGGTGGGCACCGACTCCCACACCACCATGATAGACGGCCTGGGAGTGCTGGGATGGGGTGAGTGATAGTCTCGCATTGCCAGACTGTTGCCTCTCGCAATTTTCAAATGCTTCCGTACAGCATTTGAAATACAGTCTGGAGAACGGAAGCTCTATCATGAGTAACGATAAAGCTGAAGTGAAGCCTCCTCCCCACTTCCGTTTCGTCCTTACAGTCCCATAAATGTATATGCGTGCGTGCGTGTGCGTGCGTGCGTGTGCGTGCGCGTGCGTGCGATGTGTGTACAATGAATTGCTATATAGGGCATAGCAATAGGCGTGGTTTTCTGGTTCCACTTAAAAATTGGCCATTCATTTTTCCCCATAGAGATGTACAAAAATATTTATATCAATTATATTAAGCCTAGAATCAATATAGTGTTAATTTTCTTCACCAAAGAAACCCTCCATTTGTCCCAGGTGTGGGCGGGATCGAGGCGGAGGCGGTGATGCTGGGCCAGCCAATCAGCATGGTTCTCCCTGAGGTGGTGGGATACAAGCTGTACGGGACCCCCAACAAGTTCATCACCTCCACGGACATCGTCCTCACCGTTACCAAGGTAACCGGACTACACCGTACTGTCTTGTCTCGCATACGTGTATCAAGTGTCCCCTAGGATAGGTACCCTCACAAAAAACATGCAGTAATCCTGGTCTCTATACTGCCTCCCTCTGGCCAGCCTGACTCCTCATGCTTTGAAGGAAGCATGAGGTCAGTCCGTTTTCATAGCAACCTAGAGCCATTCATACATTGACAAAGACCGCGATCTAACGTAATTGATGAAAACCCTGAAATGACTTCTGGGGTTCATTGGCTGGTTAAAATAATAAGAAAAACTAGACGTCAAGTCCTTTCATCTTGTACTGTACTACTTACTGTATGTGTGCAGCACCTGCGTCAGGTGGGTGTGGTGGGTCAGTTCGTGGAGTTCTATGGGCCCGGCGTGGCCCAGCTGTCCATCGCAGACAGAGCCACCATTGCCAACATGTGTCCCGAGTACGGAGCCACGGCAGCGTTCTTCCCTGTGGACGACGTCAGTGTCGGGTACCTGGAGCAGACCGGTGAGTTCCGTCCTTAATTAGCCTGTAGGATGCTGTGATCCGATCTTCGGCCCGATTTCAGCCCAAAAACGTAGATCGGATCGGATCGGACTGCAGCGAAAATGACCGATCTAACGCTCCGATCCAAGCAATCCATTACAGTAGTAGTAGTAGTAGTAGTAAAACAAGAATTGATTAAATCAATGAATTACCACCTGCATTATTATTATTATCTGCGGGGGTCATGACAGGCCTATAGTAATGACGTGGTTGTTTTCCTCCCAGGGAGAGATCCAGAGAAGCTGGCCTACATCGTCAAGTACCTGAAAGCAGTGGGAATGTACCGAGACTACACCTCCGTCACACAAGACCCAGACTT
The DNA here is from genome assembly GCF_963924005.1 of Protomyctophum bolini. NCBI lineage: Eukaryota > Metazoa > Chordata > Actinopteri > Myctophiformes > Myctophidae > Protomyctophum > Protomyctophum bolini. The sequence goes on along the minus strand of NC_137881.1, from coordinate 24,377,909 downwards.
CACACGGGTCAGTACAACAGACAAAAGAGAGATGTCTCGCACACTGTGTTGGCGTCACAAAAGTTATTAACCTGACGTTTATAGTTTCCTGTGTGGTCATGCATCGACTGCCTGCTCCTGTGTCTTGGAGTAGGCGTGCAAAAGGAGCTTTTTAACTAACTTCCTTATCGTCACCTCAAAACCTGCTCAACCACTTTCATCCCTGTGGCCCTGTTATGGACATGTTCTATGAGATACATGTGTACATTTTATATGTAACTAAGTATGAAATAGCCCTAATGTGCTTTTTCTGGATTATTAATAGACAAACATTTGGCGAAAATTGCCAAACTGAGCTTGTAGAACACAAGTGTATACAGGGTATCTGCACATTTCTAATGTTACAATTGAACGACTTTTAAGACCCTTTAATACCAAATTGTCAAATTTTACATAAGAAGGAGGCAAACATTGTGAAAATATGTATCTGTGCCGAGTCAAACTAATGTAAATTCCAAGTGCTTGTCAGGGTTGCAGCACAGTGACGTGTCTCTGTCCGTCCCCCGTCAGGTGTTTGAGTTGGACCTGACCTCCGTGGTGCCGTGCTGCAGCGGACCCAAGAGACCCCAGGACAGGATCGCTGTGTCCGACATGAAGACGGACTTTGAGTCGTGCCTGGCAGCAAAGGTAACTAACTATAGGTCTATTATACCACAGGTAGTTTCGAGGAAGAAATCTGATTGGTTGAAATAGATCTGTACCGTGCTTCAAAGGAGCATCACTGCACACCTAATCAAAACATGAACAACAGCTGTGCTGGGCAGTCCCTGCAGGCAGTGGCTACAAGCTAAGCTAGATGTATAGTTGTATACAGGGGACATTTTCGGGCGTAGTGACTACATCTCATTAAAAACAATGTTTTTTTTAATCGAATATCTTGGTTATAAAGAAATTGACTTATTCTTTTTTAAATGTAACTGGGTATAATCGCATCAAAACTTATCAATGAATTCATCGATAATTCCCATCCCTTAAGGACGTTATTCTGTGTACTGTGCATGGAGCCTATTCACTGACCTGTCCCGTGTTTGTGTCTATGATGGGTGATTTCAGCAAGGGTTCAAGGGCTTCCAGGTGTCGGCGGAGCGCCACAGTGCCGCGGTGCCCTTCCACTTCAACGACACCGAGTACACGCTGTCACACGGCTCCGTTGTCATCGCCGCCATCACCAGCTGCACCAACACCAGCAACCCCTCTGTGATGCTGGGGGCCGGTACGTACTCATGGATTCAGGTTCTCAGTCGCCACAGTCGACTGATTTCAGTCATTTGGATCCCATATATAGAATGTCACGTCATGCACCGAAAATAGGCCACCTATACAAGCTTAGCTTATAGTATAGAGTTAGAGTATTTGAACTGGCTAAACTGGCAATAGGATGCATGTTCAATCGGCCAGAAATCGCAGGTATTTCATGAAAGAAAAAGTTAACCCTCTGGCGTTTTTTAAAATACGAAATTATTTTTTAAATCAGGGCTGGTATGGCTTTTGTATCAATCTGCAATGTCTTCAACTGGTTGGCTGAATGGCTACCAAAACATAATTCTTAGCATGTATGTAACACACCAGCAACCCCTCTGTCATGCTGGGGGCCGGTACGTAACCAATAGAGGCTGAAATATTTTTGGGATTCCCGATTCCTGCGGGATCGGATTCAAAATTGTATTAATCCCGTGATTGGGACCACAAAGTTCGGGCATGACACCTGAGCACGACTGTGCGTGCATGCGTTGTGAACTTGCAATACCTTTAGCTTTTGCTGAAATGATGCCACTGCATGCCGTCATGCAATGGAACACAGATGATGTTCCATTTGTTTTCTTGTCAGGGCTGCTGGCCAAGAAAGCCATAGAGCACGGTCTGAGTGTGAAGCCGTACATCAAGACCAGCCTGTCTCCAGGCAGCGGGGTGGTCACCTACTACCTGAAGGAGAGCGGAGTGATGGACTACCTCTTTCAGCTGGGGTGAGTAAGGAGAGAGGAGTCATGGACTACCTCTTTCAGCTGGGGTGAGTAAGGAGAGAGTCATGGACTACCTCTTTCAGCTGGGGTGAGTAAGGAGAGAGGAGTCATGGACTACCTCTTTCAGCTGGGGTGAGTAAGGAGAGAGTCATGGACTACCTCTTTCAGCTGGGGTGAGTAAGGAGAGAGGAGTCATGGACTACCTCTTTCAGCTTTGGTAAGGAAGGCTGGGGAACATACCGACTTTATTTTACAAAAATGCACCCAATCTCTGTACATACTGTACATACGTAAGTCTGCAATCCACGTAACTTGCAAACCGTTTGCCCCAGCGACTTCATTTCGACACGTGCGTCGCGGACAACCCGAGGGAGTGTAGTGCCCGCCAGAAAAGGCTCTGGCCACCATGGCTCGAATGAGACAAATGATTGCCATGGCAACCCCAGCATTAGTAAGGCTGGGCAAATAATTTAATAAATATTGTGGTCAAACTGCTCAGAGGGACTCGTGGACTGTATGTATTTTGTTGCTTTCAGGCATATTCAAACTTTTTGTGTTTTCATAAATCCCCCACCCCCCATTACTTGAACATTAGTTCAAACCAAACCCTCTGTACTGTATTTCCTCCTGGGTAAATGTAGTCCACTATAATAATAGCACTTCTTATGTTCACTAGTTCCTCTCACAGTCGACATGAGTGTGATTTAAGCTACTTCTATATTGTTTATGACCGGCTGACTGCTTAGTGAGCAGAGCCTGGTAATCCGAAAGCTCACCAGTTTTCCCTCTGGCTCGCTCGGTATTCGTGTCAAAAAATGACCCTAAGCAAAACACTTAAGCCCTAACATTATTTCGTCATGGTTTGGTGTATTTCATGGCTGAACAATGCATGAGTTAATGTAATGTACTGAACATGTATACATGGTAAACATTATCCCAGTCGTGTGCTGGTATATTTGTATTATTTTAATGAAATGTACTACGTGTATTAGAGGGTAGCACGGGTCCATAAAATTTGGACCCGGTCCGAAACTGAACCGAGGATATTTGAACCGAACCGAACGGAGTGGAGAAACATTCTAAGCCACTCCACAGCCGTAAAAAAAAACTGACTGAAAACATATTTTTCCTCTTGGGGCTTGCTCACTATACTGTTTGATTTGTAGTTTGCATTTCACATCACTCAAGAGGGCCACCATGATTGCATTAATAGCCGGTGTGTGTGCGTGTGCGCGCTGTGTGTTTCAGAGTCGGACACACCCATCTCGAGATGGGGATGCGTTCCATTCCAAATCGCTGTGGAGCGAATGTGAGAGACAATATGGATTATATAGTGTAATAATTACAACGTACGCATATGTTTATTTTTTAAACTATTTTAAAAGTTGAATATATATATTTAAAGCTCGGATCCTCACGGGTCCTTTCGGGATGCATTTCAGATGCCCCGACCGAGACCGGTGGCAATTTGGAATGGAACCGCCCCTGCCCGAAGGACAAGTCTATATTTTGGGCCCGAAACGGCTCGGTTCAGCTCTCGGGTATTCGGTTCCGGGCAGACCCATGCTGTGTATACATGTATACATGTAACGTGTATACATGGTAATAAACATTATCCTGGTTGTGTCCCATTAGATTTGAGGTTGTGGGCTACGGATGCATGACCTGTATTGGAAACAGTGGACCACTCCCAGAGCCTGTAGTCGAGGCCATTACCCAGGTAACAACATTTCACTTGCTGTAGCTGCTATAGGGCTTATTTTAAACCATTAAAACTGTCTCAGTGCCACATGATGCCTTTGGACGCCTCCCCCTGGTGGCCAAGAGTGCCAATGGCGCTTTTCTTTTTAACTTCATCCATATTTCGAAAATTCCTCTAATCTGGTGTGCAGGTGATGATATGCACATTACATGCACAATAGAATTACATTTTCTTTCATTTATTTATAATGGGCTTCGGTGGCAACAAGGGCCAAAACTGGTGTCCACCAGGTGGCACTGAATGAGTTTTAATACCTGAGAACCTGATTCTACAAAATGTCTTCTAAATCCTGGCAGTTTTCTGAAAAACCTATGTTTCTATATCAGTTTCATGTCAAGGACCCAAAGAATTATATGTAATTGGCCGCCGACCCCCATCTAAAAATGTGTTGTTCCAGGGACCCCCCCAGGAGCAAATTAAAAGTTAAAAAACGGGCCATGGCTCAATGGTCCAAGCACCTTGGCAGTTGGCAGGTAATCCAGTCTGGCAGTGTGCCGCGGGTTCGACTCCCGATCCCGAGCCTTTACTTGTCTTCCCCCCATCTCTCTCCCCATTTCCTGTCAGCCTACTGTCTGTCCCTCCATAAAAAATATAAAATAAAGGCGAAAGCCACAAAAAAACATTAAAAAAAATAAACGTTCACTGTGAACGAATATATATTCCAAGATTTTTCAAAAATAGCAGATCTACAGGCTTGTAGTGTGGCACTCGGTGCTGCGCTATGATCTGATATCCCCTGTTCAAATATGATTATTTTAGGAGGTCCACAATTCAAATATGATTATTTTGGGAGATGCCCTAGATTAGAGTGAACCTCTGTTAGCCAGAGTATAAACATTGAAATACATTATGCTGGTTTGGTTGCTTTTTGTTCCAGGGAGATTTGGTGGCCGCAGGGATCCTGTCGGGGAACAGGAACTTTGAGGGGCGTGTCCACCCAAACACCAGAGCCAATTACCTGGCCTCGCCGCCCCTCGTCATTGCCTACGCCATCGCCGGGACCGTGAGGATCGACTTCGAGACGGAGCCCATCGGTAACTAGTCCTTCCACAACACCGCCAAAAAGAACCGCTTCTTTCTTCCATTTCCTGAAAAAAGACAAGCTTTTTATTTATTCATGATATTCTTGGAAATATTTTGAAATTGAAAAATAAATAAATTCTGTTTGATTGATTTAGTTCATGAAAAAAAAATTCAAACCATGTATAATATTACCCTAAATATGTAACAAGTTAGTTTTCACTTATTGCGTGATTGCAGCGTAATGTGTACCGGGTATGTGACAAAAATAACAGATCTACAAGCTCTCAACATGCTGCAGAGTGATCCTATGCCCTAGCATAGTGATGTAGCACAACATTTGGCACAACATTTGGAATGGAATTATAGCATTCTATATTCAATGCTTTATTGTTGCCTGTCTTTGGGCATTGCACATAGGAGTGAGAGACTCATTATCAAGCTGAATGATTGTTACATATAGGCCTGGACATTTTGTTAAATATTCTGGAAATAATTTGGAAATTCATTGGTAAAAATTGCTTCTTCTGGCAGCTTTTTTTTGTCCGTTTGGTTTGGATTTGACGTTTAGATGTTTTCGGAAGTGATTCCGGATGGTCCTTGTTTTTCGTCCTGCTGATGTCTAGTATCTGTTTTCTGTGCTCTGTCTTTTGTAGCTGTGACAATGTCTAGTATCCGTTCTGTGCTCTGTCTTTTGTAGCTGTGACGATGTCTAGTATTCGTTCTCTGTGATTTGTCTTCTGTAGCTGTGACGATGTCTAGTATCTGTTCTCTGTGCTTTGTCTTCTGTAGCTGTGACGATGTCTAGTATCCGTTCTGTGCTCTGTCTTTTGTAGCTGTGACGATGTCTAGTATCAGTTCTGTGCTCTGTCTTCTGTAGCTGTGACGATGTCTAGTATTCGTTCTCTGTGCTTTGTCTTCTGTAGCTGTGACGATGTCTAGTATCCGTTCTGTGCTCTGTCTTCTGTAGCTGTGACGATGTCTAGTATCTGTTCTCTGTGCTTTGTCTTCTGTAGCTGTGACGATGTCTAGTATCAGTTCTGTGCTCTGTCTTCTGTAGCTGTGACGATGTCTAGTATCAGTTCTGTGCTCTGTCTTTTGTAGCTGTGACGATGTCTAGTATCAGTTCTGTGCTCTGTCTTCTGTAGCTGTGACGATGTCTAGTATCAGTTCTCTGTGCTCTGTCTTCTGTAGCTGTGACGATGTCTAGTATCCGTTCTGTGCTCTGTCTTCTGTAGCTGTGACGATGTCTAGTATCCGTTCTGTGCTCTGTCTTCTGTAGCTGTGACGATGTCTAGTATCCGTTCTCTGTGATTTGTCTTCTGTAGCTGTGAACGCCGAGGGAAAGGAGATCTTCCTTCGAGACATCTGGCCGACCAGAGAGGAGATCCAGGCCGTGGAGAGAGAGTTTGTCATCCCCTCCATGTTTAAAGAGGTCTATGAGAAGATCGAGGTTAGACTTACTTACTTAGGCCTTTAAATTCCCCGAGGAACATATAATAGGCCATCCTCTCCGCTCCAGTTGTTTCCATAACAGCCCCTGCTGCGCCTTCATCCCCTGCTCTGTGGTTCTTCTCCAGGTGGCTCTGTGCCTTCCTCTCTTCCTCCTGCCTTGTGGGTTCAATGTTAAAGCATATTTTGTTACTGAACTATTACTAAAATCATTAGCAAAACATGCTCTAGCATTGAGGTTAGAGGCCTCGTTCTTATGGTGGGGGGCGAGTACTGATTTCTTTCTTACGATGGGGGCCATTGGGGGGCGAGTACTAATTTATTTCTTACGATGGGTGGCGAGTACTAATTTATTTCTTATGTTGGGGGTGAGTACTAATTTATTTCTTATGATGGGGGGACGAGTACTCATTTATTTCTTACGATAGGGGGCGAGTACTAATTTATTTCTTATGATGGGGGCTGAGTACTGATTTCTTTCTTCTCCTCTTGACAGAACGTCAATGAGTGCTGGAACTCTCTCTCTGTCATGGTCATGAATGTGTTCTGGAACTCTCCCTCTGTCATGGTCATGAATGTGTTGGGTTCTTTCTTTCAGAGTGTGAACGAGCGCTGGAACGCGCTCGACGCTCCGTCTGACAAGCTGTACACCTGGGACCCCGCCTCCACCTACATCAAGTCTCCGCCCTTCTTTGACGGACTGGTAAATAACTCATTAAGACATGACGCCAGATTTTACAATTGTCTTCAAATTCCTGACACCTTTCTGCAAAACCTATGTTTCTATGTCAGTGGTCCTAAAACTTTGTGTCACTGAGTCCCTGTGTCAATGTTGACACTGATGAAGGCTGGATAGCCGAAATGTTTGTCCTGATGTACAGAAATAAACCTGTTGTTCTTGGTGTGTGCGACCTCTTCACCTATTTTTCTGCAATATTGATTTAAGCTGGCAACACACCATAAGTCCGAGTGCAGTGATATAAAATAGCCAGTGTGAACCCCTAGCCATATTCATAGCTATGTAGGTATTTGCCATACTATACAAATTGAGGTATGACAAAGTAAAACAAACTAAACCAAAAAAAAGTTACCATTGAACGGTAATTCAAATTTATAATCACTTTATGATGGACGATTTACTTTTTGGACAAGTGGGCATGACCTTTGGGCAAGTAGAACATGACCTGTGCCTCTGAGACCTTAGAGTCAACCCCTGATATTTCTAGTTACTGGAAAAATGCAATAATATTAAGTAATACGTTAATTTCCAACACTGTCCCTAATGACTGCATATTGCGCTGTGTGGTGTTCCATTCTCCCCTCCGTCAGACCAGGGAACTGCAGCCGCCCCGGTCCATCGAGGGCGCGTACGTGCTGCTGAACTTCAGCGACTCTGTCACAACGGACCACATCTCTCCTGCCGGGAACATCGCTCGCAACAGCCCCGCAGCACGCTACCTCACATCCAGAGGGTGAGTATTATAACAGTCCTGCAGCACGCTACCTCACATCCAGGGGGTGAGTATTATAACAGTCCCGCTACCTCACTAGCAGGGGGTGAGTATAACAGTCCCGCAGCACGCTACTCCCTGGGAGAGGGTTGAGTATATAACAGCCCCACTTTTTTTTTGTGAATTAACGCCCTAATACGCCCTACTACTACAAAACCATAAGAAGTAGCAGATCTACAAGCTTGAGACGTGGTGAGAAGTGACACGTTTTGAGCTTGTAGATCTGCTCCTTTTGATGCTTTTGATTTGATGAGGTTTCCACCTAACAGAGATGATATCGGTCAAAAGACCACAGATTACGGAGGTGCGTCCATCATGTCTGGTCTCAATGCGACCTGTCCTCCTCTTGTGTTCTCTCTCACAGTTTGACACCGCGCGACTTCAACTCGTACGGCTCTCGGCGAGGCAACGACGCCGTCATGGCCCGTGGAACCTTCGCCAACATCCGCCTCTTCAACAAGTTCCTCAACAAGCAGGCGCCGCGCACTTTGTACCTCCCGACTGACGAAACGGTGAGTCCCCTCTTCTTTCTGATTTAACCAGTTGTCTTGTGTGCCAGTGTCATGTTCCAGAAATAGTCAAGCTCGCAGTGACACAGTGTGGTTATACTGTGTATACAGATGGATGTGTTCGATAGTAAAAAAGTGGTACAACTAACTGGTGTCTCTCTCTTCTATACAGATGGATGTGTACAACTAACTGGTGTCTCTCCTTTATACAGAAGGATATGTTCGATGCAGCAGAGGTACAACTAACTAGTGTCTCTCTCTATAGATGGATGTGTTCTATGCAGCAGAGAGGTACCAGATAGGAGTACAACTAAAGGGTGTTACTCTGGTTACAGATGGATGTGTTCAATGGTACAACTAACTGGTGTCTCTGTGGTTTCAGATGGATGTGTTCGATGCAGCAGAGAGGTACCAACAGGCTGGCCATGCTCTCCTCATCCTGGCGGGGAAGGAGTACGGGTCGGGCAGTTCCAGGGACTGGGCCGCTAAAGGTCCCTTCCTGCTGGTGAGTGTTACCTCCTAAACAGTCCCTTCACCTCCTAAACAGTCCCTTCCTGCTAGTGAGTGTCACCTCCTAAAGGGTCCTTTACTGCTGGTGAGTGTTTGTTTAACTCACAACTGGACCCATAATGGTTCCATTTGTATATTGTACTCTATACACTTAGGATTTTACTGTGCATTCCAACAAGTAGTTTAATGGCACATCTTGTACAGTGTTTTAAAATGTATAAAATATAAAAATATTTTTAATATTGTTTATAGGAAAAGAAAATGGGATTTTTACTCCAGTCGTGACCCATACAAATGGCAAACAGTGTTTTAAAGGTCACTCCTGACTACATTGGATTCTTGTCCTATTTATGTATTGCTTCTAACTTTGTCTCAAAGTGAACCGCAATGCTTCAGCTTTTCTTCGGTATAATCCACGTTAGCGTTTTTCTTTTTGACTGGTGCAACCACTCCAAGGAACAGCAATGTCCGTCTCCGCCTATGTACTGTTCACCTATGTGTTCACCTATGTATGTGTTAATGAGCATGTATAATGAGTACCAGTAGGGGCGCTGTTGTGCCAGAACAGAGAGAGGGATCGTGCTGCACTGTTGCCTGCTAATGAGAGAGAGGTGGGGGGGGGGGGGGGGGGGACCACTCAGTTACACGGGTGTGATTTTTTTTGAATGGTGACATTTTCTTAAACTGCCAATACAAGCATTGTGTTTTGTTGTAGTTCAGGGTATCAAGGCGGTGTATGTTGTCTGGTTTCAGGGTGTCAAGGCGGTTCTGGCAGAGAGCTACGAGCGCATCCATCGCAGCAACCTGGTGGGCATGGGCGTCATTCCTCTGGAGTACCTGCAGGGGGACACGGCAGACAGCCTGGGCCTGACGGGACGAGAGCGCTACGATGTGATCATGCCTGAGACGCTCACGCCCAGGATGCTGGTCGATGTTAAGGTACACTATGCTACGCTCACGCCCAGGATGCTTGTCGATACACTGGCCTGGGCCGTGGCTCAGCGGTCCAGGCACCTTGGCTGGTAATCCAGTCTGGCAGTGTGCCACGGGTTCGACTCCCGATCCCGACGGCCTTTACTGCATGTTACCCCCCCCCCCCCCATCTCTCCTGTCAGCCTACTGTATATATAACATAAAGGCGAAAGCCACAAAAAAAGGTATGCTCCACCAGACTTTTTAGATCTTAGGTTACCAAAGTCCGGGGGTGTATCACCCACTTCTTTACGCTTTTAAACCTGGTTCTGGTTGTGCTTCTTCTCCCCCAGCTGGACACGGGCAAGACGTTCCAGGTGAGGATGAGGTATGACACGGACGTGGAGCTCACCTACTTCCACCACGGAGGAATCCTCAACTACATGATCCGCAAGATGTCCGAGAATTAACCTCACGAAGTTCCACAGGGCTCCATGCTAGAGCCTGTTCTCTTTCCGCTCTAGTACGCGGTTAAAGGAGAATCCCGGACCGGGTGCTTTTCTTACCGTAATCTGAGTAGTAGAGGCGGGAGAAAAGGCCCAACCACATTCAGAGCGGAGCGCAGCTCAGACTGTACGGGTAGGTATTTCGACTTGTTTACAGAAGCCCCTTGCAAAGCCCTCTTTGGTCATTATGAAAGATATGTGTAGGAAAAAATATCAAATTTCCGAGCGATCTAGCCTAAGACCCAGCTGCGCTGTGCTCTGGATGTTTTTATTTAATATTTTACCTTTACCACCTGTTCTAGGATATAACAATGATTAACGTAAGAAAACAGCTAATCTAAAATTCTCTTTTAAATATCTTTGCTGAAACATTGCCGATCTACAAGCTAGATTGGCTAGATCTTTCATCAAACGTTTCCCCCCAGAATACAGTAGGTATGCTGGGGTTAAAAGTGGTTAAAAGTACAGAGTTCAAAAAAATCACGCTGCTGAACAAACACGCACAGGAAGCCTTTTTTCTTTTTTTTTGAGGGTGGGGGTGGGGGGGTGGGGGTAGAATTGTCTTTTGTCGTCGTCGATTTGACAGAACTACAGTTCTAAAATTATTTACGTGCAATCTTTTGTTGAGTTATAACTGCAAATGGAGGAATCGTCCCATCCATGAATAATTCTTACGTTCAAGCATTATTAGTTACAGTATTTCGTTTTCTTTACTTTTTCTGAGAATGCTGCTTTGTGTGTTTAGCTTATGTACGTATACAGTAGCAGACTTGGTAGCACATCATTTCTAATGGTGGAAGTTGCGCTGCGTTGTGTTAAAGTTAACGCAAGCATTTCTATTTGAACGTTTCTGCAATAAAACTATTTGCACATCATCGTGATAACACTGACGGTTAACCGCTTTAATCATTATAAGCAACAAATATGAGGCAGTTGGCTAATCTAACAAGCTCACGTGAGTTGGAAATATGGTTGCTGTACATCATCGACTAGTAAATGATTAACCACTTAAACTATTGGCCGTAGTCCCTCAGGGCTTTATGCGGCCCTTTGCACATCACATGATTCGCCCCTAGGTGGCGACATTGTTCACGCTTTAGCACATTCCTTGTTGCTTGAGTTCTGCCATTGTGCTTGGTGAGTACAATAATACACAGGGTTCCCACAGTCATGAAATTCCTGAAAATATTTTGAAATTAGAAAGAAAAACATTTTCCAGTCCTGGAAAAAATTGTTGGCTATTGATTTTGCTAATAAAACAATACAATTGTATAACATTATACAAAATATGTAGTATAAGTCGTTATTCGCCAAAGGGACAGCGTGATTGCAGCTTAATATACCAGTACATGACAAGAATAACAGATCTGCAAGCTCACAACGTACTGCTGCAGCATGATCCTATGCCCTGGGATACTGTAAGAGACTCATTATTGTGCTGAATGAATGTTAATTAGCCCTTTGCTAAATCCCTCCCCGGCTCCCCAACCCGTCCTTGTCCAATAGGCACGTTAATAACGGTTAGTAAGAGAGGAGACTTGTCAAGCTTTCCTTCTCACCCATTGAGATGCATGTTAAGTCGTGTAACTTTCCAGACGTTAAGCTGTGCATGTGTTCAACAACACAGCCATGCAAAATAACACTGACAGAGCTATGAGGTGACGAAAGCTAGCCTAGCATAGCAACGTTTGGCATTGGACAATCGCTTTTGGGGTGGGGTTTAGCGAAGGGCAAATTGTAAAAATGTGTGGGAACCCTGATTACATGAATGCCTGTGGATTTGTTTGGATGGCATTCTGCGATATGTAGACCAAATGTTGTAGTTCTGTCTGATTCTAAACATGATTCTGTTCTCGTTTGTGATTGGAAATGTTACTCGGTTTGTCAGTCTGTCTTTGGTCATTATCATTCATGTTTTAATGTTATTGACTTGCCTTAACGTGTGAATTTTAAGGAATGTTCATAAACCTGACCGATGTGTGTGTCTTTGAATTAGAGAGAGAGATATATGTTGGAGTACAGAGTTTTAAGCCATAGAATACTGACAAATATAATAAAAGATGATTTTTTGAATAGTTTTCTTGTTGATTAATTACACACCTGCCGTAGTCATCCTGGGGACTCAATTTGCCATATTCAGACCGCAGCCATCTTGCCAGCAAGGTGATACCTAGGTGATACCATGGACACTTCCCATAGAGAGCCCATTCATCCAAACAGAAAAGTCCTCTTTAATTATTTTAAACAATGTCAAAATCACCAACATTGCAGCTGTAGGGAAAGCTTGAATTATCCTCTTTCAATCTGTAAAGTTTTTGTTTAATAAAAATCCACCGTAGACATTTTATGAGCTACTTCCTGTCGAGAAAATCCTTGCAGATGATTATTTTCTAAGTATCAGAGTATGGAAGTGCTCGTTATCAGTAAAGCAACCTCCTGCTGCCTCCTGCATTATGTGCACATTCAAAACAGGTGGTACACATGGGCGTTGAGTGATAGTCAACTAGCATTAGTTGACAGGAAGTAGCTCATAAAATGTCTACGGTGGATTTTTATGAAAAACACTACAGATTGAAAGAGGATAATTCAAGCTTTCCCTACAGCTGCAATGTTTGTGATTTTGACGTTGTTTAATAGAATTAGAGGGGACTTTTCTGTTTGGATGAATGGGCTGTCTATGGTAAGTATCACCTAGGTATCACCTTGCTGGCAAGATGGCTGCGGTCTGAATATGGAGAATTGCCCATTTGCAGACCGGGGCCATGTTTCCATCATAGTTTTCAGTAAAGCAATGTCCTGCTGCCTCTTGCATTATGTGCTAATTCAAAACAGGTGGCCGTTCAGTGATATCTAACGAGCGCTTCCAAACTCCAGCACTTAGAAAAAGAATCACCTGCAAGGACACAAAGTAGCTCATAACATGTATACAATATACTGTACAGTGGATTTTTATGAAACAAACACTTTGAGGATAGAAAGAGGATAATTCAAGCTTTCCATACAGCTGCAATGTTGGTGAGTTTGATGTTGTTTAATACAATCAGATAGGACTTTTCTGTTTGGATGAATGGGCTGTCTTTGGAAGTTACACCTAGGTAGCACCTTGCCATTAACTTATATGGTAAGATGGCCGCGGTCTGCATATGGAGAATACCAAGCTGAACTAACTAAAGTTTTCAAATAATTGTAGTGGAGTAAAAGTACAATATTTGTCCGAGATGTAGTGGAGTACAAGTAAACGTATTGGAAATTGGAAATACTGAAGTAAATTACAAATACCTCAAAATTGTACTCAAGTACAGTACTTAAGTAATTGTACTTAGTTACTTTACACCACTGGTTATTGTCTGGTGGATGATATCGGTGTGTCCACCAAGACATCGGTTGTGGTTCCCGGTTCGATCCCCGGCTCGATTAGTACTGTTAAAACCCCTTAAACCCCAGGGGGGTCCAGGAGGGAAAATCTAAAATATCGGAGTTGGAACCTGAGACCTTGACCATCCCCATTTACCCGCTGAGAGCTGTTCATGAGGTGGACAGCCGCTGCCCCCGTCGGCGGGGGATTAGGGCTTAATTAAAGTGTCCTCGCTGAACCCATCCTCTGCTGTGTGTGTGAAAGTCATTATTAACATATTAACATTTGCTTACAATTTACAACGTAGGCATTTAGCACCCGCTCTTAATCCAGAGGGGCTTTACAGTAAGCAAGGTAAACTTAGAGACAGTGTAGAGCCATAAAACCAAGAACCTCAGTCTAAGCACCAGTCTAAAAGAACCTAGCATCAGTCTAAGGAACCTAGCATTAGTCTAGGGAACCTAGCATCACTACACTGAGGGGTTGTGTGTACTGTAGGATAGGCGTGTGTGTGTGTGTGTGTGTGTGTGTGTGTGTGTGTGTGTGTGTGTGTGTGTGAGAGAGAGATGTGTGCAGTGAGGTATGAATTAATCTCTAAAAAGCCAGGGAGATTTGAATGGAAACAAAACATGCCTGGAGTGCTGTGTGTGAGTGATCTAGCCACCACAAAAAGGTTGACTTCCCTCGCCTAGTCATGCAGCTAAGCTCACACTCACACACAGGCTGGGAGAAGCACAGCTGGGTGGGAGGAGTCAATCCATGCCATTGCCTAGCCCTGCATTTGAATCATTCAAAGCAGACCAGCAGTCAGTGCACACACACACACACACACACACACACACACACACACACACACACAGGGTTAACACTAAGGTCTCAGAGGCATTTGTTCTACTTGCCCTTAATTTCCTAATGTAGCACAAAATGAGTTACGATTCCAGGCAAAGTCCATCATTTATTCAAACAAAGGCATCTTCGATATAGTTACATCAGGTTACCAGCATAACAAAGTCATCTTTCCATAGTATAGCAAATTAAGGCTGAGCGCCTGGTGGTCACCAGTTTCTCTTAGTTTTCACCTCTAGCTCCAACAGATCTAATCTAAATATCTGTGTGTGTGTGTGTGTGTGTGTGTGTGTGTGTGTGTGTGTGTGTGTGTGTGTGTGTGTGTGTGTGTGTGTGTGTGTGTGTGTGTGTGTGTGTGTGTGTGTGTGTGTGTGTGTGTGTGTGTGTCAGGGGAAACGGCTAAGTCAAAGACCCCCAACTGTAGTACTAATAAAATGCATAGCTAAATAAATGGAGAATTTGTGTGTGAGAGACAGTGTGCAGTGTGCCTATCTGAGCCTCCTGTCATAAAGATGGCTCTGATCAACCAGGATAGCCCCAGGTGGTCTATTTTGAAAGCATCCCTGCACAGTAAAACAATAGCCTAGGTATTTTAATTTGTAACAGCTGCTGTAAGCCAAGGCCTGTGGTCGCAGACCCTATCTTTGAGATGAACCTGCAGATAGCCTTCACTCTTTGGCCATCTGTTAAACATACTTTTTCAAACATGAGAAGTATACAATTATGAATAACCATGTACTTATTAATATGCTATATGATTCATAATACACCACAAAGTGATTAGGCTATACATTAGAATTTCCGTTCAATTGTATTTATTATTATTATTTTTACTTTCTATGACTGATAAAAACTGTCATGCCTCAATTTGTATGGCAAATACCTACATAGCTATATGAATATGGCTATGGGTTGACCAAAAGCCCAACTGTTACCACCATTGACATATAGTTCAAAAGTACAATTTATTTAATTTGACTGCTTTCAATATTTTGCAGATACTTGTCTCACTTTTAAGATTTTAAAAGGACTTACCTCCACCACTGAAACAGTTCATAGATCGAAGGGACAGTAGCCTCGGAAACCCAGACATTTTTATTTCCAGGATGTTTTCACAGAGCAACTACCAGTCCCAGTGGGGACTGCAAAGTGCGGCCGAAACGTTGTGTCTCACTTATTGTACTTAGTGTACAGTGTGTTTTGTAAAACAGTCTTCTCTGTTAGAGAATCCCATCACTGGAACAGTCTCCTACAGAAATAACTATTTGACCTTCAAATTCAACCTTAAGACGTGGCTAAAAACAACTCAAATCTGTAAATGATAAGTAATTATCAGCTCTATTTATCACTGATTTCACTTCTCACTGCATGGTTGTTCTGTTCCCTACCATGTTTACTTGTCATTGTATTGCATTTGTATTGTATGTGTTTTTGTATGGATAGTTTTATCACATTCCAGAAGACAGAGCGCTCTGGCCATGCACGTTCAGGTGTTTAGACAGATATCTCGTGTTGTGTTTATAGACGGTTGTCTATAACATTCGACAAATTAGACCCTTCCTCACCCAGGAGAGTCAGTCCAGCTCCTTATCCAGACATCAGTCATGTCAAAACTTGACTATTGTAACTCCCTCCTTACTGGCCTACCGGCATGCGCACTTAAAGCCTCTCCAAGTGTGTGTGTGTGTGTGTGTGTGTGTGTGTGCGTGCGTGCGTGCGTGCGCGCGTTGTGAGGACCATTTGGACCTCACAATTTTAAAACTACAAACGACTACAAAACAAAACGACAATGATGGATTTCCACACGTCCTTTATTTCATTTTCAAATCATCTCATGTATTGTAGATCTAATTTCATACAGCATGGGATACATCATACATCACAACTCCTCAGCATCAGTGTGGATAGGGCTGTCACAATTATTACATAAATTATAATCGCCTAATAATTATTTGAGATAATCACAATTGTTTTTGCATGATCTTCAATTGTTTCCATGTTAAAAGAAATAGCTGATCTAAATTATTAAATGTGTTAGTGATTTGTTTGTGTATTTAAGTTACATGTCATATCTGCCCTGTGCAATTTGTGATTACGAAGCCTTAAATACAAACTGTAACGTTCCAATGTTCAATGCAAAAAACACAATTAAATCGTTAATCGCAATTATGTGCGTGGCAATTAAATCGTCAACTTAAGTTCATAATCGTGACAGTGTGTGGATTAGGACGGAATAACGTTAGCATCATCATCGGCTAGTCGTTGATTAACGCATTAATTTAAAATAGATAAATGTGTAAATAATATATTAGTGGCTTTTCTTTTTCAATCAACCCTGAGTATACAGTACGTGGCTATAGGAGCCCAACCAACTCTTCTGATTGGGGTGACTATACAATGTGCAGTAGGCTAATGCTCACATTCACAACAGCGCTTTGACGTGTGCTTCAACGGCTTCAGACAGACGTAAGGCTTTCACAACATCTTCAAGTACAGAAGCTCGTTGAAGGAATAATACAGTATACTGCAAAGTCCGTATGAGGGACTATAGTAGCTTTAAAGTGCACCATTATAGAGTACTGAAGTCCTGACGTCACTCGCTCATCCCCTGGGGAAGTCATTTCTCCATGGAGAATAACATTGGGTCATCTTAGAATCGTCAGACTCGTCGCGGTCCAAAAGTAAACACAATTGTCCCGGTCACTCATATTTGATATTGATACAATCTATTTGTGGCAAATAAAATAGCGTCAGTAACATTAGTGATTTCTTGCTGTCGGAAAACAAAAACACAAAAGAAAGAAAAGTTTATGCGGATTGTGAATGGGTGGGAAAAAACACGACCCGGGTCCCAGGTCAGGTAAATGACGTCAGACTTCAGTGCTCATGAATCACAAACAACTTAACATGGTCCTTCTAAAAACTCCCTCTCTCTTACGTATTGGATGATGACACAAGACGTGGTGTTCTCCATCCACACACACTTTTCACACACACAAAGTTTCATCATTTACAGTTTCATAATTGACACACATCTGGAATGAACCCACATTTCAGTTTGGACTCGACTCGACTGCTCTGCTTTACCTCTGCAAGCTAATAGACGGCATCATGGGAACGGATGAAACCAAAGGCAGATTACTAGTAGTGAAGAGAAGAAAGTCCGCACACAGGTTTGCTCCAATGGTGTTTTCTTTCATTTAAAACACCATAAGTAAGTAACACTTACGGCCGCGGGCGGCCTTCATCAGGTGATGAATCGCCTGCCTTCAGGTGATTACCATTGGAGCAAACCTGTGTGCGGACTCTTCACTGTGTTTACCTTAGTCCAGCACCAGCCAGGAACTGGATGTGCGCAAGCCACCTGCTTTTTAAACCAATTACTAGTAGTAACACACTGGTAGGGTGTAACTAAGGTAACTAAGTACATTTACTTAAGTACTGTGAGTTTAGGTTTTTTTTTACATTTGAAAACTTGAAATGGGACATTCTGCACAATAAGTAGGCTACTTTCTACTTTTGGTAGGCTACTTTAAGTATATTTTGATACCAATACTTCTGTACTTTTTACTCAAGCACACTTTTACTCATAACAGAGTATTTCTATATTGCAGTATTGATACTTTTACTTAAGTAAAAAAAGATGTGAGTACTTTCCCCACCACTGTCCCTGGCCCAGTGTGCTCCGCTCCCTCTGGTTGGCCATCAGAGGTAACAGGCCACAACGTCCTGTGATGGAACACCGACGGAAACCAAGTCCGTCAAAATATTTGGAGCCAGCATAGACACTGCTATAACCCACTATACATGCATACAGTACATGTACAGTACAGTAGTAATGGCCATGAATGCTCTAATCTAATCTAAACAATGCTTTATGTTTGCAGTAGTCTCGCGTAGCGTCGCCAGACAACTATTCCACAATCTCCAAATGCTAGATAGTCTGGAACTACACCTCCCGAAATCTGAGTAATCTGTTTCACAAAAATATATTTTATTTCTGCTAAGCAGTAAGCTATATATCTATGCTTAGATTATTTCGATTTATATTAGGATAAATTTGCACGACGAAACGGAAGTGGGGAGGAGGCTTCACTTCCGCTTTATTGCTTACTCGTCATGATAGAGCTTCCGTTGCTCCAGACTGTATGACGGAAGCATTTGAAAATTGTGAGAAGTAACAGTCTGGCAATACGAGAAAAAAAACCCAGAAAATACGTGGGTTGCAGATTTCGACCAATCAGGAGGGAGACCCCCCCCCCAGGTCATTCACCAGTTCCAGTTTAGTCACTTCTACTTTCACATTTGACGTTAGGCTACAGTTTGACTTCCGCAAAAAAACGATTGAAGTGCAGTTCTAGTCAGGAAGTCCCCCCCCCTCCCCCTGACGATGTGACACACAAAAAATAACACACACTGTTATCATTATCATTGACACATATATCTCCAAAACCACCCTATGGCTTTTTTACATTAAAAGCTTTGCTACTGCATTATGTTAAAACACACACAGACAGAATTGTTAAAAAATACAAAAGCAGCAGCTTGCGGCCCTGAACAAACAAGTCTAAAAAATGGAAAGCAGCAAATCATTATACTTAGTAGAGACAGCATCATCTATTAAGAACACAATAAAAACATGTTGAACTATTATTACTAAAAAGTTAGGAAAGCAAAGCGAGCGTGGCTTCTTAAAGTGACAGTACACCGCAGAATACGGAGAGCTCATTTGAAGAGTGTGCACTTCATTTAGAGTGTGTGCACTTAAGAGAGTACAGAAATGGATCCTACGTGTCCTTTTGTGCACCCTCTTAAGTTAAACGAACCCTCCGGATTGGTGCAGCTAGTGCGTGTGCACGAGGCGTTTACAGTACAGTAACAGTACGGTACATAAGTACCGTAACTGACAAGCCGGTCGGAGCTATTTCTGTCGCGTCAACTACTAGGCTGCCCCATTTCCTGCTGGCGAGGTTTCATGAGAAAGAAAGGGGAAGTGTGTGTGTGTCATAAGACTTCATCGTACGACCGCATCTGTCGGTCTAACCGAAAACGACTCCATGTTGAAAAGCAGTCATTTTGGGCTATACAGCGAGGCCCAAGTTCCACCTCAAACAAAGTCGGGCAGAATACCTCGCATCTCCACATTTCAACTTTCTTATATGCCGTACAAGAAGAGTGACGCACAATGGCAGTGAAGCACAGCCGATCTACAAGCTCACAACGCGTCAGTTTTGTTGATCTGCTATTTTCACTATGTATTTTTATACAATAATAATGAAAGAAGCAACAGTGCAGACATACTGTACAAGGTGTCCAACCATCGATGTGAAAAAAGTATAAAAAAGAAAGATTTGAAAAAAGCTGACAGCCAAGAAACCTTTTAAGATGTATAAGTGTGTATGTGTCAGAGAGAGAGAGAGAGAGAGAGACGGACAGAGAGAGAGAGAGATATATATAGAGACACAGAGAGAGAGAGAGAGAGAGAGAGAGAGAGAGAGAGAGAGAGAGTCAGGCAAGCGATAATAACATGACTCAAACCACAGACCGTCAAAACTGCCACTTTCCTCCATAATGTAACATACTGTACGCCACACGGTGACATTTGAGTCACGTTGCATTAATATCATTACTGGGGGCATAACATGTGTGTCTTTTCTCTGCAGGGTGTAATAACAAACAACAACTGTCCCTTGTGTCGTCTTACGTACCCATGAGGGAAAGGACAACGTTATTATTCTCAACCTGTGTGATCTACAAGCTCACAATGCCTCGCGTTGGGGGGAGTCCCCAGTTCAAATATGAATATTTATTTTATTTGTATTTATTTTTTCAGGTCATGGCCTGAAATGGTTGAGAACCATTGTGTTCGTAGCAGCAGCCATGTTTGAAAATAGCAGGAAAGCGTAACTCCCAGGAGGAAGTGAAGTGGACTCTGTCCCATTATAGCCGCTTGGAAAGCGGACAGAACGCCCTGCGGTGAACTTCCCAAAATATAATCCTTTCATCTCTTCCTCCTTGTCCTCAATTCCCCCGCAGTACGAAGGGAACGTCTGGGGAGGGCTCGGGGAACAGCAGTGGTGGAAAAAAAGTTTTGACTTTGATTTACTAATAGTCCGGAATTCAACATTTACTTGAGTAAAAGTACAAAAGCATTGGCTTCAAAATGTACTTACAGTACCAAAAGTAAAAGTGCTAATTGTGCAGAATGTCCCATTTAAAGTTTTCAAACTGTCTTTTGAAAATAGCAGCTCTACAAGCTCACAATGCGTCGGCGTCGCACCGCGACACATTGTGACCGTGTAGATTTGGATATTGGATATTTGAGTAAATATTGGAGTAAAATATAAAAGTACAGTACTTAAGTAAATGTACTTAGTTACATTCCACCACTGGGGAAGAGAGGCCTGAGGGCTGCAGAAAACATGTGGGAACCATAGAAAGTTCTGCTTTAGTCGTGCTGCAGCAGGTGTCGCACGAATGTCAAAATAGCTGATGTACAAGCTCACGCCGCAGTGCAGCGAAATGTATACACGTGTGGTGTGAAAGGACCTTAAGACGGACGTGAAATACAAAAATAAAAGAATAATGTTGCTGCACACTGTAGCTTCACTTCATCCTCCTAGTCCTGTGTGCGTGCACGTTTGCGGCTTTGCGCGTGTGTATGTGTGTGTGTGTGTGTGTGTGTGAAAATCTTAACTCAGACAAGCTTGCATAACCTTCATTCAAAATAAAAAAGATGCAAAACAAAATGCATTCGCAGAGCGATTTGTCGTTTAGTGCAGTGGTTCAAACAAGCTGTGTGTGGGGGGGGCAGCAGGGCATTCTGTTCAAGCTTCATCCAGCAGATGTCTGCTCAGGTGCTCACATGGATCGCTCGGGGGCGGGGGGAGCAGTTAGGGCTTACGTTTATTGCTCATGAACAGCAATTCATCTACTGCCAAATTTATTTCGCAGTTTTTTTTCCTTTTTTATCCCCTGGTCGATCGCCGACACGGACACATGTGCCGTGTTCATGGGGGGGAAACTAATATTCCATTTGGACATGACGTTCCCGAGTTGTTACCGTTTGAAACCAGCATGCCTTACAGAGATAAATCCATTTCTGTCAGAACAATAGACAGGGGTGGATCAGTTTCCTGTGGGATTGCAACTCCAGTGTCTTTACACAAGATGGTGCTTTTCGCTGACATTTGAAATCACCCAAAAAAGGAAGGAAAAAAAGTTTCTTAAGTCGTCCTTGGCAGGGAAATGAGTCAAGAACCACAGTTTCACACTTCAGTGGCATTTGAGATGATCGCTGCACCGCTCCTTGTTGGCCAGCAGGTCGCGCTGCTGGGGGGCGTAGATGCGGTTGGCGCCCCAGGAGAACCAGGCGATGATGGAGGCGATGGCCGCCTGCAGGAGGAGCATCACGCCCAGGGTGGAGGCCAGGGCGGGGCCGGGGAGCCGCGGAGGGGGGGAGGAGGGGAGGAGGAGGAGGCTGGACGACAGTAGGAGGGCTCGGACCTCGGACTTGATCATGTGGAGCTCGTCCAGGATGGACAGGAAGGTGCAGCAGTGGAACCACTGGTGGCTGTGACCCCACAGGTCAAACCTGGAACCGTGGACATAGGGGGCGTTTGGTTGATTCGAGTGATTGATTGAACATTTTATTTCACAGTATGCAGAATGGGTGCATTTCACACGAAAGTACAGGACAATGGCACTTGAGGATAGAACCAGAAAAGCCCGTAGTTGCTCTTTGAGAGTGCTTTTGAAGGAGTCTAGGGATTCACATTTCTAAATGGCTGTTGGCAGGGCGTTCCACATTCATTTTAGTGGCATAGGAGCTAAATTAACTGACATTAACAGATGGCAGTAGCCGATATTTATTTGTTGTTGATAAGCATAATGGCTATGTGTGTTGGTTATCCGCAGCCTACCAAGCTTTAGATTCTGTAAACTGTAGTCTGAAAACCCACCTTTTCAGACTCCATCATGGCCCATAGCACTTACCCTACCTATCTCCTAGCATTTCTGTAGACTTAGATAGCATTTGATACAGACTTATAGCATGTTATGTAGACAGCACTATAATTGCATTGTATGTAGTCTTAGCTTACGCATTCTTGGCTTATGCATATTTCATGATAAATGCTTTTTATGTGATGTATTCCCATGCTTTTTTGTTCTTGCTTAATGTAAATCGCTCTGGATTAAGAGCGTCTGCTAAATGCCTACATTGTAAATTGTAAATTGTAGATTCTGAACATTTATTTCTTGTATTGAAGATGTATCTGTTTCCCTGGTACAAAAGAGGTTCCCTGGTAGCGGGATGGGATATAAAAACATGTATCTATCTGCAGTCCTATACCGTACCTTCCCGGGGCCAGCCTCTCGGGGACCTTGCTGATGTTGAAGACGGCCGACGCCACCAGCCAGAAGCAGTGGCGGTAGAAGAACCCGGGCATGGAGGCGGAGGAGGCGAAGGCGGTGGAGGCCGCCGGGTACGGGCTGGCCGCCAGGAGGCGGTAGAAGATGGGCGTGGACGACACCAGGAAGGGCAGCAGGAAGACCAGCGTGCGGATCATGTAGCGGTGCTTCCGCCAGCGCTGGCGCGTGTTGCAGCACGACAGCACGCAGACGATGGCCACCAGGCAGGAGCTGTTTCAAAGGACGGAGAGGTCGGTTAGCCCGTTTGCTCCTCTACAAATGACACATTTTCCCTTCATTGTGGGAATGGCATTTAATGTTTGTGTTGCCACAAATTTACGTCATATTTGACGGACATATAGGTAACCTAATTTCTCCTTTCATTGTCAATGGCAAATATGAGACATGTGGGGAGAAAAGCTCTATATAAGAGGGGCTAGCGCTCTTGTTATACTTCTTCATGAATTAATTTGTCAACTTAAGTTTTAACCATGATACAATGTTTAAAAAAACTCATTTTTTCACCATGATCATGTGAAATGACAACTGAATTTATGTGATTGGTTAGCCGAGCTGCTCGTCTACATATGACGTACATTTTCCTTTCATTGTGGGAATGGCATTTAATGTTTGTGTTGCCACAGATTTACGTCATATTTCTATATTTCTATTTTAAATTCTCCTTTCATTGTCAATGGCAAATGTGAGACGTGACGGGACGAAAAGCTGTATATAGGCGCCCCTCAGAAATCACACCTGTGTGAATGTGAAGTGAGGGGCGCTCTTATCATCGTACATCATCATGACATAAAATGGACACTTCTATTTGCTATGATGTAAAATGTTCCATTCAGTCAATGGGAATTTAATGTTTGTGTAGGACAAAGTTTGTGAACATACACTAAAAGATGGATATAGGATCATACATCATCTCATTCCGGCCAATCACTATTTGCATCCTAACTTTTCCGTCTTCACTTTTCTATCCACACTTTTTATCCTCAATGCGTACTTTGCCCAGCTCTACGTCTCCTCCAAACCTTCTTCCACCTTCCCACCCTCCTCCCTCTGTACCCGTTTGCAGGAAATCAAGTCCTGGTTCACCTCCAATTTCCTCAAACTCAACAGTGATAAAACCGAGGTAGTCCTCATTGGTTCTAAATCCACACTCACCAAGCAACCCAGTTTCACTCTCACCATTGACAACTCCTCGGTTTCCCCCTCCCCTCAGCTTAAGAGTCTGGGTGTCGTCCTCGACAGTACCCTTTCATTCCACACCCACATCAACACCACCATCCGATCCGCCTACTTCCACCTCAGAAACATCAACCGCCTCCGCCCCTCACTCACTCCCCACAGTGCCGCTATCCTGGTTCAGTCTCTTGTCACTTCCCGCCTGGACTACTGTAATTCCCTTCTCTTTGGTCTCCCCCACAAACTCCTCCATAAACTCCAACTAGTCCAGAATGCTGCTGCCCGTATCGTCACCAGAACCCCTGTCATCAGTCACATCACCCCTGTTTTACACCAACTCCACTGGCTCCCCATCAAATACCGTATCGACTTCAAAATCCTTCTCCACACATTCAAGGCCATCCATAACCTCGCACCCCCATACCTGTCTGACCTTGTCCACGTCAACATCCCCACCCGGTCTCTCAGGTCTGCCTCCTCCCTCACCCTGAAAGTCCTCCCAGCCCGTCTCTCCACCATGGGCTCAAGAGCCTTCAGCCGCTCTGCCCCTCACCTCTGGAACTCCCTCCCCCCTGACATCAGAAACATGGACTCTATCACTATATTCCAAACTCACCTCAAAACCCACCTGTTTAGGCAGGCCTATAACTCTGTGTGACCTCTAGTGTCTTCTGCTGCAGGCTGTGCCCTAGTTTTATTTTTTTTCCTGCTTTTAACTGTGTTCTTGTACTGCTTTTAATCTGTACGGCGACCTTGAGTGCCCTGAAAGGCGCCTTATAAATAAAATGTATTATTATTATTATTATTATTATTAATCAAATCATCACTATGGGGTATACACAAAGCTAGGGGGGGCACTTCTCACAAATAAGTAAAAAATAAATACTAGCAAACCTGCATAACAAAAACGAATCAAAACTAAAACTAAACTAAACTAAAACTAAAAACGAATGTAAAATGAAAAAACAATAATAACCTCGGAATGTAGAAGTCATCAAAGAACGCCCTGAAGTCCGGCCAAGGCGACTGCAGGAGGAGGGGTTCCTCAGGGTCCCCCCCCAGGCCCTCCTCGTCCAGGTTGGAGCCGGCAGTGATCGTCGTCTCCGCTATCCCGGCCCTCGGGTGGATGTAGTAGTAGTAGGCCAGCGAGGAGCCCACGGTGTAGGCACTGATGGTGCCGTAGTCCACGAAGAAGCACACCTCGCGGACCACCAGGGACATGGAGTTGAGCAGGTGGGCCATGCTGCTCGCCATCAGCAGCATCAACACGCCCACCAAGTAGCTCCACAGCGGGTAGAAGAACGGGTCGCTGGCGGCCGGCGCGCCCTCCCACGTGAACGCCTCGGCGAAGTGGTACGCGAACACGAACACGGGCAGGAAGTGCGTCCAGAAGTTGCCCGTCTCGTTGGTGGGCCGGAACGCCGACCACAGGCACTCCGCCAGGCTGTAGTCCGGGTAGCGGTAGCCCGACAGGATGTAGCTCTCCGTCACGCGGGGCGGGACGTCAGTGTGGCGGAGGAGAGGCCGGGGCCGGGACGGCGAGCGACCGCCGCAGCACAGGGACATTGTGGGGGGTGGTGTTGGTTTTGTCGACTAAGACTAAATGTTACTAATGTTGCTCTGGAGAGGGAAGTCTGGAGCTCTCTGGAGCTGTTCCCCCAGCGACCCGACTACGGATAAGCGGCTGAAGATGGATGGAAGCCTAAAGGGATTTTGACTCCACTTAGACTAAACAATTTCAAATTACTAAAATAGGACTGGAACTAATTGGTGTTAAGTCTGAATTTGCTGTCAGATTAACACTGGCATGACTAAGACTAAATATAAGAATTTGATATTTAGTCGACTGAGACTAGACTAAGACTAAACGATTTCAGATGACTAAAATAGGACTAACTAAACGGTGTGTTATTCAAAAGACTAAAGTCTGAATTTGCTGTCAAAATGAACACTGCACATTGGGTACAGTATTTAGGCCTTAGTATTTAGATAGCTGCTTGTCCTTCAGCTATAACAAGAACACCCCTATTAATGAGGTCGTTGTTATTGCAACGCACTGCACTCAGTCAGTGCTTCTTGTTTTATTGCTTGCACAAGCACTTGGCTGACGACCACAGCGGTTATTGGCTCAGAGGTCACAGACGTCACAGACTAAGCTTCCTGAATATAATGGACGGACATAAGGCATCATCGACTGTTATAGGCAGCTCTGCTGAGTCAAATTAAATGTCAACAACGGGGCGAGACGGCTTCTTTTCCCTTCGACCTTTGAGCCCAATATTCCTCCGTAGGCCTCCTGTCATAAGCAGTCAGCTATAGACCACACAGAGCACTGACAAGCTGACGGCTGTAGAGTCATTTATGACCCTGTAATCCCCTGAGTCAGATGAAATGTAGTGCACTGGTGGGTGCAGTGACACGCAGCAGCCAGCAGGGAGGTGAAATGCATGTAGGAGCGAGCAGTGTCGTCTCACTTGTATGATGTTGAGGATGTTGTTGATCTCTTGACCCTGTGTGCAAACTCCAAAAGGTCAATATTCCGTGGTTCTTGTCACATGACACGCCCGTTGTCTCTTTACGGACTCACTGTGCATGTGGATATATTCCCTCGTGTTATCTTGAAAGAGACTCCTATATTCTAATGCATGTCAGACTTAAAGGTTTAAAATGATGCATCATTTGCCTATTTAGGCAAAAAACATAAAAAGGCCACTTCACATATCATCATAACCTCATATGTTCAAAACTGTTGATACTTTTCAGGATTCAATTTTTTTTTAAGATAGCGAGCTTGCAAGATCTACTACTATACTTTCTTGTGTGACGCTGTGCGTAACAGTTAACTGTACAAATGAAAGGTGTTTCCACAGATTACAGAAAGTTAACTGTACAACTGAAAGGTGTTCCTCATGAGATACGATCCCGTTTGACAAAATAACTGTACAACTGAAAGGTGTTTCCTATGATCCAGTTAGACAGAATAACTGTACAACTGAAAGGTGTCTCCTTGGTGTGATCCAGTTATACAGTCAGAACTGGGTCATCATGTGAGAGAGACGTGGACGGACGGCAACCTTCAATTATTCACGCTGTTTAATCCACTGAAGAGTTCATGTCCTACTTTGCATTATAATCCATCAAGCCCCCGTTTATGTAGGTTATGCATTTGCCTCAGAGGAATGCTTGAGGCTGCGGTGGTACAGTATACTGTTGGTAGTTGTCTTGTAGGCTGCAGTTACAGTATAGTTGTCCTGTATAGTCTTCAATGCAGCTTAGCCCACTTCCCTGTGAGCATAGGAGTGCAAAACAGTTAATACAAATACAACTAATCGATTTAATTGATTATTTTAAAGAACAAAATATGAATCAATTAAAACAATCATAAATGTATGTATTATAATTTTTTGGTAAAAAAATATATAAATGGCAAAAATAATTAAAGTAGAATAATATAGGCTAAGTTTATATTAATTATTTCAAAACAATAAAAAAATAAACAAACAAATATATAGGTGCTATGTTTTTTTGCTAGCCTATAATTTACTCTTTTTTACAGGAGTCCCATGTCAACACAAGCATGCAAAAATATAACAACAATATATGTCCAGTGGCAGTGACTACTGGACATTACAAGAACAAAACAGTTTTCTCTCTCTCGAGTTTAACCAACAAAGTAATTGATAGAATAATCGCCTATTATAAATAATAAAATTATCTCTAAACAGCATGTAGCCAGTCGTACCTGACAGGCTGGCTGCAGTCCTCTGCACTGTCTGCAGTGACAGTGTTGTGTGTAGGCCTACGTAGCCTGACTATACTTAAAACAAGGTCACGTCCTTAAGCGACGCTTTTATAACAGTCCGGTGCAGTGGCTGTCCCACCGGTCCCACCGCGGTGGAGGAACGTTACGTGACGTGACGTATTATCAGCGGCTCTGCTTCCATCTCCTGCCCGATGGATGTGACGCCAAAAACCGGCCGGCATGTCTCTTAATGCTCAAACCTCCGCTACTCCTCACCAGCCGATCGATCCGGTCCTCCGCCTCTCTGCTCGCCGACATGAGGAGTCGATGCTCCGTCCGGGGCTCCGGTCAGTGAGTCGTCCCGGCGGTGCGATTCGGGAAGTAGATAGCTGTAGCCCTCAGACTGGAGTGGATGATCCGTGTGTCAGTGACCGTGTGCCGGGCAGACAGGACACACGCAGACCGCTCTACCTCCACCACCTCCAACGGTCCCGTTGTTATGAAGCCGCTGCTGCTTCAGCCATTCATTCATTCATTCATTAATTCGTTCATTCATACATTCCCGTTATACCTGCATGCTGCTTAACATGCTCTTTACGTAGTGCTCCGCGTCCCCCTTAAGTAATCGTTCCTCAGTGTTGCTGCACTCACTCACCGCATCTCTCTCTCTCTCTCTCTCTCTCTCTCTCTCTCGGTGTCTCTCTCTCTCTCTCTCTCACTCTCTCTCTCTCTCTCTCTCTCTCTCTCTCTCTCTCTCTCTCTAAAGGCACTTGTTCAGAGGACTCACGCACGGACCATTCCAGGTCATTTGCATAGTGTTTCAGTGTGTTCAGCCAGTGATGACGACACTACTTTCGTGCTACTTTTTGTTCTGCTTTTTGTAGGCTACTTGCTTTAGTGTGTCTGTGTACAAAGGTGAAAGTGAATTAAATTCAACAATCAACATATAATCTATCTAGGCCCAATGTAAAATAAAATAATCTCTCTCTCACACACACACACACACACACACACACACACACACACACACACACACACACACACACACACACACACACACACACACACACACAAGTTTAAGTGTTGGACATCTCTAAAGCTGTAATGGAGACCTGTCCTACATGGTGAT
The DNA here is from genome assembly GCF_963924005.1 of Protomyctophum bolini. NCBI lineage: Eukaryota > Metazoa > Chordata > Actinopteri > Myctophiformes > Myctophidae > Protomyctophum > Protomyctophum bolini. Next base: position 24,349,049 of record NC_137881.1, on the reverse strand, counting down.
TCATTATTATTGATGAGGGTGATGGTATCAATAATGTCCTGGTGATTCATTATTATTGATGAGGATAGAAATAACAACAGCCAACAGGTCAAAAAGGTCACGGCACCATCTGGGCTCAGGCGTTGTATGCAGTGGTGGAAAGTAACTAAGTACATTTACTCAAGTACTGTACTTGAGTGCAATTTTGAGGCATTTGTAGAGCCTACTTTACTGGAGTATTTCCAATTTCCAACTTTTACTCCACTACTTTTTTGTAGATTTTGGTTTTACAATACATACCACTTAACCCTAAACGGCAGAGGCTGTATAATGTGTCATGTGACACTGGGGGGTGGGGTTACCTGTATACTGTGTCAATATTATAGATGACCTTAGCTTAGAAAGATATTCTAAGTACATGACACAGTATGAGAGAGAGAGAGAGAGAGGGAGAGAGAGAGAGAGAGAGAGAGAGAGAGAGAGAGAGAGAGAGAGAGAGAGAGAGAGAGATATCATCAGAGAGAGAGAGAATGCCAGAGTGAAGCGCATGTCTTGACTGGTTCAGAAATGAAGTTGTTAAACAGACATCGACTAATAAATCAATGGTGTTTTAATGTTACATTGTTACACTGAGTCTCTACTCTAGATCACTCTGACTATAATGTGGTTCCAAAGCTTTTTAGCTCAAGAGACCCAAAAATTTGACGTTTTCCCGGGACACAATCTGTTGATCTGCTATTTTCACTACTTCTTAAACATTTTTAGAAATTAATTCATGCAAATTATTTGATCTTTTGTTTTTAATTGATGAAAAATTGAGATTATTTATTTTGTTTAAACATGTTCAAACATTTTCAATAAGATAGTCTAGATATCATTATAGGATGAAAATTGGGTCGCGACCCAAACATCAGTGTTTGTGAAACAGTGCTCGGATAATCTAAAGCAGTGGTTCTCAAAGGGAGGCCCGGGGACCCCCAGGGGGGTAGCATCATCAATTGAAATCGGTTTAACCACTTTAGCCCTATAGCTATAATACCATTATACTGTTGGCTATTTTCATTGTTTTACTTACATTTTTGCAACCCATTTTTTCACCCAGTGTCAATTATCTAATGTAATCCTGGGCACGACTACACTCCCTCTGCCAACCTGGGGAGAGCAATGGACTGACTCACACTGCTCCCTTCAAAAGGTTTGGGAACCGCTGATCTAAATCTAAAAACTAATGCTTTTGTTATTGGATCCCTGGGGCTTTGAGTTGATTTATATAGTGTTGCATGCAGTGACATGCTTTAGGATTGTCCTCTGGCAATATCTGTTGTTGCTAAGTCCTCACATGATAAAATATTAAACCTTTCAAAGCAGACACGTGGTGTAAATCCAGTAAATGCAGCTTTCACCATTTGGAATTGCATTACGGAACGTACACATACATTTTATGATTGGTTAGCCGATTTGCTCGTCTACATACTGTATGACATAAATGTTCCCTTCATTGTCAATGGCAAATATGAGACGTGTGGGGACAAAAGCTGTATAACGCCCCTCAAAAATAGATGCCTCATTGGACGTTGCAGTTCATTGGAGCGACCTGTCTCGCACAGAGGCGAAAGTGCGCCCATAGATACAGTATATATGGACATGAGTGTCATAGCGGCCTCCAGTCACGTGACTCAAGTCCCTTCCTTTCATTACATTCCTTAGCACCAACGCGGAAGCTTGCCCTCTCTTGAGAGCATCCGCCCAGAGCCGGAAGAGGCGTCTATAGGTCTATAGTTTGAGGACATTGCATAGAGTGGTCCTAATGGGCAAAAGAGGTGGCTAAAATGTGCCTGAATAATGCGTTTTATATTAACTGTACAATATGTGAAGACATTGAGGGCGGGACAAAGCCTAGAACATTGACAGAGTACTGTCTGTGGAAGTGTGTAGGCAGGTGGAGTGCTGGTAAGCTCGGCGCTAGCAACCAGACACCACGTCGACCCTATTCTGATTCTGGTAGTGGGACGTATGCTCTCAACTCAGTTTGTTTTGTGTTTGGATGTACACACCTGTCCTCCCTGGATGGGGCGCATCCTTCCCAAGGGTTCTCCCTTTTCATCTTCTCCGGTTTCCCTGGCCTTTCCTTGGTCTAAGGACAAAGGCCGGGGTGTAATTTTCCTTTGTCAAATGTGGGCCTGTGTACAGTGTAGGCCTACAGCCCTTTGCTCTCGCAAACACGTAACCTGACTTGACTTTGGTAAATGATAAAATAAAACCTTTTTAATTGATCCCCGGGGCATGAATTCAATCACAGCAGAAAACGAAACGGCAGTATAAAGACTTGACTTGACTCGAGGAAGGTATTTCTATTTAAAACCAATCCAAATGTTTTAACTATTTGTGTGCCAGACACACCCACATGACATTAAGAAACCTTGGACATCTGGACACCTCAATGTAATATATATATTAATAATAATATTATTATTGTAATAATATATATATGTAATATAAATATTGGCTATAAAAAAATATATATATATATATATATTTAGAAAAATGGTCTTAAATAAAATAAAGTACATTAAGTTCTGACATTTCTACAATTTCTACATATTGCTACACACCCTGTATATCCAGTCATTTTGGGGGCATAAATGATAAGTTGAAGGATAAAATTAAGTCTGAACTAAGTCTGATAATGATGTACCGTGCATGTTCACATCATGATTAGCCAATTTTGCATCGAGGTGCGCAGATGTCCAATGTGCCCACTTCCCTCTCCAGGTTACCATGGCTGTCAGTTCTGGTGAAGCACATTCTCCAAGTCTCAAAACTCACCTCTCACCCCTTAGCACTACTCTTTCCTTCGAGTGTGTAAAGTCTTCAACCCTTTTCATATCAAGGCCCATGATTTATTAGCCACGGACCACCTGTCATGAACTGTGTACTTTAATTGTGTAGTTATGTTCCTAGTGTTTCCTGTCTGCTCTAATGCTTGCTTGCTTCAGGCTCAGCCAATCGTGTGTTGATACTAGTAGTTGTTGCATCTGTGTCTAGTTAGCCTTTGTGTATTTAAATCTGTGTTCAGTGGTCCCTTGCCAGTTTATGTATGGTGTGTTTTGTCCATGTATGTAGTATGTCGTGTTTTGTCCAGTTTGATAATCAATAATCACTGAACTTGACCTGCCATGTACCTCTGGGAGTACATATGTTCTATTGAGTCAAGTAGTTGAGTATTTTGTCCAGCCCTGGGTCATATACAGTAGTGAGCTTAAGCAGGGTTGGTCAGCAGTGATAGCGCATAGCGGACTCTACGTAGCTGGTACGTGGGTTTTAGTGGCTTAGTGGTTTAGTGGCTTTAGTGGTTTTAAGTATCAATACTGCAGTATTGATACTTAAAGTAGCCTACCAAAGGTAGAAAGTATTTTAAGTTTTAAGTTTAAGTTTCAAAATGTATAAAATCTTTTGAAAATAGCTGACCCACAAGCGTGACGATGTGACACATTGTGAGCTTGTAGATCTGCTATTTTCAAACCCCCAAAATGTATATAGCGCTGAAGTGGTTTGTGTGGTTTGTAATGTTTTGTAATAATAATCACAATCTACAAAGCAACTAGTAACTAAAGTTTTCAAATATTGGAGTAAAAGTACAACATTTGGACCTGAGATGTAGTGGAGTAAAAGTATTGGAAATTGGAAATACTGTACTCAAGTAAAGTACAAATACCTCAAAATTGTACAGTACTTAAGTAAACGTACTTACATTTCACCACTGCACGGTGTGTGGTTTTCCTGGAAGTAGCTTAGCGCCGGCTTAGCATTATTTATTCCCCAGTAGATGCCATTGTCTAACAATCCAATGGCCCTGGAATGTTTACTTAACAGACCCTTAAAAAAACAAGATAGCAACTATATAAAAGCTGTGTGTGTGTGTGTGCGTGCGTGCGTGCGTGGAATGAATGACGAGAAAACACAACATTCCTGTATGATACCATAACATCCTTACACCGACTGGTCCGGGCCTAGCAATAATCTTTCAACTTCCTCGTAGACCCTGCATGCACTTGATTCAATCTTTTATCCGCTCATGTTTTCATCAGTCCATCAGACCATCAGACCAATTAAGTGCCATTGGTCCGAGGGTGTGCATTATTATAGGCAAAGAGAGCCTATACACGGCGGAAGTGCAAGTACTGTAAATTGATAGTTCAATATTATTGATTAGAAAAATTGTTCATGGCACCATTTGAAACTTGTTTAACTGGAAACACCAAAGTACAGAATTTGCCATTTTAAGATTTCATAGTATTTAGCATCTCTGAGCCCAGGAATGGGTGTGACAATAGATACTTGTCTCCACCCCTAGATACTTGCATAAACACCGCTATGAGGCTGGCCAAGTCAGGCTAACAGGTCTCCACTAGGAGGATAGGAGTGTGTGTGATGTTTGGCAAAATGTTTAGTAATATAAACATGTTTTGTGTGTGTGTGTGTGTGTGTGTGTGTGTGTGTGTGTGTGTGTGAGACACAACTTGGCCTGTTGTAGCGCCACCATGACGCCGATTTGAACAAAGCGGCCTCCTGGTGGCACACAGACAGACGGACGGACGGACACACGAACGGACGCACGGACACACACGGGGGGGGGGGGAGTGCAAAACATACTCACTCCCCATGCCTTCGGCCTGGTGGAGACAATAACAGATACAGTTACAGTAGAGAGGAAAAAGAAAAGTATCTCAATCAAAGGCAGCAGCAAACTGAAAAGTCTAGTTGTGTTTTAACAGAAATAAGAGGCAGCAGACCTGCAGTTTTCTGGGAGTTGGTTTTCCAGATAATATTATGTGGGCCTTGTGGGGCATAAAAACTAAATGCTGCTTCCACACGTTTATGACAAAGAGATGCAAAGAAAATGAGAGATTGAGTGAGATAAATCTTTGTGCAACTGTTAAAGTTGAAGCTTAACTAAAAGTTGAAGCTGAAGTGAAGTGAAGTACCAGAACGCTCGCTTCAAAACATAGTCGCCTCGGGCATGCATAGAACGGTCTGGTCTGGTCCTAAACGTAACCTCAGTAAACTCGTACTACATTTTGATGCAAATTATATTTCTTTGCATTTCTACTCAAGTATAAATTTCCAGTTCCGGACTTTTGCTTGTAACAGAGCATTTCTACATTGCAGTATCGATATGATGCTTTTACTTAATTCATCATTTGAGTAGGCCTACTTTTTTATAGAAAGTAGTATTAAAAAATCACACCTGTGTGAAGTGAGGGGCGCTAATATATTAAAGTATAACTCATGTCGATTAGGTGACGTAATGGTGATGTAAAACAAACGGTGTCAAAACAAACATTAAATTCTCTTTATTGTCATTTAATGTTTGTGTTAGGGACAAGATTTTCCCTTCATTGTCAATGGCGTTTTTGAACTGGCGCCCCTCAAAAATATAAAATAAGAAAAAAGACGTTAAGAAGGTATTAACATCAGTAAAAGAAAATTAAGGATTGATTTGGTGTTATTAAAACGGAGTTTGTTGAACAGAGCTGGTTGAACAGCAGGGGTGTGGTGCAATTTAATTAAAAGTTCATGGCTTGAAATGCCTTCTGCAACGGAAAGATCTAATTACCCTCAACCCCCTGCTGATGAAACATCTGTTTTACCCGCTGAGGCCAGCAGGAGTGCTGCTGAGCTCAGCTGAGCTAATAAATAACTAGACAAACTAAAAAAACAAGAGAGAGAGAGAGAGAGAGAGAGAGAGAGAGAGTACTTTAATGTACTACGTTGTTCCGTCCACCCACTTAAATCGATCTTCGTAAAGTATAATTTCAAGGGAGTAAAAGTACAATATTTGCCTCTGAGATGTAGTACAGATCGAGGGTAGCTATACTGGGACGTAAGTCAGGACTTGATCACACCGGCTAGGTCACCTGAGTGAGGGGTATGATGTTCAAGAGACCCGAAACCCCGATGACCTTGGGGTACATCACTAAGGATACGTCCCAGGTGCATCCATGCGATGTATTCAAAGTTATAGTTATTAGTTTATAGTGACTCATAGGAATATGTGACAACCGGGTATAGTCTGGTGACCACCGGAGAGATGAGTGACAGCCGGGAATGTAGACAGCACCCGGGTGAGCAGTATGGGTTAGCGCCCCAGCCTGTGTCCTCCGTGAGGAGGAAGCCCAACAACCCTTGGTGAGAGCCATTGTAATCCACCACTCCTGAGTGAAGTGCCTCGTGCAACGCACAGGTCCTGAGAGCTGAGAGCTGGTGGACCTGGTGAGACGTAGGAGGAGCCCGGACAGGAGTCAACCCACAGGGCCTAGTCCCTCCATGCGCACCCTGGGCAAGACCTACGCTGAAAAGACTATATCAGCTGAAGTTGCGTGATTTCAGCGGAAGTATTGCCCAAGGAAATGACGTTGATGCTTTACAAATCAGTTTACATTCTCCGCGAATGAAACAAGTGTTGTGATTGGTCGGGAAAATATCGTATCCGGGGGAAATACATTTGACGGATGTTCCGGAGGATACATCCGCCGATAGCTTCTCTGCCTTACGTTGTGACCAGGCTTTTCTTTTCGCAGATAAGTAAGCCTAGGGGACCGAGGCTACTCCATGCGCCAGATTGCTGATCCTCCCAGTCCCGGTAGAGTAGTTCGGGAGCAACGGATTGTGTGGCCTTGGTCTTGCCCTAATGGGACTGATCGAGGGTAGCTACTGGGACTAGGACGTAAATCAGGACTTGATTTTTTAAAACATTTTCAGTAGCACCGAAGAGACGACTTTAGGACGGTACCCCCCCCCCCCCCCCCCCCCGAACCTCAAATGACGTCACATTGTAGGCTCTACAGCGCCGAACCGACTTTTATTCGGCTCTAAAATAGGAGTATGAATCGACCCTAAGGATCCATCCCAGGTGCATCCATGCGATGTATTTTTAGTTACTGACTGTACAGTAGTAGTAAAAGTATGGGAAGTTGGAAATATTCAATTCATGTAAAAATAACTCTCTGGGTATAGGCCTATATAATATGGGTCCTTTCTACACCAGCTGGATGTGAGCTTAATAAACCAAAGTATAGGTTGTTGTTTTACACAATGAACTTATGAATTTGACAGGAAACACATTTTAAGCTGAGTTTTACAAATATATTTCTCTGCATTTTGTAGACATGTTACGTGATGTTATGTGTCTTCAGTTAAAATGTGGACAGGAGACTTGGGTGGACAATTAGCCTTTGCTAAACCCATACTGCTACCTTCAACTCGTACGTGCTGCACTGCTACCACATATCCTCCGTGCCAACTACGTCACAATGCGGGATAAGTCATACCTGACAAATTGCCCTGAGCTTCCACCAATCAAACAAATTGGATGGAATTCAGAGAGTGGAGGGTATGTTCCAGTCAGGTGTCTTGCCCTCCCTGCTCCAAAGGCAGCTCATCAAATGTGGTTGCAATTTTGCAAAGCAGGTTGCAAGGGACGGTGCAGCTGCTCAAACAATAACCGGCCTTGCACTCCTCTCTGCAAATGCTATGGTGGAGACTGTGTCAACACTATTAGGGAGGACATTCAAGATGATGATGACGAAGATGAATAGATCCTGCAAATAATACATTTTTTGCAGGATCTATTCATCTTCGTCATCATGTAGGCATAATTGACCATGGGCTCTTTAAGAGGATAGGTGTGTGTGTGTGTGTGTGTGTGTGTGTGTGTGTGTGTGTGTGTGTGTGTGTGTGTGTGTGTGTGTGTGTGTGTGTGTGTGTTGTGTTGTGTTGTTTAGTGTGTGTTTCAAAGTACAATAAATGCAAGATACTTGTATAAACATACACAAATAATTGCAAATCACATAAATGGGTGCAAGAATAGGTGCGAAACTAGTCCCGGACCCCCTGTGGAAGACCCCTGGTATTAGCTACTACTCATTTTTGTAATCAGTGCCCAAAAGCTTTTAATGCTTCAATTATTATCTAATTTGACATTGATCTGGAACAGGAGCAGAGCGAGGAATGTAGAGTACTGAGATGAGTCCGGGGGCCCCGGGTGAAGAAAGACCCCATGACCAAAAGTCAGAAAAGATTATTCTGGCTACATTCAAAGTGTAAGAAATCAACTCAGAATATTTAAAAACCTATAAAACAACACTTATATTATGAAAATCGGACATTAAAGGACAACTCTAGTTTTTTTCAACCAAGGTTCATATGTTTTAGGTTGTTTTTTGACAAAGTTTTAGGGATTTTAGTTGTTTTTGACAGGGGGCTAAATAGCCTATGTATTTATTTACAAAATCTTATAGCGATTTCTTATTTTATTATTTACTATTATTATTATTATTATTATTGGCTCAATATGTCAGTTTGACACATTCTACACACACTACCACCCTAAAAAGCGACTGTTGCCAAATAGTTAAACCGTTGCTATAACTTGCTGATGGCTCAGTGTTATTTTGCATGGCTGTGTTGAAAGTTAGACGACTGATACGCAGGTGATGGCAATAATACTAATCAATGATTTACATTAGTATTATTGCCATCACTTGCATGGGTGGCTCGGTCGTAATCACTATATGAAAAGTCCTGTCGGACGGTAGTAAGTTGCAGTTGCATTATTGCATAGTGTTTAACATTTCGACATTAAGACATTTTGAGCAAGCTCTTTACTGAAACGATCGATTTTTTAAAATGGAGAAACCCCGTCATTTACCATGCATCTGGATAAGAATTTAGGACACCAATTGGGCTTGCCATCATGCCACGTCTCCTCTCTTGCTAGTAACGTGCCGGACAAGGACGGGGTGGGAAGGGTGTCGAGGGACTTAGCGAAGTCCTCTGGGATTTCAAAATACAAGAGTGTATCTCATCTCGGCACTCGATCGGCAGATACGCACCTCTGATACGGTAGGCCTCCCTCAAGTCTCAAAATGAGCAAAATGTTGCTGCACTCAATTCGGGCATTTCCTATTTACCTCCTCTAGATGGCAGTGTGGTTCTGTTTCAGATTCCACCCAGCAGTTTGAGACCTGACTGACTAGCTTGACCATGCACTCAGCCTGAATTTTCATTTCGTTTCACTTCATCCCCAGAACATATTTTTAATGGGAACGTGGCTAGCGATTCAGGGCTGGAGCCAGGCAAGACTGACTGGGCAAAAAATTAGGATTTGATTTGGCAATAATACAAACTTAATTGGTGAACATTCATCCCAACATTATGTTAAAAAAGGGCCCTGCTGTCCATTGTGGAGACTGTTATTTCACACTGTACTTTTTGCACACTGTGTCATGTTTTTGTTCCGCTGTTGTTTGATTTGATCTGTCTTCAGTTTTATGTAAAATACTTTGCAGCTATTAGTAGTAGTAGTAGTAGTAGTAATAGTATAGTATTTGTCTGGAGATGTGCTTTATGTATTATTAGAGGTATGACCGAGATCACCTGGGAAACTGAATGTCCTAGGTTGTAGGTTCAAGTCCCATGCTGTGTGTTGAGGTATGAGGTATCCATGAGCAAGACACTTAACCCCTTAACTGCTTACCCCCGTGCACTCAATATGACCACCTGACCTGAGCAGGATGGATATAGATAGATAGATAGATAGATAGATAGATAGATAGAAAACAATTGTAAACAAGTGTAATGCTTTATGGTGTCGCCCACAGTTAACAGTTTTTGTATTTGTGCTATACCTGTGGGGGAAATTATCTCTGAGCCCGCAAGCTTGCAACTTTGGTACTATGTACATGACTGTGATTAAACCGTGATGATGGAGGATGTTAAAATACTCCAGGCAGCATAACAGGGAAGTATTTAGCTTCCTGTCCTGTCTAGGACTCGTTGTCTCGTTAAGTTCATTCGGGGACAGATCGAGGTGCTAGGTGGTATTTTCTTCTTTTTCTTTTACAATACACCCTGACCATAGTCTGTAAGTCACTCACTGAGAGTGTTCTCACTTTTAACAGTCCTGGTATGGAAATCTCTCAGTCAGAGATTAAAAAACAAGCTCGCCAATCGCCAGGTATAGTCAACGACCATGTGTGCCAAAGACACATTTCCATTTTATGTCAAATTCAATGGGCAATACATTTTTCAAACCCTCTTTTCAATTCCTGAGGTAGATAAGCCAACTATTAGGCTACTATCGTCTTTTCAATAGTAGCAACTAGCAAGCAAGAAACCTTTTACACAAATCTCAAATCCTTGGATTGTGATACATGTTTTTATTGAATCGATTTAAATTGTCACCAGTTTATATCTATATATATATATATATATATATATATAGGCTATATATCGACATACGATATATCGTTACATGCCACAACATCATAAACTAGTTTACACACTATAACCATTATAACGACACTATAACCATTCGCCTGACATGTGATAATAAGAATGAATGGATAGTAATGCTTCATTTTTACTCCTCCACACACGACAGTGTCGTGTGCAGAAAATTGCTGATCCACAAGCGCACAATGCGTCACGTCCACGACATGTTGTGAGCTTGTAGATCGGCTATTTTCGGTGTGCGAGTCAGTCATACCGTAGTACGGGCTAACTATAAACGGGGCTTAACTTAAGCATGCACGCCGTGAGAGAGAGTCACTTACTTCAGTCACTCTCTCACTACATCACAGCTGCTGAAGGGAGGGCTGGTCGGACTGGAGATCACATACCAGCCATTCTCACGCATTCACTCACTCACTCTCTCTTTCACTGGTACAATTCAAAGTACTGTATTTATATTTTTGAGGGGCTCCTATGTCCAGTTTTGAGGGTTTTTGTAAACACAAACATTGTCCTAACACAGACATTGAATGCCATTGACAATTAATGGCCAGCTTTGAGTGTTTGTGTAAACACAAACATTGAAGACGAAGGTGAGGATGCAAATTCTGATTTGCCGGAATGAGATGATGTATGTATGATAAGAGCGACCCTCACTTCACACGGTGTGATTTCTTTATACTTTATACTTGTATTCCACTCCATCTCAGAGGCAAATATTGTACCTTTTGATCCACTGACTACAGTTGTAACTAATCATGAACATATGATAGGCCTATCTTTTTACTATTTAGCTCTAGTATATGTGCAGCTAGACTACAAGACATAGGCCTACACATTAAGTGAAACATTACGATGAATTATTATAGATTAAGCTACCCACAGAATCAGAAGAATAAGAATCATCTTTATTGGCACATCACTGTTTTACAAGAAAACAAGGAAAGGGAAGAAGAGAGGGGGGGGGGTCCTAGGAAGTCCTAGGAACTTGTTTCCATTGTGGTCCTATCATGTATTCAATTCATCAACATACAGTAGCATAACAATACATGTCGTCAACAAATACAAACACTATTATGTACAAAGGAGAAGAAGGAAAAACAGCGACAACTCATGATAATTTTTAAATCCAACCAATAATATGATTGTGAAATTAGTAATTCTGACTGAGTAGAGTTTGCTACTGTGAGTACATGTCGACGCCACTGTACATTTGTACTTTAATTGTGAACGGAGAGCTTTTACTCTTAAGTATTTCGACATTGCAGTAGCCTAACTTCATCCCCCGGCTGTGTCGTTTGGGATTATCATTTTAGTTAGTACAATGGTGAGAGAGACGGAGGCTTGTGTGGAATGGGTGACATGCACAGTGAGACGTGTTGTGTGGTGGCATTCATTCATTCCCTGGTGGTCACTGTGATTATAGGGGTCAGGGCACCCCCTTTAGTGTCTATTTTTAAAAAGTCCCCTGGTCACTGAGTTCCTGTCTGGGGCTGACCCTGTGTGTCTCTCAGTCCATCTGTCACTGCCTTCAGTCCCTGAACCGTCCATTCACTTACAGTATATCCACCGCTCAGAGTTGGTGTCGAAGTGTCCTTGAGCAAGACTCTGAACCTCTAATTGTTCCCTCCGATGGGCAGGTTGGTGCCTTGCATGGTTTCCTCCGCCATCGGTGTATGAATGTGTGTGTGAATGGGTGAATGTAATGCACAATTTATGTAAAGCATGGATAAAATCGCTATATAAATGCCCCATTCACCACTTACCACACTGCAACCCGCAATGCCCATTCATTAGGCCCTATCTATACACTAGAGATGAATACATGGACATTTTTAAACACTTCTGAGTTCATTGGAAGGTCTACGCTGGCTTTTGTGAGCACCCCATGCCGTTATTAAGTTGCATGATTCAATATTTAGATATTTGATATTCATTTAATCAGACACGGTCCCCTGCTATTCCTACAAGCACTTTCAATTTCAAACTCTTTGAACCCACATGCATGTCCTTGCTTCTGGTGACTGATATTGTCCTAATGAATGTTAGACTCATTGAAAACACACGTCTCTGCTTCTGGTGACTGATATTGTCCTTCTAATGAATGTTAGACTCATTGAAAACACACATCTCTGCTTCTGGTGACTGATATTGTCCTTCTGAATGATAGTGATAGACTTATTGAAAACGCACATATCTGCTTCTGGTGACTGATATTGTCCTTCTAATGAACGCTAGACTCATTGAAAACACGTCTCTGCTTCTGGTGACTGATATTGACCTTCTAATGAATGCTAGACTCATTGAAAACACGTCTCTGCTTCTGGTGACTGATATTGACCTTCTAATGAATGCTAGACTCATTGAAAACACGTCTCTGCTTCTGGTGTCTGATATTGTAATTTAAGTTTTAAATACAGTCACATGTCTGCACTTCTGCAGATTATCCTCATCACAATCTGATAGCTCCAAAATGTGAAACTCAAACATGGGAAAATTCGTATTCTACTCTCTGCCATAAAAGGATGTGAATCCCTGGTTTCTTTCAAAGCTTGCCCGAAAAAGCATCTACAGTAGCCTACCATGAAACTACAGTACAAGTGGAGTTAGATTTGAATGCCCAAATGGGAGGAAAGGGGGCAGGATTAGTGGACTTTACATCAAAGTACAGGACAATCACAGCACTTTTGTGAGCCAAATCCTCTGAATGTTCAAAGTTATATAATACAGTTTTGGGGTGTAATTGAGGTCATTTGTTTTTTAAATGAAGATGTAATGAGACATTTAATCAAATCCTACACTCCTGTTCAGCCAAATCAGAATTTGAGCAACATCTGTGTTGCCTTGAGCATGGGATGCATGCCCCGCTGAGTGAAAAGTTAAAGTAGTCCTGTTAGGGTTTCCTGACACTGGGAGGAGGAAGTTGTTAATAGGTCACTGCACGTGCTGCTGGGTGCAGCCATTTTGAGAACTGTTAACATTTTTAGCTATGTCTTTTGTCACTTTCTTAAGTTATTCTTGGGGGCAATTATTTGATAGCAAGAGTGGAAGAATGGAGAGACAGGAAACATTCAGCAAATGGGAGTGAGTGTCCTTGTGATTAGAGTGTCTGCCCTGAAACTGGGAGGTCGGGGTTCAATCCCTGGCCGCGTCATACCAAAGACTGTAAAAACAGGACCCAATGCCTCCCTGTGTGGCACTCAGCATCAAGGGGTTACATTGGGGGGGTCAAATCAACTAATCAAATGATTCCCGCGCGTGGCACAGCTGCAGCTCACCGCTCCTTGGCTGTGGCTTGCCGCTCCAAGAGATGGGTCAAATGCAGAGAACAAATTCCACTGCGGTAACGTGTGTGACAAATCGTACGACTTTGACTTTGAGTCAAACCAGGCACTCGCTAATGAGGGCATTGCACCCATATGGTATGCAGTGCAGTGAGTCCACCCTTGCTGGGCGATTCAGGACACCCTGTGTTTGTGTTACTTTGCACCCATGTGGTATGAATGTGATTTTGGTTGGTTATTGTCTGTCTTGTATTGTCTATTTTTGAGGGGCGCCAGCCCCTCCTATCTACAGCTTTTGTCCACACACGTGGAATCAATTTGCCATTGACAATGAAATGAGAAATTAGGTCAAATGTCCGCCAAATATGACGTAAATTTGTGGCAACACAAACATTAAATGCCATTGACAATCTACGATTCTACGTCATATGTAGACGAGCAAATCGACTAAACAATCACATAAATTCAGTTGTTCGTGAGATGATGTATGATGATGTATAATAAGAGCACCCCTCACTTCACACGGGTGTGATTTATTTTAACTATGCTTTGTTTGTACACACCTAATACATTTTTAACTTGCTTTGTATTCATCACGTGTCACAATATTGTATTTTTTTCTTGTCTGTCCAAAAGCAAAAAGAAATGAGTAAGACCCCAAGGGTTATGGGCTGTTGGACACATAGACATTCCGGCTCTGGGGCATGTGTTCTCGAGAGGGGACAAAGCTTAGCCGAGATTCCTTGCCCAGCATAGCTGAAGCATGAGCGGAAGCATGAGAGGAAGCTTGTGAACCACAGACACAGACAAGATATATGAAATGGAGGTACGGTCACCGATTCCCCACGGCAGATTTGTCGCACCATGGGAGCCAAACTACACCCGAAAGTTCGGCAGAATGCACTGGAGTTAATGAGAGCTCAGTGACCAGCTCATGAACAAACACTATATTTCTGAATGACTGACATCTTTTGTAAAGTAATCGCTTCTGGAAAATAACAGAAGACATTATTGTCTGCTGTGTTGCTTTTCGATGTGTATACATTGTAATTTTGTAGCGATACCCCCGGAACAGAAACGATACCTGCTGCTCTAAATTGCTCAAATAAATGATGTACTGTGCACTTCCTGAACCGGTTATATGACACAGGTCTCAATGGTTCATAAATGATGTTTGTTATGAGCTGGTCCAGCTTGCTCCATGCACTGCTTTGTATTCATGTAACTTCCGGTGTGAGATTTGGCTCCCATGAAAGTGTCATGGCGCAGCACAGTCACGTGACCATGACCTTTCCTTCTCTAAACTCCCTTGCCACAGTGCGGATGTTCAGGTCTGACAAGTCCTAGACAAGTCCCGGAAAGGATGCGGTGTGATTGACAAGAAGTCACTTGAGTGGCAGCGTGGCGTAGAGTTCATAGAGTTATAAAGGAGGACTAGTCTTGCGTTATCAGACTGTTGCCTCTCGCAATTTCCAAATGCTTTCATCATACAGTCTGGAGCAACGGAAGTGCTGTCATGAGTAAACTATAAAGTGGAAGTGGACCTTCCTCGCCACTTCCGTTTCGTCTTTACAGTCACGCACATTTATCCTAATATAAATAGAAATCATCTAAGCATACTATATAGCTTGTTGCTTACAGAAAAGGAAATACAAAAATAAGCTCTAAAGTATATATATCTCCAACGAACTGCAGCGGCCAAGGTGGCATAGATCTATTTTTTTAAATATCTATGGTCAGTCTGGTGGAAACCCTGTTAGGTTGTCCAAAACTGTTACTTTTCAGGATTCACATTCACATTCACAAAAAGTTGCAGATCTGCAAGCTCAAAATACCTTTACAACTTGCGGATGGATCTGCTACTATTGATGCTTTTTGTGTAACGCTGTAGTATGATCAAGTAGCTAGCACGTTAATTTAGGGAAAAAAGCAACGATATGTAGTTATTGAAATAAATATTAGTTTCTATAGTGAGTAGTGACACACGGACGGGCCATCAGGGGCCCATGCTGCCTGAATCCAAGCATTTTCTCCTAATCAAAGGGGAGGGGAGGAGAGGAGAGGAAGAGAGGAGAGGGGAAGAGAGGAGAGGGGAAGAGAGAAGAGGATGGGAGGGAAGAGAGGAGGAGAGGAGAGGAGAGGAGGGGAGAGGGGAAGAGAGGAGAGGGGAAGAGAGGAGGAGAGGAGTGGAGAGGATGGGAGGGGAGAGGGGAAGAGAGGAGGAGAGGGTAAAAGAGGAGAGGAGAGTATGGAGAGGAGAGTTGAGCGGAGGAGAGAAGAGGAGCATGCAGGTGAAAACAAAAGATGTCCCTCCCTCTGCCTAATGAGCGTGAATATTCATGCTCATTAGCACGGTCCTCACTGACCCACATGCTTTGAGCGTGATGTCATCGTGATGACATCATACTGTATGTGTCGAATGAAAATTAATTTGACAGTGAGTGCTGATGACACGTGAGCTTGTAGATCTGCTGTTTTCATGGCGTGCCGTGGGACGAAGCATAAATTGCCTTCATGTGCCAAAAGGATGTTGGTTTGTCTGCTTGCTTTTGCATTTATACCTTATATCATCCCTTCATCATCCACTGATGTGAAATTACAAAAGTGTATTTTTCTATACTGTTAAAATATGTCATTTTTGCCGTACAACACAGTCAACTAAGTATACAGAACCAATTACCTAGTAATGGTATCTCTTAATTAGTTTGATTTAATATTTTATTAAAAGTCTGCAAAAAGGTACAGAGGTACAGTTATACATTAATGCTAAAAGGATACCTTAAAAAGCCATGCAGGCTTGTTTCCATTGTGGTCCTGCATGTGTTCAATTAATCAAGATCTCTTTACTTTTTTTCACTTAGCCACAATCTTTTATGTTCTCAAGTCTTTCACCCCCTCTCTCCCCATCTTTCTCTTCCTCTCTCGCACGCTCGCTCGCACGCTCGCTCGCTCGCTCTTCGCTCTCCCTCCTCACTCCCTCCCCCCTGCTCTCTCTCTCTCTCAGTGGTCACTGGAGGATATAGTGGTGACATCACTGGTTCTCACGCTCCCCCCCCCCCCCCCCCCCCCCCCACACACCCCCCCCCCCCTCTTCCTCTCCTCATCTCCTCGTCGTTCCCCAGGCGGGATCACTGTGGGACTTCCTGCCATGCTTCCTGTCACGCGTCCTGTGCATGTGGACACGCCGTGACATCCCACGTCCTCCTAACGCGTCCAGCTGTCTGTCAACAGCTGGACGGTAACATGCTTTCTATAGGGTTCATTTCACTCTGTGAGTCGTCTACAAATAGCTGGACTGACTGGAAGGGAAAGGGATCACCTACGGGTATTTCCAGCAATGTTCCAGCAACGTTCCAGGAACTCGTTTCAACAGAAATACGAATCAAGAAGGGTTTTGTGGACTTTGTCAGTAACTTATCAACTCTGTTGGGTTTGGAAACCTCATATGTCCAAAACTGTTCTCAGAGAAAGAGCACAAAGCACAGTATCCTAGAAATCAGAAATGTATAGTGCACTTAAACACATACATAGCACAGTATCCTAGAAATGTAGGGCACTTAAACACATAGGATTGATTACAATTTATAATTCAGGCATTTAGCAGACGCTCTTAATCCAGAGCGATTTTAAGCAAGAACAAAAGCATGGCAATACATCACATACATAAAAAGTAGTTATCATGAAACATGCATAAGCTAAGAATGTAACAGTGGAATATCTATATAATGAAACTATACATATTACTATACATATAAACTATACAATACACTATACATATAAACTATACATACAGTATATACTATACATATATATATACTATAAAGTGCTACAGTACAGTCAAACACTCGGGATAGCACCAACAAAAAGTCCTTGTGGTCTTGTTTAGGCCCTATGATTAAACAATATAAACACACACTGTAGCACAGTATTCCAGAAATGTAGGGCACTTAAACAGAGCAGGCAATCATGCAATAATAACCCAGCCTGGAGGAGGAGGAGGAGGAGGGGGGGGGGGTATAATGTTATCATTATAATCTTCTCTTAAAGGTCTACTGATGGTGGTGTTAGCCGCCGGCACTAATGGACACACTGCTGCTGATGCTGCATGCTGCTAGTCTGCTACTGCTGTGTCGTTCAAGTGCAGTTTATGGAAGAAGCACTCAGCACGGATGGGCATTGGGGGGCATGAGAAAACTAAGAAAAACTGCTTAAAAGCAATACCACAATATAACAATAATAAAGTATTTGCATTCAAATATCCTTCCAGTATTGATGTAAAAGTATACACTTTTCGTGAAAATGTTTGAGTCAAACTTTTTCAAAAATAGCTGCATGATCTGATTCTACAAGCTCACACAACGTGTGAGAGCGTGACGTTGTGAGAATGTAGATCGGCTATTTTCGAACTACAACACATATGGGCTTTAGTGGTTTTTGGTTTAGTAAACTCTACATCTGTGGAATAATTGCAGTGGATTATACATTGCAATAATTTCCACTGAGATGCAGTGGTGTAGAAGCATGAAGTATATCCACAAACAAAATGGAAATACTCTGGAAAAAACAAATAGAAAACACCTCAAGTAAAGTACTTGAGTAATTCCACTTTCCATTAATACTGGCTAATGGACACACACACACACACACACACACACACACACACACACACACACACACACACACACACACACACACACACACACACACACACACACACATCCACATCCTCACGGTCCCAGCTGTGTTGCACAGTCCACCGGGATGACAGATGGCCTGATGGGAGATACAGGGGGGGCAGAGAGAGAGAGAGAGAGAGAGAGAGAGAGAGAGAGAGAGAGAGAGAGAGAGAGAAAGGGATCATGTGAATGGATGCATGTGAGAGAGGAGAGGAGGGGGGTCGGTCATCTGGTCAAGGGAAAACAAGGGGCTGGAGATAGAGAGAGAGACAGGGAAAGAGGGAAAGACAGAGAGACAGAGATGGTGGGAGATGCAGAGAGAGAGAGAGAGAGGGGGGGGGGGGGGGGGGTGGAGGTTATAAAGCTAGCAGGAGACACCAGAGACAATGCAGTCATGCTGAGAGCACATTTGCACTTATATAGATATATGGATATGTGTGTGTGTGCGTGTGTGTGTGTGTGTGTGTGTGTGTGTGTGTGTGCCTGCGTGTGCGTGCCTGCGAGCATGCGTGCGTGCGTGCGCACGTGTGTGTCTGTCGTAGCCTATCGTGCACACGCTCCCAGACACACATGGCGCACATGTGTGTGTGTGTGTATTCCTTCACACAGATTGGATGAGAACACATACAGATATATATGATTAGGCATTCTGCCTGTATCAAAGTGGTCCAGTCGGTCCTTTGTGTGTCAGCAGACATTAAGTTACATGACAAAGACCACAGACCGTTC
This sequence comes from Protomyctophum bolini, assembly GCF_963924005.1. Taxonomy (NCBI): domain Eukaryota; kingdom Metazoa; phylum Chordata; class Actinopteri; order Myctophiformes; family Myctophidae; genus Protomyctophum; species Protomyctophum bolini. The sequence goes on along the minus strand of NC_137881.1, from coordinate 24,330,088 downwards.
TGTTCTGTTCGGTCGTGTTCTCTCTTTGATGACCTCTTAAAACCTACAGGGCTGTAAATCATAGGCCGGAATCCCCCAGGGCTTTTTACTAGGCCTGCTCCTGTTTTCACAATCTAAACAGCCAATCAAAAAACAGCTGATATTCAAGCGCTGTGAGCTTGTAGATCGGCTATTTTTCACCGGAGGTTGCTATATTGGATATTCCTCATTAGTAATCAAACTAATCATAGATATGTATCCATACTTAACGTTTAAATCGTGCAACAACTCTCCATTCTCCCCTCCGATTGGCCAGCGATTCTGAACTCTTCCCAAGGCATTTGTGGCACTTTGCCCTCATCTGATATACCGTGACACACCCAACTCAACTCTTCCAATTGAACAATATTCCTATAGAGATAGGCAACCACACTCGCAATTCCGCAGGATTGCATCTTTCTAGTTTCTAGATGACTATTTCTATATGCATATTTGATGTATTACCACTGCCACTGTTGTTCTTGCTTACTGTAAATCACTCTGGATTAAGAGCATCTGCTAAATAGTAAATACCTATACATTGTAAATGATATCTATGTTCTCAATACCTGTAGTATGTGTACTGTGTTTGTTTATGTCTACTGAAGGTGCTGCTGAATATTCACACCTGAATAAATGGGTGCATATCTTTGGTCCGACGTACTAACAGCCCGACATGCAATAGTCCGACACCCTACCCTAAACCCTAAGATAACCCTATCCCCACACGGAAGCCATGGGTGAGTCTTAACCGGCCACGCATGTGTTTTAACCAACAACACATGTCAGGAGCCTTAATCGGCCATGTATGTCGGATACTGTATGCCCTATACATCAAATGCAGAGACAGTATAGTACCTCAGTGAACTAGGATTATAGGTAAACCAAGGAACCTAGCAAGCATTTAAAAATGTATTCAGTTAACACCAAACATCCAATCAAAATGTTGCAACACCATTCTGCGTGGGACCCACCTGACCTCCTGCAGCCTCTTGTTCCATCCGTTTCCATGGAAACGTGGTAGACTCTAAAGTTCCCATGGTGTGGAAGTATGGCCCCGCTGTGATTGGCTGATATAGCAATGCAGGGACATGATTTCTATGACAACAGCCCTTACGAAAGGGATGACCTTTTTTGCAGAGCCTGGGAGTCGATGGCCACGGACAACAGCAAGTCTTTGCCATTTGTTTGTGTATATGGACACATTGACGAAACCTGATAGATAATGCACCATCGTCAGACATGTGCCTGACTATAGTTTATTCCTGTCACTTACAGTACATAGTACATACAGGTCACTGCAACTCAGCAAACATCCTTGAAGTGCAATATTTAAGAACTAAGCAGCATGCTGTGATATTTTTATGGTCCTGTTTTTAAATCGTATATTTTTCATAGTCATGAGCAAAATATATATAATAAAAATATACGTATATGTACTTTTAGTTCTACTCCACTACATCTCATGGAGGCAGAAATTATTCTTTACTCCATTACAATTATTTGAAAACTTTAGATACTAGTTACTTTGTAGATTTTGATTTTGATTTGAAAACATGCACTAAGCACTTCAACCCTATATATTTCGGGTCATTTGAAAATAGCAGATCTACAAGTTCACAAAGCGTCGTGATATGCGA
>NC_137881.1:23985795-24323230 GCF_963924005.1 Protomyctophum bolini | reverse complement strand
TGTTTGGTGGACTAAGAAGCTGGCTTTCTCTCTGTGTGTGTGTGTGTGTGTGTGTGTGTGTGTGTGTGTGTGTGTGTGTGTGTGTGTGTGTGTGTGTGTGTGTGTGTGTGTGTGTGTGTGTGTGTGTGTGTGTGTGTGTGTGTGTGTGTGTGTGTGTGTGTGTGTGTGTGTGTGTGTGTGTGTGTGTGTGTGTGTGTGTGTGTGTGCATAGCCTTTTGTTTTATCACCACCTGCTTTGTTTTGGAGGAGACCCAAGTAAGAAGTAAGCTGGGGGTGTCGCTTGTCCAGTTCTGTCACTGTCAGCATTAGGAAGGGCCTGGTTCGGTTGTTAGAATAAACCTTTTAGTTAATGTTGTTCTCACCAAGCAACACCATAGCCCCTGCCTTTTGAGACCCTTTGGTTACCTTTTTCTGTATTTTGGACGTCAGACAGACAGACAGACAGACAGACAGACAGACAGCTCAGCTGCATGTACTGTATAGGCTTATAGCCTGCATGGAGTTTGGTTTGCTTTGTACAACTTGCAGCACAAGTCTCTCTTCTCTTCCTGTTATGAGAAGGGAGTAGCTGTGAAGCAGCTTGGTTACAACATCATGGCAACCTCAAGTGGTGTGTGTGCACTGTGCGCCCTTGTGTGTGTGAGAGAAAGAGATTTCCCCAATTGTTCTAGTTTTAAGATAGTCTTCCCACTACGGCTCTGTGTTTGCACATTGAGAGAGAGAGAGAGAGAGAGAGATAAACACATGAATTATGTTATGTGATACTCTTCTCAGAAGAAATTAGTCTCTTTTGTTTTGAGAGAGAAAGATGAGAGAGGGAGACAGTGTGTGTGTGTGTGTGTGTGTGCACTTGCGGGTTTGTTGTTCTGCAGTGAGAGACAGTGAAAGTGAGTAACGGATTGAGTAGTCAACTCAACATAATCAAGTCCACACTCATAATCAAGTCCACACTCATAATCAAGTCCACAACGTTGTGGTGCAAAACTGCAAATCAATAGCGTAGCGATTCATATACCGCTAATGAAAAGGAGCCGCCTCTCGAAAATGGACTTACTGTAGTAACTTAGCAACAAGAGGAGATGTGTGATATTTGTGGAAGCGACAAAAAAAGAAAAACTGTCTACTTATGCAGTTAGAACAATGAGTTAAGGACACACAAAAGCATCTGTTTTTCACGTGAGAAATGTCTCACGTAATAGGAATCGAATGTTCTGTGCATCGCTGTCATGTTGTCCTGTATCTGCTCACCTCTCAAACCCTATACATACTATCTTATTAAAATGTGTAGCATAAGATTGGCATAGACCGCACTATGTCACATTAGCAGTCCACCAGTAGACATTTCGTTAAATATCTTTGAGCTTATAGATCGTCTATTTTCGCCTTGAGCGTTCACCCCAGGATAGGAACCACTAGCTATAGTGTTCAAGTGGTTAGTTGAAGTACACACATGCAACAGAGAGCGGTTGCGTGCCGTGTGTGTGCGTCAGCGTGTGTGTGTGTGTGTGTGAGTGCGCGCCTTGAAGTGATACACCCTGGCCTTGCCCTGTTGAAAAGGGGCTTACGACGGCACGGCAGGTCCAAGACAGGTTACTGAAATCAATCTGCCATCTTAAAAACATGGCCCCCCTTTGGCTTGCCCTCTCTCTCTCTCTCTCTCTCTCTGTCACTCCGCTAATTATGACCATCTGCCATCAGACAACCGCCTAGGCCTTGTGGGATGACGACAAGGCCTTGAGCACATTATGACACATACGCACACACAGTCACTCACACGCTCGCGTGCATGCACACACCTGCCATCTGAGCAACCTGGCGGTAATGGATATATAGCCAGCGCCAGCGGGTGGTGTGCGTGTGATGTGGTGTGGTGACTGGCTGACTGCGTCTCATGTCTTGGCTGGTTGGAGAGCACACGTGTGTGTGTGTGTGTGTGTGTGTGCGCGTGTGTCCGTGTCCATCCAAGGGAAATGTTATTGTTTGACCAGGGGTCCTTGAGGGGGTTCCCTGAGGAACCGAATGGACCCTTATGGCCCCATTTACACTGGCAGACAAATCTAGCCTGATTCAGATCTGTGCCACATCGAGATTGAAATCCAATTGGTTTAAATGAGTCTAATGTCACATGACTCATTTAAACAAATCAGATTCCAATCTGGATGTGGCTCAGTTCTGATTCAGGCTTGATTTGGCTGCCACTGTAAATGGGGCCTTTAGAGGTCTGCAACTCTGACTATAACCCCCCTGTGGCCTAATGCAGGTAAAATGGGTACCTGATAAATGTACCCATAATAATTTGTACACTTATGAGTTATGTGTTCCATTTGTACACTTTTTTACAGTACAGTTACAGTTCTGAAGTTGCACTGTATTCTTTAAATTTCCCCGAGTTCAAATGGAGGGCCTATAATATATGTACTGTATGAACGCACAATTCCGTCTCAGTAGGATCGGACATGCAACAGACAATTAGGCCTGTCACAATTATTATAAAATCGCAATTGTTTGAGATGATCACAATTATTTTGTCACAGTAGTCATACTCGTTTCCATGTTGACATTTTTTGTGATGAAATTAAATGACTCCTAGGTGAAACAAAACAAACAAGTGTGTATCTTTAGTAATTGCAGACAACGAGTGCACTGTAGAGATGAATGTTATATTTTCAGCTCAGAGGCCGGGCGGCTCGTTTTGAGGAGAAGTAGGTTGTAGCTCGTTGCCTGGATTAGGCCTACGATGGTAGGGAAGATGTTTGGTTTGTGTTTTGCATCATGGCTGCGTCAATGGGAGACCGCCGCATGTCAAGCGTTTGATCCCTCGCATCTTAAATTTAAGTAGGAGTAGCTAGTAGCCTCCGTCCCAGCCTTACGCATCTGCAAAGAGAAAAGCCTGGTCACAATATAACTTAAGGCAGAGATTGCATAGCCATAAATGTCGGGCTGGAACATCCGTCAGATGTATTTCCCCTAGATAAGATATTTTTCAACCAATTATACAACACGTGTTTCATACACAGAGAATGTAAACAGATTGGTAAAGCGTCAACGTCATTTCCTTGACCGGTACATCCCGGGGCAGTTTGTTTAATGCAGCAATGGGACAAAACTCCTACTAAAACTGAGCTTTTTCCATGGCAAGGTTCTGTATCGTTGTCCAGATCATGAGATTGAAAAAGCAATACAGGGGATGATCAGTGAGTGTATTGAAAGTGTTAAAGCGTGTTGATGGCCTTATTGTTAAATTCATTCATTATTGCACGATGCTACATGTGTGAACGGCCAACACGGGACGATGACCCGGACATTTTCCAGACAGTGTGTTCAAATGAGAGAAAGCAGCTTCTGTTTGTTGTGATATAATAATCACAGCCTGCTAGCTAGATGGTGATCACTGTTGGTTCCTGCATTGTCTGCTGATTGAACAACCAGGCCAGCTGAGCTCAACCTCCTCACAGTTCAAACGGGCGGTGTCTGATTCGTGGAACAAACGGGCCAAGAGATCAGTGGTGGAAAGTACATAACTTAATACTTACTTAAGTAAATGTTTTAGTATTTACTTTGATTATTATTTCAAAACAATAACATGCATTAACCAATAACCACGTCAGCCCTATATATATTTTCGGCCATTTGAAAATATATTTTCAAAAGAATTTTAGACATTTGAAAACTTGAAATCGGACATTCTACATATACAGTAGTGAGTACTTTTACTTTTGGTACATTTAAGTACATTTTGATGACACTACTACTAGTGTACTTTTACTCAAGTACATTTTGAATTCCGGGACTTTTACTTGTAACAGAGTATTTCTACATTGCAGTATTGATAATTTTACTTAAGTAAAAGGTGTGAGTAGTTTTTCCGCCATTGCAAATTTGCAAGAGATGAAAGTCTGCGTGGGTAATGGGAACAGCTCTCCTCTCCTGACCCGGTTAGCATAATGAGGCGAAACCATTGACCTAACCAACTATTGTTAGCTTAGCTAATGCTTTGTCTTCTGCGTGCGTGCAGACAATATTACCCAGTTTCTCTGTTGTTGACATCAACATCATAATTTTGTCCGTTCTGTATGGCAGAGTATGTTATATTATAATAATAATATTCATAATAATAATATTTGTATACAATGTGTTTTTGGGCCTATTTTTAAGATCAATAAAAAGAAAGAAACGTAATTTCGGAGGAATGTTAACAGTCCTAATGCAGCAGACATTACACAGTGTCTGTTGACATCATCATCAGCCTCAGTCTACTGTGTGGATTACGGTCTGGTTGGCTCACCATCGCATCCTCCTCATCCCTTCCTCGGCGGGGGGTCACGGGGTCATGGTTGTTGAGGTCATCGCAGACAATGATCTTCCTTCCAGCCCTTAAACACCTGGTTTTGCTGCAGCGGCAGCAGCAGCAGAAACCTGGTGTTTGTGATAATTCAACCTGGTGTTTTGTGATAATGTCTAGGTATTTGAGATAATGTGATGCTTTCACTTTCACAGGCTTGAACCCGGTTGTTATGCGTAAATCTCAGACATTATAGCAGCACTGCCCTGCCTGGATCTCTGGGGTTGTGTGCTGTGAGGCGACAAAAGCTTACATCTTCTGTTATTTCAGTGACTGTCTGGCTTTCTCTTGTGAGCACAGAATATCAGAAATATACTTTGTTAGTGAGGATCATTTTACTGGTCATCACCAGAGATGGTCCTGTTGGTCCTGTTGGCCTTAATGACCTTCAATCTTTACACTTACACTTAGTCTTACAGTAACAAATTGTAAATATGTCTGTCGTCCTAAAATGTTGAGGTCTTCACAAGTAGGCCTATGGTAATAGAAACGTGTGTGTGTGTGTGTGTGTGTGTGTGCACGGGTGCAGTACTTAGTTTTTGGTTTAGACTAGTCATTGGTTAGACCAGTCAAACCCTCACCCTAACCCTAACCTCCCACGGGGCAGCACACCTAAACCTAACCTTAACGCATGTCTAACCAATGACTACTCTAAACTAAGTATGCACCCCCGCGCGCATGTGTGTGCGTATGTCAGTATGTGATCATTATGACAGCTCTTGCTGATTCACCATAATAGTCATCGGCGGGGCCAAAGTGTGTGTGTGTGTGTGTGTGTGTGTGTGTGTGTGCGTGTGCGTGCGTGTGTGTGTGTGTCAGACTAAACATATAACAGGGAAGCAGGTAAGGCCGCCGATGGCAGACTCTCTAATCTGTCTGTTGTTGGTTATCTTGTGTCTGTGTTCAGATTATCCCAATTTCTTTATAGTGGGTTATATGTGACCATACACCATTCATTCACCACCTATATAAGGCAAAAATGTCAAAATGTCCTCATGCTGTCAGTAGCATGTGATGTGTCAAGGGGTTTTCATGATCCTGAATCCATTGCAAGCATTCGTTTTGCACAAACATCCTTCTGCAAAAAACGGCCATAGCCGTCGTCACTTAATGTGATGAGGTCATCACATTTGGGCCCATTTAGGCAAACTTGTGGCTATGGCTGAATTTAGCCGAAGGAGGGTTTTTTGTGCAAAACTAATGCTTGCAATGAATTCAGAATCATGAAAACCCCCTAGTTTGTCACATGCTACTTTATGCATATGGTCACATATTTCTCAATGATGACAGCCGGTCAGCAGGTGGATTCATGAATGTATCTGTATATATATATAGACCATATTTTAGGCCCCCCCAATTTCTTTTTTTAAATAAATAACTATACCAAATGTCTCAGAACACAAAAAAGCCGGATTATGAGGAGATTCTGCTGTTCAACAGAGGGAAGACAAGAGAGACGTGTGTTTGTACTCTTTGCCAAACTTCCCTTCGAACTTGTCCGTTCATTGAGGCCGTTGGGCTCACGGCCAGTGGCTGACTGACTGCTTTGTGTTGCATCAGTTCCTATTTATTATCATCGGTCCACTCCCTTTTACACTCAAAGAGTTAAACTGAGAGTTGTATTAACACGAGGATGTTTGCTGTCTCCAGCGGTGAGTGTGTCCTCACCATATTATTCAGTAACATATAGGCTACTTCCATGTGCTCGTGGTTTCTCTGAACTTCCTTTTAATGACGCAACATGTTCTTCTGAATAACGGGAAGTAACGAGGAGAGAGATGATTCTGCCAAATAATCCACTGACTCCTTGCACCGTTAAAACTGCGGTGACAATAAATACTCCATGTTGAGTTTTTTCACACATTATTTATAGGATTCAGTATTTTGTCCTGGCCCAAACAGTCCACAAAGTGAGACAATGTTTTATTTAAAATGCAGGACTGTGCTGTGCCTCCTAATTAATATTTTATGCAGTGGTGGAAAAAGCATGACTTCAATGCAATGCCTTGGCACTGTTTTAGTGTAGTTATGATGTAAGTTTTTGCCAGCCAAGTCTATTCGTCTTTAATGTTTGTTTAGGGCAGCCGCAGTACATGACAACGTAAGATGTCATCTCGCTGATATGAAATACACATTGAAATACATTTATTTCATTTTTCATGAGAACATCAACATGCCCCCAAAGATCTGGGCCCGGCGGAACTGTGACACACAACCACAAGTGAAGAAGAGGAAGGAAGTAGCTTGTGAATTGTCCCTCTGTCTTTCGTATGGGACGATCAATTCTACTCCGTCTCCGAGTTAGGAAGAAATGATGATGGCATCATGGCAGATTGTCAATTTAAGTCCCCCAACGCACGCACGCACGCACGCACGCACCTCACCCAGTTACAGCAAGGCGACAGAGAAGCCCCTTATATAATGAGAACTGAATGGATTACACATGTGCGCGCACACACACACACACACACACACACCATTGAGTCATCATTTTGTAACGAACTAGCTGAAACCTCGATATTGTGAAAGAATTGAGAAGGAACATTTACTGTAAACTGCCTTAGTTTCCAACCGCTTAAAGCCTTCCAAGGGGGTCCCTCAGGGCTCAATCGTTGGCCTATTTTAGAGAGTTCAAAAAGCACAACAATCCAACAATAAAATACAAAGTGCTGGTCAGAAGACTAATATGCATAAGCTCACAATGCGTCCCATTGTGAGCTTGTAGATCTGCTATTTTCAAAAGATTGTGATGCAGTTGAAAACTTGAAATGGGACATTGTGTATAATGTTCACCTAGTATGACATTGCCTAGAAGAGGAAAGCTGGGGTTCAACTCTTTAACTGTGTGTTTGTAAACAGTCCGACTGCACGAGCAAAACTGAGCCAAACAGTCACAGGGGAGTTCACACGTTTTGGAATGTTCCCCCCGGCCCCCGAATGTACCGTTGGCCGGGCACTGAACCCCAACGTGTATGGCTTCTCTGCAAACCACATCAACACTTTTTTGTTTATCGCTGCTGTCAGGCAGAAACCTCTTTTTCCATATTTTAACTTTTTGTGTTTGTTTGCGAATTGAATTGTAACGGCCCTACTTGATCATACTACAGCGTCACACAAACGCATCAAAAGCAGCAGATCTACAAGCAGCAGATCTGCTACTTTTGATGCTTTTGAATTTGAATGGTGAAAAGTACCAGTTTCGGACATACAAGGTTTCCACCCGACAGCAGCGATAATATGGAGAGATATATTCCTTCATCCAGCAGCATTAACCAATCTATTTCGTCATTTTAGGTGAACATTTGAAATAAATAAATGTGAGCTTGTAGAGCGGAGTATATAATTAGACAAACAAACAATTGCATAAACAAATCACCAGAGAGAGAGAGAGAGAGAGAGAGAGAGAGAGAGAGAGAGAGAGAGAGAGCCTGTTAAATTTATACAGACTAGTGAATTCATGATCTTTACTTTAAATGTTGCTGCTGTTTGTTTCAAAAGCTTATTTATCCCAAGCTAACCTTAGCTGCGTTCATTACATAACTATAACTACAGCAAAATGCACAGCGCTTATGGTTTCGTACTGTCCTGAGTGTCCTCTGACTTCACACATGATGTTTATTCCCCTTATATTGGACATACATAATTCTGTTTCGACCGTTTTGTTACACTTTAGCTCCGGCAATGTATACAGTAAGCGAATCGTATGTTTTCTCATGCCAATAAAAGCCCCTTTGAATTGAATTGAGAGACAGACACACACACACACAGAGACGGACACACGCACGCACTCACGCACTAGTGCTGCACGACTCTTGCTCAAATCTCTATTTTCCTCCACAAGAATTGAGATCACGATTGAAAATATTTGTCTTTAGTCTGTAGAGATGCTGAACATTACTACATTCAAATTGTGGCACCTGGAGCCAACTACAGTGGCTCAGAAAAAGCAAGGGGCCGAAAAAGCAGAGGCCAACAAAAAATAAAAAGGAAAAAAATTCTGAATATTTCCTGTCGGTTGGATTAGTTATGACGTTCTCACACGTCGTACGGTCTAAATGGGTTAAAGATCTAGTGAAATGAAAAATATGTTTTTTACACTTTTAGACCATACCCGTGGTCATCATATGGGCATGCAAGGAGGGGATCTTCCGCAGATTCCATTGTTCTTCCGGGTTCTTGGAAACGCCCCCAGGCAATGCGTTTAGTTTTACCGATGATATATAGGTTTAGGTGTAGGCTGTCAATCACAGCGACTGGCCAGTCACAGCGCACTCTACGTCACCATTTACTCAACCCGCTGAAGGAACCATGCTTGCTATGGGCATACCTAACAATGGATGCCAAAACAATGGGAACATTTCCACCTTTTGTGTTTTTATATCAAAACTCCATAAACACTTACTTCCTTTGAACAAAAACATGATGCGTGATCGATGTCGTGTTCAGTGTTGCATGAATAAAAATGAAGCTTGATTTCATTAACCTGTTTGATTCCCATAGCTGCACTTTCATCCAAACACAGCTGAACTACTCAGTTTTTAAATCTCATTCAAGATGTCATCCAGGCAGTGTATTACTCGTTTTAAAATGAAGGGAGGGATGCCTGTAAGATACATATTGTACATACATATTCCACATTAGAAAGATATTTCAAAAATAAATAGTCGATCATCTATAAGTTCAGTTCACAACACGACAAATGTCAAATTGAGCTTGTAGATCGGCTAATAGCCGAAGCATACAATAGGGTTAAAAAGCAAATTGTTGATGAACAAATTTAGTTGGGGACCCGATGAAACCTCTTCGAGAACCAACTGCCCTCGAGCTAGATTTCTCTCCCCCCTCTCTCTCTTTCTCTCACACTCTCTCTCTCTCTTTCTCTCTCTCTCTCTCTCTCTCTCTCTCTCTCTCTCTCTCTCTCTCTCTCCCCCACACACAACAAGAAGCTTCTTGTCAGTGATCGCCCGTGTGGAGGTCATATGAGCGAGAGAGAGAGGGTCCCGTCAACACAAAGTATTTATTAACTTTGCAGCCCACGCTCCCTATCTCTCTCTCTCTCTCTCTCTCTCTCTCGCCCTCGCACTGCAAACATTTTTCCAGGCCTGATAACGACATTGTTACTGTCCAGTGGGAGGAGGGAGGGGGGGAGTTTGGGGGTTGTGTTGACAAAAGCTGTAATTTTTAATTCAGGTCTCTGTTTTTTTCCCGTAATGTAATATCGGAGGTTTTTATTGCACAGTGGGGGGTGGGGGGTTAGCAACAGGAGTACCTTTATTAAAATGTCACTATGAAAATGTTAACCCATTAAGACCTGAGGCCGATGCTACAAAATACATGCTAAATCACGGGCTCTCAAAGCAGGACCTCCCCAAAATAGAAGTACCCTCCCCCCATCTGAAAATGTTTTGTGCCAGGGACCCCCCCAGAACAAGATTTGTGTTAAAAAAAACTAAATTATTCAAGATTTTTTCAAAAATGGCAGATGTCACACTGCAAGCTTATACATCTGATTAAAATAGGGTGCATTTTGCATCCCAAAACGCAGTTTATAGTTAAGCCTAAGGGACGCAATAAAACAACAACAACCTTTGCTAGCTTTAGTTATAATAATCATTTCTTCTTCTGTTTTCTACATGAATATAACCACATTATAACCATATAAAATTAAATGGGAGTTAAATGCTGCCATTTGTAAAAATGCTGCAATTTGTAAAAACGTCGTTGAAGTGGGACTCATAAAATGTCCCTGGGACTCATCTAAAAGACCATCCCTGCATCCCGGGACTCATTACATTGAAAACCTATTTACATCACTGAATACTGAAAATGATACTGATTCACCTGGTTTGAATGGGTTAAAATGGCAATAAATGTCAATAAAAACATGAACAATGCTTTAGATTTGGGGTGGGGTGTTGGGGGGGGGGGGGCGGGGTATGGTGGGGCTCTCTTCTCGGAAGGTGCAACACAGCTGGCCTTTGTTCCTCCACAAAAAAGCTCTGGGCACGAGAACCTGTGTGTGTGCATGTGCGTGTGAACCTGTGACCTTCCTGTGGGGAAGTAAGTTGCTCGGGGTGGGTTGCAGAAGGAGATGGAAGCAGAGCTACTATGTTATTATCTTAAACAGCACTATGGGGCTCTCCCCACCCCCCCCCCCCCCTCCCCTCTCTCTCTCTCTCTCTCTCTTTCTCTCTCTCAGCTTTGTGCACCAAGTTCACTCAATATCATAGCAATATGCTTGCCTTTCATAGTGGCTTCTAGACATACAGGGGTAGCCTAGAGACCTTTACTTTTCTTTGACTCGAGTACTGAGGTTGAGTTCTTTAATTTTCCAAAAAGGACAATGCATCGCTTCATTTGTTGTTTGTTATGCCAAGCAGGATAAACCTGCTCTCGCCAGTGGCCACTGACTCCCGTCACAGGAAACACGCACGTTGAAGCTGTGCTGCTAAAACCAAAATCTGTGGTTCCATCCCAAAAACCCTTAGCTCTCACAACGAGCAGTGGTGGAAAAAAGTACTAAAATGTTTTTCTTAAGTAAAAGTATCAATACTGCAATGTAGAAATACCCTTAAGTGAAAGTGCAGGATTCAAAATGTACTCGTACAAAAGCATTGGTATTATAATGCACCGAAAGTAGTAATTATGCAGCATGGGGCGCCCACTGGCCCAGTGGTCCAGGCACATGCCACATATAGGCTCTGGCCTGACAGCGCGCCGCGTGTTCGAGTCCCGTTCATGACAACCTTTGCTGCATGTCTCTACCCTTCTCTCTCTCCCTCTTTCCTGTCCAAAAATAAAATGGCAGATCTGCCCGAGTGCAACTGCATATTGTATGTTTCAAGTTCAACAGCTAAAGTTTAAAATAAGACAGTGGTTAAAAAGCTAACAGTGACAGGTTTTAATGTTGTTGCTGTCGGACAGAAACCTTGTGCTTTTTCATAAATGAACGCCCTACTATACTTTATAACACACACATACAGTATCATAGCATCAAAACTCTGCTGCTGCTTTTGGAGACATGAGTTTTCCACGCGGCAGACACGATTTATGGAGTTGTTGTTGTGCAAGCCCTGGCTGGATATACTTTTACGTGCACTCTGAAGTCTGAACTGTGACCTGTGAACTCTCTGCATGCTGTGTGTTTGTGTGTGAGAGAGAGTGAGAGAGAGGCGCGTGTGTGCATGTGTGCATGTGTGCATGTGTGTGTGTGTGTGTGTGTGTGTGTGTGCATATGTGTGTGCGTGCGCACGCACTGACCTGCCAGCATATGGATGTACTCTATCAGTTGTTTACGTCTGCTCTGTGTCATTTTATGAGTGTCTGGTGTCAAACAAAAGCATCAAAAGTAGCAGATTTACATGCTTGAAACTAATTTATTTTGAGCTTGTAGATCTGCTACTTTTGATGGTTTTTATTGATTTATTAAAAAAACAAAAAAACGTGAAAAGTAACAAGTTTTGGAACATATGAGTTTTCTACTTTACAGACTTCCTCCGTGCTGCAGCGGATGTGGGCTCTCTGTGTCTCTCTCTGTCTCTGTCTCTGTGCTCTGTCTCTGTCTCTGTCTCTCTGTCTCTCTCTGTCTCTCTCTCTCTCTCTCTCTCTCTCTCTCTCTCTCTCTCTCTCTCTCTCTCTCACCTCCTCTTCCTACTCATTCAATTCAATTCAAAGGAGCTTTATTGGCATGACAACACAATTATGTGTACATTGCCAAAGCAAAAGTGGAACAAAACAATCAAGATAAAACAATGTATGTACAAATAGATATTGAATATAAATAGGAATAAATTAAAGGTGTAAACTGAGTTACATTAACACTTTGTTAAGTAGTAATACTATCTTGTGAAACTATAAAGAGATTGTGCATTTTCTTTCAGAGATAGTTATTCATCCATATAGGAGACGTTAGCTTTATACTTTTGAACGTTGACAGCAGTATTTCATGTGTTCTTGCATTAACTTAGTATAAAATAAATTGCGACAAGTAGCTGCGGTTTATTCAAATGTAATTGAATTAAAGTTAGTTGCTCCATGCTCAGTTTACTGTATATATCAGTATTTCTATATATATATATATATATATATATATATATATATCAGTATGTATATTGCTGTAAACAGTGTATGGTATAAACCATGTACACACAATGATTTGTATTCCTTAAGGTGGTTGTATTCCATTTGGCATCCTTTTCCTGTCACAGCAGCTCACAAAATTGCTGCTGTGTTTGCACATGTCTCTCTCTCTCTCTCTCTCTCTCCCTCTGTCTCTCGATTTGTGTGTATCTGTGTTTCTCTGTCACTATTATTACTATATTGCTGCGTTCACACGGGCAGATGCAACAGATGCAAAGCTACACAGTGTATTTGTAGCTTTTGCAGCAGCTCCAAACGTGGGACGCATCGTTTGCACACAAAGGTCACAAGTGTGGATCAGCTACATGCATCTTTGTATCTTCACGTCGCTGGCTTCCGTTGACAATGAATGGTAGACTGTATCTTTGCATCTGTGAACACAGCATAAGTCTCTCTCTGTCTGTCTCTATCTCTCCACATAGTCTGTCTGCCTGCCTGCCTCCCTGTCTAAAAGCTTAACTAACTCTCTATTAATACGTGTGTGTGTGTGTGTGGGTACTGACAACTAAGCTCGTCAGTCTTATTTGTGCATATTGTTCTTATTGCGTATTGTCTTCTTTCTTGGTCCCGCCTTTCTTTCTTTTCTCTCTCTCTCTCTCTCTCTTTCTCTCTTTCTCTCTCTCTCTCTCTCTCTCTCTCTCTCCTCTCTCTCTCTCTCTCTCTCTCTCTCTCTCTCTCTCTCTGTGTGTCTCACGCAGCAGTAGCAGCAGATGGCAGTGGGGGGATACCTCTTCTCTCCCAAGGGAAGAGAGAGAGATTTTTTCTTTAGCAAATTTCAACAAAAGGTCAATTCAATGTGCTTTACAACAGAACATCAAGCAAAGGAAACACAATAACAATGACCTTAGGATGCGGAAAACAGCAGCAAACAGAAAGCTGCTTTTCTTGTAATAATAACAATATTGAGAGACTGTTGCGGTAGCACCACTCAGTGTGTCAGAGAGCACAGAAGGAAACCGGTAGTCATAAATCTGCAGTGAAAGTTCACTCCAACACTCTGGAGTTTACTGTGTGGCGTGCCACGCATAGCTGGGACACCCCTCTGTCTCTGTCTGCCTCTCTCTCTCTCTCTGACACAGACATGTTGATTCTTCTAAAGTTTAGAAGAATCAACTTGTCTGTATCACAGAGAGAGAGAGAGAGAGAGAGAGAGAGAGACTGTTTAGAATCTAAACAGTTATTTCAAGCTCTCTGCCAAAGGGTCAAAGTTCAAGTGGGGAGGCCCTCCGTTTAGCAGCCTCAAACGCTTTAACACCTTCAACCTGGCGGCCCCCTGTGTCATTTATAGGAGGTCGACTAGCAGATCTACAAGCTCACAACGTGTCAGATCAAAGACTCACCGGACGTGCAGGGCTTGTAGATGCTGCTGTACGACAAGGTTTTAAAATCGGGACGTAAATAAGTGGTTAAAAGTGTTCAGTGAAGAGCAGCTTTTACAAGTCACAGGCCTGTAAACAAACTCTAGGCTTTGTTCCCACGGAAACACTCCTCTCTCTCTCTCTCTCTCTCTCTCTCTCTGTCCGTACAGCCTTATCATCGGGCCATTAAGTAATGGGTCACTCTGTGTATATATACAGTCCTGTCGGCGCCTGCATTTGTCCCACACCATGTTATATGTGTGTGTGTGTGTGTGTGTGTGTGTGTACCAAATAAACTAATGGTGTGGAGAGTAGACTGAGGACAGTGTTGTGAATAATGAAAGCCCTTGCCCTCATTCTCCCCTCTCTCTCTCTCTCTCTCTCTCTCTCTCTCCTCTCTCTCTCTCTCTCTCTCCCCTCTCTCTCTCCTCTCTCTCTCTCTCTCTCTCTCTCTCTCTTCAGTGTGTTATGTAAGGCAGCAGACAGTGGTGTAAAGTAACCAAGTACATTTAACTTAAATACTGTAGCATTCTTAAGTATAGTTTTGAGACAAATGTTGAAACATTGAAAACGTTAGTTCCTCGTTACATGCATTAACCACTTACGCCCTATACATTTTGGCCATTAGAAAATAGCCGATCTACAGCCTCACAATGCGTCACATCGCGACGCATTGTGAACTGATTTTTAAACATTTGAAAACGTGAAATTCTGCACAATGAGTACTTTTACTTTAGGTACTTTAAGTACATTTTGATACCAATACTTTTTTACTTTTTGAATTTTGAATACCATACTTTTATGCGTAACAGAGGGTAGTACTGCTGTACATTGCAGTATTGATACTTAAAGGACCACTTCACCACTTTTCGACCTATATCTTCACTAATAATCATGAAAAAATGGCGCAATGTTTTTCTACTTTTCTACAGACTTCTATGTCTGTGTCTCATAGGAGGGCTGTGGGCAGTTCAGATACCATCTTCCAGTGACATCATCGATGGGGAATACAAGCTAATAAAAACTGCAGGCTTTCTAGTCCTGAAAAGTTGCAATGCGAAAATGGAAGCCATCGTTCTCACGATAATGAATATCTAAACATTTTTGTAAAAAGATCTTGTTTAAAAAATAATCGGCCTAATGATGATGTCACTGGCAGACGGTTTCTAAACTGCCCACAGCCCTCCTATGAGACACAGACTAAGTAGAAAAAAAAATCGTGCCATTTTATCATGGTTATTAGTGAGGACCTATTATATGAAGAAAAGTGGTGAAGTGGTCCTTTAAGTAAAACATGCCAGTGCCTTTTCCAGCAGTGGCAGCAGAACCATTGGGTGTGTTGAGTTGACCAGTGAGAGTCCAGATGGTTCATTCCTGTCTCCACATGTCCGAGTCAGCAGGGGGTCTCTGGCATTGACACGGAGTCAGGGGGGGGGGGGGCTTTTCTGTCGGCCAGGGGTTAAATGCTGTTCTGTCAGCGCCACGCCACGCCGTGCGTGCCGTTCTTGTGTTTTAACCACATGAACTCCACCACATGGTGTCCTGATTCCATCTGGACCATGGCAATGATTGGCCTCAACATGAACGTTGCTGCCTGTTGCCAGGCAAATATCTATATATATATCGGTTATTTTCAGTGTTTTAGATCAAAAGCATTTTTTTAAACATCTTGAAAGGGTGATTTAGAAGACCTTTGTGGAATCGGCCAAAATAATACAAAAGGAATGGGTTTTGGACATTCCGCCCGACGATACAGAGCGTTAACTTTTTTAACGTTTTAACCCAAAACGTATCTATTCATACTACAACATGACGTCACTGAGCCGCCGGTGACAAGAGACTCACCGTCCACCCAAACACATATCTCTGTTTTTACTAACCACTCTCACCTCATCACCTAAAACTGGAGTATGAATAGGCCTTAAGTGTTCAAACTTTAAAGATGTTACTGACTGTATACAGCCTCCATCTCTGCAGCATTGGGTGTGTTCATTGAGTTGTGGTGTTTGTAGCTCTCTGTAGAGCCAGATGAAACCCAACAGAAGGAACACCACGTCAGCAGCAACGCAGTCACCATCATTAATTACCCCCCCCCCCAATTAACCCTCTCCCACCCACCCCTGCAGCTCTGCTCCACTAACCTTTATTATAAAAGTACACCCCCCCGCTCTCCTCTCCTCTCCTCTCCTCTCCTCTCCTCTCCTCTCCTCTCCTCTCCTCTCCTCTCCTCTCCTCTCCTCTCCTCCCCAATGTGCTGAAGGCTGTTAAAGTCTGTGTGTTTTCGGTCCAGACACGCACATGTGTTTTCCATCGTTTTGAGCTTTGAGGTTGAGCAGCACTTCAGCTGATTCTTCACTGGAACACACAAGTTGTTGACAGTGACGTCACACACGTGGGTACAGGCTTTAGTTTTTAGACATGCTATCGGTCCGACTGTCATTAGACCGACAACCTACTTCAAACCCTAACCTAATACTAACCGCAAGCACGGAGCAACGCATGCCGATTGGAGGAGTGTGTGTGTGTGTGTGTGTGTGTGTGTGTGTGTGTGTGTGTGTGTGTGCGTGTGTGTGTGCGCATGTGTTGGCGCCGGGTGGTGATGTTCCACATGATCAGCTCACTGCATACATACTGTACTCTACCGTGTGTGTGTGTTTAGTGTGTACTCCCTCCTGGTGTGACGGACTAACAGTGTGACTGAGTTCCTACTGTATGTTTGTCTAGTCTTCTTTGTCTTGTCCTATGTTTTTCTCTAGTCTCTTTCTTTTCTCTTCCTTCGGACTGTGCCATGGGCCAGTGTAATAACTGGCCCAGCTGTGTTTGACATATTGTTTGTTTTGTTTTGTGACGGACATTTCCTTCCTCTTTTTCTTTTCTTTTTTTTGCACGGCTGACCCTGGGTGAGCTTTCTTTGCATATTACCAGAGTCTGCCAGTGTCCAGCACACCGCAGGAGGGGAGAGGAGGGGGAGAGGGAGAGGTGGAGAGGAGCGGGGTGGATCATGAATTATGATTGCTGCTGGAAACATGTTTTATGTCGGCGGGTGCTGATGCTGCCTTGCATGGATGAGTAGAGTGTGGAAATCTAACATGGGAGAAGACTTCAAGAGAGAGGGTGGCAACCTTAAATAGCAGATCTACAAGCACATGGAGATACATGGAGAGAGAGTGGGTAGCCTCCAAAGTACTCGTATTTGATCTGGGGACCCCCCAGCCCAAAGTAGTCCTATTTGAACTGGGGACCCCCAAAGTAGTCCTATTTGAACTGGGGACCCCCAAAGTAGGGATGGCCAAATGGAAAGATTGTATTAACCGGTTACCGCCAGGACTTGCCGGCTAATTAACCGTTAGCCGTTAAGAAAAAAAAAGCGCTGTTTTGCACATTAAAAATAGACAAATACACCGTTTACACGCGGCCTGCATGCTGTCAATCAGTGCACTAGTGCGTAGGCTACAGTCTTCTATCCGCACATATGTATCGCGGACCGATCAGGAAGGATTAGAGAGAGAGAGAGAGAGAGAGAGAAAGAGAAAGACAGAAAGACGTGTCTCTCTAACGCGCGCGAGCGAGAGAGAGAGAACGTCAGAGAGAGAGAGAGAGAGAGAGAGAGAGAGAGAGGGGGGGGGGGGGGGGGGTCCCGTTAGCAACAAGCTAACAGCATACCGGTACGTTCGTTCTATGATCCATAAAACGACAGATCTGCTGTTTAAGGAACCAACGTTCGTTGCATGAAGGGCAGATCTGCGGGCGCGCAATGCTGCGTTTTCGTCTTTTTTTATTTTTCCTTCCTGCTTCCACAGTCCACTAGTACTTCATGCAGTTGCGTTGGTGTTTTTGTTTTGGGGGAAGTAAGTCACGGCACATGCGTGGTTGCACTGACAGTAAAGGTGGAAAGAGGGTGTGTGTGTGTGTGTGTGTGTGTGTGTGCGTGTGCTTGGTGTTTTGGCCACGGTGCCCGCTCTCGGCGCTTCAAAATAAAATATATTTTTTTTTATCGGTGAACCATTAGCCGTTAGTGTTGTCGGTAAACAAATTAATAAACGGCTAACGGCTAACGGTTATCGGTGGCCATCCCTACCCCAAAGTAGTCCTATTTGAACTGGGGACCCCCAAAGTAATCCTATTTGAACTGGGGACCCCCAAAGTAATCATATTTGAACTGGGGATCCCCCAAAGTAATCCTATTTGAACTGGGGACCCCCAAAGTAATCATATTTTAACTGGGGACCCCCCAAAGCAATCGTATTTGAACTGGGGACCCCCCAAAGCAATCGTATTTGAACTGGGGACCCCCAAAGTAATCCTATTAAATAAAAGTAAACATATAGGAGAGGCTTTGAAAATTACACATCCCGATTCCCTACAGTAGAATGTCTAATGCACATATATTCTTATTGAACACAAGGTTTTTGGAGACATTGCATTGATTTATAATCCCCAGTTTACAATATACTCCCTTCTCCCAAAATATGGCCGTATACTGCATGCACGCACGCACGCACACACTAACACACACACACACACACACACAAACACGCACGCACACGCTGTCTAAGTGTGTGTCACTGTTTGTCACATCAAAGATTCACAAGGAGAGGAGTTGGAACTGGCAGCCAACGGGTTCCACTGGGCTCTGCAGCGCTGTGAAGGCAGCAGAGCTGTGCCTGGAGTCTCCTTGCAGGCTGAAAACCTTTCTGCCTTCAAAATCCTCTGCCATGCTTTACCAAGCACCATGCAGGGAAGGAAATACAAATGCCTTGCTTTGAATACTGCTTACATTTGAAATGTTTATTTATGTCCACATAATGAGAAGTACAGGAATACCTTGTTACTGTACAAAGGACATAAACACTGCCAGTGCAGTTTGACAGTGGGAGAGCAGCCAGTTACAACGTGCATGGACGGCAAAGCATCGTTACATACAGTACAGCTGACATGTCGGACACAGGGCAGCAGACATAAATCATGGATAAAGGAAACAACGCCTCCTCCAAATTGAGCGGCTTCCTATAATGGCTGAAACTGAGCAATACCTCGCTAACTGCTTGGCTCTCCTTTTGGAAAGGCCGGCCATTTGTAAGCCCCTCACAACCAACTTATGCACATGCCCTAGGCTGCCAAAGATAAAAACTAAAAGTTTACATCTGTAGCCTAGCTGTGAGATGGTCTGCATTAGCTGCTGATACTTCAGCACTTTGGTTAGAAAGGCTTCTTCCAGGCTATAGTCAAAGGTACAGCCGACCTCGAGAATGAACACCTCTCTATGGTTTTCATTTACAACACACACACACACACACACACACACACACACACACACACACACACACACACACACACACACACACGAACACACACACACACACACACACTCACAATCTCCAGAACTTCGCAACTCCCCTGTCACTATCATCGTAACAGGAAGTGACAAACAACACCACATCCTGTCTCACAACGACACATCTACCCGACGACAGCGCGGTTGCCATCGGCAACGCTTTGGAGCACGAGCAAACACAAACCCCACGCGGTGTGACCACTGGTGAGCCTGGTCGTTTTGTGATGCTAATCTAAATCCGTGACTAAAGGTTTCTTTAATAATTGCAGTGGAATAGAAGGTACAATTCTTGCAGTAGAACCTGAAAATGTAGTCAACGTGACACCCAGTCACGTGCACAATGCACAATGCAGTCAACGTGGAGGCTACTAGGATCTACAGGCGTATTTATGTACAGTAGATTTATACATTGATACGGTGTAGCTGTGGCGGTGTATAAATTAGACTGACCTAACAGACTAGAAGCGTCTGAGTGAGTGATGTTGTTGTAATTTGGCCTTGACTCCCACAAGTGCCACTATGTTTCTAGTGTCTACTTGTATGGTTTATAGCACGCAGGCACGCACGCACAAACACAGATACACACATACACACACACACACGCTCTCCCCAACGTTTCCTTGTCAGAGCCGCGCCTTGCTTCACTGGTTGTGTACTATGTGTCATTGTATGGAGCACTCCTCTCTCTCTCTCTTTCTCTCTCTGGTGAAACCTGTCATGAAGTGGCCTTTTCATTAGATTCAGGTCAAACCTTTCTGTTTGGTTTGTGTCTGTCCTGTCCTGGCGGCAAGCCCTCCTTTTATCAGCACTAAAATATAACCCTGATTTACAGTCGTGTAAAGTGACTAAGTACATTTACTTAAAGCTGCACATTCGACACACGCGTTCCACACCCCCCGACCCCCGCACGGAGTGCAGTGCCAGGTATCGAGTCGGTCGGACCCACGTTTCTCCAGAACCACCACAAAAGGCTCTGGTCAGGCTCTGCCAGTGGGCCTAATGAGGCCAACTCCTTTCACCTGGGCCAGGCTGAGGCTCTGCCAGTGGGCCTAATGAGGCCAACTCCTTTCACCTGTGCAATTTCCAGCCTCTGCCTCAGCCAATATAGCGTCGCAGTCCCGCCCCCTTTCATGACTACGCCAGGCTCAGGAAATTAATCCCAATGCATTTTTCCCATAGACATTTCAAAACGTATTTATTATTAAGACCTTTTAAGCGTCGTACGAAGCCAACTCTCGAAAAATTGTGTTTGTTGTCATGATTTGTCACGACAAGAGTTGGCTTTGAACGCGGCATAAACGTCTTTAAATAAATACTTTCTGAAAAGTCTGAGGAAAATGAACGGGCATTTCTTTTCTGGGTCTCTCTCTCTCTCTGTCAGAGATCATCATCATATACATCCATATAGGAGAGGTTAGCTTGGTGTAGACTTTTGAAAGCTGACAGCAGTATTTAAATGTTTTGGATTCACACAGTATAAAATAAACACCTTTGTGTTCAAATGTAATTGAATAAATCTCTCTCTCCCTGTCTGTCTCTATGTCTCTCTCTCACGTGGTGTCCTCATGCTGGTATGGTTGTTTGTTACAACATTACTCATCCGTTCTCTTCTCTTCCTGTTCCTCCACCATGGCTCATATCTTACTGCACGCACGCACGCACGCACGCACACAGGCACACAGACAGACCACAGTTCATATCTTACAACACCTCTGTGTGATTCACCTGAAATACACTCCCACCGTTAACACACGCACAAACACTGTACACATACACAACCACCTGCGTAAAGTACACCTTCACTCACAGTGTCTGTCGGCTGGAAACCTCCTTATGTCCAAAACTGTTAAAAAAGCATCAAAAGAAGCAGATCTACAAGCTCAAAACGCACCGATTCGCTCTGAGTTTTGAGCTTGTAGATCTGCTGGGATGATCAAGTAGGAGCGTTACATTTATGAAACTATTATGCTGCAATGTTGCACTGGCTCACACACACACACACACACACACACACACACACACACACATACACATACACATACACATACACATACACATACACATACACATACACATACACACTCCCACTCATGGTGATGCATGAGTGGGAGGTTTTGTGTGTGTGTACTTCATAAAGAACACACCAGCATGACTTGTCACATCAAATGGAGAGATACCCAGATTACGCACGCACGCGCGCACAAAGAGATTATGTGTCACGACTCACGATCATGATCTGATTGTTCCGTTTACTTTCCTAGGTCGGGAATGAGCTTGAGCAATAGTTTACTGGTCCATTTGGTCGTGATGGTGATGAATAGAATACCGTGTTTGTTCACCTGCACAGGTTCAAGAGAGGGAAAATAGCCTGTGGCTAAACCTGGTACAAAGAGTCTTTTCTCTTTGTTTGGTGTAATCATCTGTTATTATGTTTAAATGTGCTGGCCAAACGTCAGCATTTCTGTCGTTTTTGAGGGGCGACCTCCTATATTCAGCTATCGGTGTAGATTTTCGTCTTACACAAACATTAAATTCCTTGATAATGAATGGAGTTCGGATATTATGCATTTTGTATTTTCCTGAATAAAACTACAATGACATGCACTGGAAATCGCAGATATATTATAAGCTCACAACGTGCGTTGTGAGCTTGTATATCTACTAATTTCAGTTCACAGCATGATTTATTTATGTAATGTTACGTTTATGGAGGTTTTAGAAGATCCTGGTTAGTGACTCTCTACAGAGAGGGAGAGGGAGGGAGAGAGAGAGAGAGGGTTTTAGTAGGTGCTGCAGTGTCTCTCTACCTACTAATCAGCTTAAAGTAGCTCTCTAATCCCCTACTGGTCTGTCATGCGTATCTCTTTTCTACGTCCCAGCATAGACATGATAACGCCCCGCTTGCCTCTGATTGGCCTAACGACACTGCCGGCCTTACCAGGGTTTCCTCTGAGGTGGAAGATGCATGCTGGATAGTCTGCTGTGAGGTCACTCCGTGGTGGGGAATAAATAAATGATACAATGAATGACAGCTTGGCACGCGTGACAGTAACTTTTATTTTTGTAGAAGAGGCAAACTAATATTGTTTACGTGTTTATGTGTAAACTTGAAACATTATTGTACTGTAAAAAGGTCTCTTTTCCCTTTTATCTTTATCTTTTTTAGTATAACAGTATATATAGTTTACTATAATTAGATTTATACCTTGATCTTTATCTTTTTTAGTATAAAATAGTATTAGTTTACTATAATTAGATTAATACACGATAATCAACACTAACACTTTATTCAATCAAAGCAAACTGCACACAAACAATATTAGTTTGCCTTCTACAAAAGTTAAAGTTACAAGTTACTGTCGCGTGTTGCCATTCTCTTGTACTTGTATTATTTCCCACCACGGAGTACCCTTGCATCTCGGAGGACAGGCAAGACGGGCAGTGTCGGTAGGGCAATCAGCGGCCGGCGAGGCGTTACCATGTCTATGCTCGGACGTAGAATAGATATACGCGTCTGTGATAGGGTGTGTGTGTGTGTGTGTGCGTGTGTGCGTCCGCCTATATTTTTGTTCTCTTCATTTGCTATTTGTCGGTCAGTCTGTTTCATTTGGGCTGTCTCCCATTGAGCTGCTCTCTCAAGTATGTGTCAAATAAAACCCCTCTTCTTGCTTGTGTGTGTGTGTGTGTGTG
The DNA here is from genome assembly GCF_963924005.1 of Protomyctophum bolini. Classification (NCBI taxonomy): domain Eukaryota; kingdom Metazoa; phylum Chordata; class Actinopteri; order Myctophiformes; family Myctophidae; genus Protomyctophum; species Protomyctophum bolini. Next base: position 24,300,366 of record NC_137881.1, on the reverse strand, counting down.
TGTGTTATTGAGACCAGACAGGGAGTTGCGTCATTAGCAAAGATCCTGCTCATGGAAAAACAGACCTGCACTATAATTCAAATGTGAACCTGGTGGGGTGTCTGTGAAAAGAGCTGCTTGCCGTTTGTTAACTGCAACACTACGGCTAGTCACTGATTAGTTATGTAACGATTTAACAAATGGCAATTAACGAGTAAGGAGTAGTGAATGTGAAGCTGAAAAAGCATTTTCTGATAATGGAAGACGGCAGATTTTTAATGTGTGTTTTCCGGTGAATCTTTCAAAAGGGTACCTGTTCTAGGATGCTCGGGTAGTGCGGGTCTGGTGCCCAAGGAGCACGTGCCCAACTGCCCATAATGGTAGATCCGGCCTTGGCTGCATGGACCACCGGCGAGACTGTGGCACGCTCAAATTTAGAGATAGACCAAAGATAGATCCCATTTGATTTCGAGACAACCTCAGGCTTCTAATGGGACCAACCTTGTCATGCCACCTTGTCAGGAAGGGGGTTAAATACCTGATTGATTCAAAGTTTGACTACATTTTGGTGAGGGGAAAACGGCCATAGCCATGTTCCCAAATGGTCCCTTTAGCTGTCACTTAAATACATGTGAATGGAAATGGGTTCATGGATACCTACAAGCCTCCCCTGAATGATGCCACATTTATGCCATGCAGTTTTGGGCAAGAACTATGCTGTTTTATTCATGCATGCAGTACAAATGTGTAATTTCCGCCTATTGTAAAAAGGAGACCATGAACTGTATCTATAGTTGTATGAGACCACTGTACTATTTATATAGCTGTATTAGACCACTGTACTTTATCTATAGCTCCATAATGTCCATACTGTACATGTGAGACATGTGTCCATACTGTGTGTGCATTATGGAGACATCACAACAGTCTACTGTACATTATGTCCATCAGTCTGGTTCCACTTTGGCCTCATGTGACACCATTCGCCTGTAATGTCAGCACTGTCGCCTGTAGCGCGTGTGTGTGTGTGTGTGTGTGTGTGCAAAGAAACTCTGCTTCCTTAAAACGTGTGAGCACTGAACGGCCATCAGTTTACAGGCTCCATCGCAGCGGACAGCTTAAAAAAAGACCTTCCTTCTTGGGATCAGATCAGATTAGGCTGACCGCATTACCTTGTAGCAGTCTCTGCTGCTTTATGCTGATTGGATTTGCTTATTGCCCCCCTCTCTCCCCCTCGCTTGTGTTTCACTGATCCAAATGTTATCTATCTGCATGCAGTATCTTTGGACCAAGCGCTGATTTGGTTATTTGTTATTGTCTCTGTCGAGTTGAAACCTCATATGTCCAAAACTGTTACTTTTCTGGAATTACACTCACAAGATCTGCTACTTTTGATGATTTCGTGTGACGCTGTAGTATGAACTATGGCCGGGTGTTTATGAAAAAACACAAAGGGAGACAGTGTTTCCTGTAGGAAACACTGTCGTATAGGTGCAGGCCAGGGAGGGACCCTCTTTTTTTTATTATTTTTCTGATGGGGCCTGTTTACTCAAAATGTCTTCAGTGAAAATGTTGGTCGTGACCGAAGGTTGCGGATACAAGCGACCAAAATGAGTTGTCTCAGACGGGTGGCTGGCATCTCCCTTAGAGATAGGATGAGAAGTTCAGTCACGCGAGAGAGACTCAGAGTAGAGTCGCTGCTTCTTCGCTTGGAAGTCGCTTCTTCCGGCATCTGGTAAGGATGCCTCCCGAGTGTTTCCCTAGGGAGGTCCTCAATGCACGTCCCAATGGAAGGAGATCCAGGGGAAGACCAAGGACCAGATGGGAGGATTACATCTCCAAACTGGCCTTGGAACGCCTCAGGATCCCCCAGAATGAAGTTACTAATGTTGCTTTGTAGACTAGGGAAGTCTCCACTCTGGTGGAGCTGTTGCCCCTATGACCCGACTACAGATAAGCGGTTGTGAATGGATGGATGGATGAATGGTACGGCCCAGAATAGGGAGAGTGGTGTGCTTGAAGTTTGAAGCAATTCCACAACATAGTTCTACGATTTTATGATGTCTTTTCTTTTCTATTTTTTTCCTTTATATTTGTCCTGGAATCAGACTTTATTGAGAGAGAGAGAGAGAGAGAGAGAGAGAGAGAGATAGATGTATTTTTCTTTCCACTGTTGATTCCACATGATTTAATGAAAAGAAAAGAGGGAAAGAAGTCCCAGACATTTCATGTCTCATATAATTGGATTCCATCCATCATATTAGACTAATAGACTTCATGATGTATTGTTGTCCAGTCCAGACACGTGCATCCAGGCACGTGTTTTTATTTAGTTAACAGGTCTGAGAGTGTTCAAATGGAACCAAATGGACCATTACGGGTCCATTTGGTTCCACTTGTACACTCTCAGAGTTAAGGGGGGTCCTTGGAAAAATCAAACTTTGAGAACCACTAGACTAGTACTAGTGGACTCATAATGTGCCATATACAGTATACTAAGTATAGTGTCGCACTGTCGTAGTAAACAAGTGTTATACATTCTGAAGAAAACCTGGAGACATGACTAATTGGGTTTTTATGGGTCTTTGCCACGTGTTGTACGGACATATTTATGAACACTACCACTGCTTGAGACTGTTTTTGAGTGCAAAGACACTTTTACTTGACTTTAGTGTGTCCATTTTTCATTATTGCATACTATATGGCACTACAGAAGTTCAGAAGTTGTGTGCTTGTAGTAAAAGTAAAACCTTTACTCGCAACAGAGTACGTCATCTACATTGTGGTATTGCTACTATTACTTAGAGCAGGGGTAGGCAACCTTTATTATCAGAAGAGCCATTTTTGGCCCAAAAACGTATTACAATTCTATCTGGAACCGCAAAATATGTTTGCTTTAATTAAGCAAACTTTCATCATTTGTGATTTTTCTGGTCTTTTAATATTACATTTTATTGTTTGCTAATTTCTCAAAGCATGTCAAGTATACTGTACCAGTAAGCCAGCAGCATGATGAAAACAAACGGATGTCTTATCATGAATACATTATTCTATTCTTCTATTTTTCTTCATTGAATATGATTCTTATTTTTATATGGTGTATAGGCAACATTGTTTTGCAATATCAAAATGAAAGAATTACTTTATGCCTACTACAAATTCAATAATAAATTATGATTAAATGTAAAAAAATAAAACCTATTATTCCTTTTCATACTTCTTTGCCGCCCGTAGCAACTGGGAGCCACGCGAGAGGGCCACATGAGCCGCAGGTTGTCTACCCCTGACTTAGAGTAAGTCAAATAAACGTGAGCGGTTCTTCCAGCACGGTATAATTTAAAGCAGCCGACAGTCAGTGGTGCAGTCGGTGTTGACTTGGCTGTACTTCACTCACAGCAGGATTACGTGGTTATGCAACAATACTTCAGCGTTAAGGCCAAGGCTGGAATATGAGTCACCAGCTAGCGGTGAGGCTCCAACGCACCGAGCTGTTTTCCAACAACCTATCAATCTGTTTCTGAAACACGAGCTCGCCGCAGAGCCGGAGCCTTTGTTCCTGTCTGCACACACAGTGCGTTTGGCGTGCTTGCTTACCTGTCCGACGACGAGTCTAAAGAAGCCATGAGGCCCATAGGGCAGGAGCCTATCTCCTGTTTCTGTAGCGTGAGGCAGCTTGATGTACAAGTACACCCCCTGGACATGACGCTAGTATGTCGCAGGGACTTACCCCCCAATCCAACCCTTGATGCTGAGTGTCAAGTTGGGAGACACTGGGTCCCATTTTCTTTAGAGTCTTTGGTATCACCCGGCTGGGGATCGAACCCCGGCCTCCCAGTCTCAGGGCGGACACTCTAACCACATGGCCACTGAGCTGGTCCGGCGACGAGTGTGGATATTGTATTATATCCACACTCCAGCTCCGGTTGTGTTGTTGTTCCTTGTTGTTTTTTCTCCGTGAATGTCTGGTGTGTGCTACTCTGTGGTGGTGTTTGTTCGCCGTCGCATCACGGAAATCATGGAGCTGGGTTGAAAATGCACGGGTAGGATCAGTGACGCTCCACGCCTACACACCGGCAGAGGTTCAGGTCCAAGTGTGACACGCACGCACGCACTGCTGAACAGACTAAATCCATAATACCTCATTTAACATCTACGCTGTCGTTGACCTGACTTGACCCCTCCCCCGCTTGGTAACCGTGGCAACGATTACCAAGCGAGTGCACGAGTTCATAATACAGTCGTCTACATTGAACTTTTGCAACGCTCAACGTGGCAACTCGCTTGCTTTAGCTCGCTGGGTACTAGCCTGGGTTACAGTCTGAATCGCTGCGTTCCGTGAATCTGTTTTTTCACTTCGCTACTCACTTCGCTAGTATGGCAGCAGATTCCTATTTCATGACGTCACCCGTTACGTAGCCACGTTGTTGCTGATATGTCATCAGCCAGCGCCAATCTGTCCATGCTTTTCTCACTCGAGACTTGAGAGTAAAAAAGTAAACACTAATTTGATTCAATAGTCCACTATGTCACATTCAGTAGTACAAAGAAACGGCTGTGTGGGGTGAATTTAGTGAATAATACTGTACGTACGTTGTAGGGCAACAGCAGTAGCTGCGCCGTGCACATTGATACGAGGTCAAACTGGTGTTTCGTTTTTTTGTTTATTTTTTTAAACCGCACCACAGACCAATCAGAAGCTACCCTTTTAGATGTCCCGCCTACCTTGGAGATAGGACACTTTCCAGTCCCGCCTACCTTGGAGATAGGACACTTTCCAGACTGTGTAGCAAAGTGACAAAAATGACTGAAAGCGGCGATTCAGGCTGAAACCCAGGCCACGCTCGGTGGTGTCTTACGCGTGGCATACGTTTGCCTGAGACGGTGCGCCTCTGTCGTCGTCTAGTCCATAGAGTTATGTATTTAAGTTAGTCCTGCACAGTTGTTGTGAGAGGCACTTCCGCATTGGCTACAGAAGCGGGGCATGGTTTATATAAGCACAACCAGTATAGGATGTTCTGACATTGCACTAGTGTCAAGCTACTGAATTGCCAATGGCAGGACATGTGAGTTCTCAGACGCCACATGTGTGTGCATGTGCGTGCGTGTGTGTGTATGTGTGACTGTGTGTGTTTGTGACTCAGTAAACGTCACCGTCCCTCAGGGTGTGTGTGAAGTGTCCTGCTGTGACATTTCTTGTCATCCAGCCTGCTAGTGGTGAGTGAGTGTGTGTTGTCACCCCCCCCCCCCCCCCCCGCCCAGTCATCTCCCGGGCACCATGCCGTGGTGACACAGCTGACCCATGCAGGCTCGTTCTCTCTGAGCCGTGGAATGCCAGTGTCGAGACACACTGGACCTCTTCAAGCAGCCTGCCCGGCCGGCTGGTCAGTCCAGCTCTGTCATTCCTTCCACAAGGCCCAGGCTGTCGTACAGTAATCACCCAATGGAAATTATTTGAGATTATGTTTTGCATATCCGACTCCGTCATGCATGTTCATACACGTTGTTGGAGCATTTTCCGAAACGGCCAGTCTCCACAATTTATTCTTCTCCTACATTCTGAAAGTATAAATGCATTGACGATTGTCAATGTTCAGTGGTCATTTCTTTGCACGTTTTAAGTTATTTGTCATATCTGCCTCGTGGAAATTTGGTTTCTGAAGCCTAAAATGAAGGCAGAATTTCCAATGTTAAAACATTATACATTAACATTAGATTCTCTTCCAAATTGTGGAAGCACTGGCGGACTTGTCTCCATGTTAGACATTGAATTATTTTTTTTGTTCTGTACTTTGTGTGATCTGTATTTGTATATGTATTTTAGATCTGAGATATGGATCTCCCTGGGTCTGACATAAAGCATTGATTGATTAGCATGTAATGATGTTGGCAGCCCTAGCCCATTTTGGGCGGGAACCCCTTTTGGCGTTATCATTATGTTATGCTTTAGCTATTGAAAAATAGCAGATCTACAAGCCACTCGAGCCTGTAGGTCTTCTATTTTTGAAAAGTGGAAGAACGACTGACATATAGAAGCATAGCTTTTTCAGAAAACTGTCAGGATGTAGAAGACATTTTTTAGAATCTGATCTCAGGTCAGAATGGGCTAGTATAGTGCCATGGCGACACACAGCACACTGACCCGGCCTTGTCCTCTGCACTGCGCTGAATGTCAGCGGACAGACTCTGGATGTCTTCAAGCAGACTGTCCCTCTCTGCTCTGTGCTAAATGTCAAGAGGACACCCTCTGGACGTCTTCCTTACCCAGACTGTCCCTCTGTTGTTCCATCCAGCTCTCTCTCCCGTTTCCACAACAGGATGTTTTCGTTGTGACTCTCTCTGGCTTCATATAACGGCCAGACTCGTCATCGGTGCGCTTCGCTTGTCACAAGCTTTGGAGCCGAGAGTAACAAGAGTTCAGATAAAGGCTAAAAGCAGTCAGTGGCTCTAATCTTGTACGGTTTCTTGAATTGTATAAATCTTTTGAACTACATTCTCCAGTAAACCACTTAATTCCGGTAATCATTTTCAGGATTCTTCAACAAAATGTAAAAAAGAAATATCAGATGTACAAGGTCGCAGCGTGGAGTCTCCTGCACGGAGTACTAGCTAGACAATGAAGAGTATTGATGTCACGATTAAACATTTAAGTTGACGATCAAATAATTTGCTGTTAGCGATTTCATATATTGCATTGAAAATTGGAACGTTACAATTTGTATTTCTCTTTGCCTTTTAGGCTTTAGTTTAGGCGTAATGACAAATCACTGACCCATTTAAGATTTTTTTCCTTTCTAAATTTTTTTATCTATAAGCTTACAACACATCACAAAGTGACATGTTGTAAGCTTGTAGATCAGCTATTTTTGATTTTTTTTTGGAAAATGTATGGACAAGATCAAGATCATGCAAAAATGATTGCGAATATCTCAAATGATTGCGATTAGGCCATTATGTAATAATTGTGACAGGCCTGCTGATGATACAGAATAATCTAGCACACAGGCAGACCGAGGTAAAGCCTGGTTTGTATAGTTTGGATATAAGACTAACTAATCTACAAGCTCACACAATGCGTGCTATAGTAGTATTTCCCCCCTGAGCTGCTTAACGGTAAACTCACTCACATCCCAAATGGAAAGTGTGTGTGACTGTGTGTGTGTGTGTGTGTGTGTGTGTGTGTGTGTGTGTGTGTGGGCGTAATGTAATCAGTGCTGCTGCACACTTTCACGTTTCAAAGCATCCCTTCCTGGCCAAAACCAAACCGGAGATCCTGTGTGTTTGTGACAGTGTTGCTCCCAGCGATGGCCGTGGATCAGACAGACAGACAGACAGACAGACAGAGCGTTAGTACAACAATGTGCAAACACAGCAGCAAGATCTGTGAGGTTCTGTGACAGGACAAGGATATCAAATCTATTATTACAATTGAGAGAACTCCACGACGCACAATTGTGGCGTGGCGTTAGACTTCTAGTGGAACAAAACCACCCTAAAGACTATACTAACCATTTTGTGTATCCCTGCACTGTCTGCATCACGTGACCTCGGTACATACTGTAGACATGGATTTATTGGACATTCTGACTCTCAACTGGGGGGGGGCGACTGTGGCTCAGGAGGTAGAGCAGGTCGTCCAATGATCCATGGGTCGGCGTTTCGAATCCGGGCTCCTCCTGTCTCCAGTGTCCTTGGGCAAGACACTGAACCCCAAATTGCTGGTTGGTACCTTGCATGGCTTCCGCCGCAATCGGTGTGTGAATGGGTGAATGTAATGCACAATCTATGTAAAGCACCTTTGATAAAGGCGCTACATAAATGCACCATTTACCATTCAACTGTACGTATATTTTGTTTTGATCACATTGTTCCACATTTTGCTTTGCCAACGCAAACGTACTGTGTGTTTTCTCATGCCAATAAAGAGCTGTGAATTGAATTTACAGAGTCTCAGGGACATATGTATACTTATACAGAGAGAGAGAGAGAGCCCAGGAGGTGTGTCCACCATCTCCATCCCCCAATACCACCCCCCCCCCCCACACACACACACACACACCCACACACCACCAGTCCATTGTTCATCCAGCCAGACCCCCTAGCTATGGGACAATGAGAGAGAGAGTTCAGCCTTTTGTGATGTTACTGTACAGTGTACAGTGTACACTGTCTGTTCACACAGCTACTGTATTTATAGAGAACACACACACACACACACACACACACGCACGCACACACACACACACACACACACACACGCACGCACGCGCACACACACACACACACACACACACACACACACACACACACACACACACACACACACAGTCACACACGTTTGTATTTTCTACACTTTTGAGGATCTGTGATTTTTTTTTTTTACACCTTTTCTCCTTTGTTGCTGTTTTTCATACCAACCCTAAAGCAAAAAAAGAAGAAGAAATGAGCTGATCTACAGACATGATGTGAGCTTGTAGATCTGCCATCTCTGGTGTGTGACTGACACGGCATATGAATCAGGCATGAAACCTCACCTCTATCCTCTATAATCCCAAACCCTAAATTATCCGTTTCAACTATACTAGCGAGTACATTTGGCCCTCACAATACACGCACGCACGCACGCAGACTCATAGACACACATACAGGCCTTGGGCTCAGTTGCATGCTTTTATGTTTTTTTGTATTACATACTGTCTGTCTGCCTGTCTGCAAGCAAGCCTTGTAGGCTACATACCATTACTGCCTCCGTAGGCATGCACCATTATAAACACACACATACACACGGTGTGGAATGTTGGCACAGGTTGAAGCATGGCACTGGGGTTCTTATGAAGTCCTCCTGGCAACCGTGACAATGACCCTGCCCCCCCCCCCCCCCCCCCTCTCCTTTTAAAGGCAGCAGAGCACAGAGAGACCACATACACACTGACTGACTCACAGACAAACATACAGACACGACCACTTTACCACGCTTGTGTCTGCTCCAAACAGCTCTCTAACTGCATTAAAATGTCTATATCTATTTGTCTATTTGAGGCGGGTGGGCGCGGGGGGAGCATGACTTGAACTATTATATAACTACTTACTTTGTCGTTCGACGGAGCCCAAAGAGCTCAAGCGATGTAAATGCCTGGGTCTCCTTCGCCGCTCAACGTGTGTCGAAATGAGCAGATCTACAAGCTCATATCGCGCCACGGACAAGACACATTGTGAGCTTGTAGATCTGCAATTTTCGACACCTCGCACTGGTCACACTAAAGTCTCTATAGAAGCATTAATATTTTAAACGAGAGGCATGCTGAAGACAGAAATGAACACAGAACATTGCCCATCTGGTCAAAACCATGGAGTTCCCTAGATTAGGAGATACAAGGTTTTGATATAAAACCGTGTATACACGTCCAAGGCAAAACTTTTATATTAGGCTATTATTATATAACCTGTAATCAATGCATGGGGGTTTGAGTTAGTAGACTAGTTAAGGCTGATGGCTATATTTTGCTAGCTTGCACTCACTGTTAGGAATGTTTGTGTGTTTTCTTGACATTGGTCACTATTTGACTTTGGGTATAATAAATGAAACGTTGTTTTAGAAGTAGCAAAAATTTCAGACAACAAACGTAAATAATCCTAGATTCACAGTATATATTTACTGACACAAAGACAGCTATATACAGTTAATAAAGCTGGGTGTTGCAGCACTGGAAAAGACACATTTATTCAGCAGGACCCAAACTGTGCAGTGGCTGGCAGAAAGACTCAAATAATATATTATAATAACAAGCGCTGCAGTACTGCCACTGTATCCATACCGCACGTACGCACGCATGCACGCACGTATAGTGCACTGCAGTCTGCACCTAGTAGAGAGCATAGAGGAAAGTTCAGATTCATAGCAGACGACACACACAAAGGGGTATTCACACTGCTCATTTGATCTGCACCGAATCCGGTGCCGGTGCAGAGGGTGGACGACTTGAAGATAAAATATAGACATTCATAAAGAGAGAGAGAGAGAGAGAGAGAGAGAGGCAGCTCAAAGTGGGGTCCGGAGACCCCCATGGGGGTCCTTGGGGAAATAGTAGTGAACATACCATCACGATCATTTTAACCACTTTATCCATACATACCTTGGCTATTTAAAATACAAACAGAGAGAGAGAGAGAGAGAGAGAGAGAGGGAAGCCCTACACAGCGTCCGAGACAGCCCTCCCCCACCCTGTTATTTGGTAGAACATCAGCAGCATTCAGTAATCAATCAGTCCAGCCCTGGGCCGTCTGGCATCGAACAGACGCACTCGCTCGTCTCGCTCTGAAGCCAGTGGTGGAAAGTAACTAAGTACATTTACTGAAGTACTGCAATTGAGTACAATGTTGAGGTATTTGTACTTTACTTGAGCATTTCCAATTTCCAGTCACTTTTACTTCTACTCCACTACATCTCGGATCCAAATATTGTACTTTTACTCCACTACAATTATTTGAAAACTTTCAAGTTACTATAGTTACTTTGATTTTGATTATTATTACAAAACATACATTACCCACTTCAGCCCTATAGCCGATCGACAAGCTCACAATTTGTGATCTGATCTGTTATTTTCAAAATATGTTCATACATTTTACTGTAACTTGTGAAATGAGACATTGTGCATAATTAGTACTTTCTACTGTAAGTAACCACCGATACCTTTCATTCAAATACATTTTGAATTCCGGACTTTTACTTAGTATTGATTTGATTGAGTACTTAATTTATACCTTATACGTTGTTGTGTGTCGGACGGAACAGCCCAATTACCCACAGGCCTCACGAGCGGGTGGCGCCGCAGCCGCTTCTGTGTGAGCTTATGAACAAACCATAATAATTCAGGCTTTTGTGTTAACGGAAGCTTTATTAAATTTATTCGGTTGCGTGCGTGTAGCAGATCTGTAGCGTCTCTCGACAGTGACTCAGGGGTTCAGTGGCCGGTATAGAGCAGCCGGATGGGAATTCCCAGTTCGATCCTGGGCTCCCCCAGAGTTAGTGTTGAAGCGCCCTGGAGGCGAGACACTGAACCCCTAATTGCTCCTCATGTGCAGGTTGGTGCCTTTCTTGGTTTCCTCCACCATCAGTGTGTGAATGTGTGCGTTTAAACGGGTGAATGTATAATGCACAATGTAATAGAATCTATGTAAAGCGCCTAAAGATAAATGCAACGTTTACCATTTTACTGGACTGTGTGACAGACCCACCCAATTAATGCACTACACACTTTGTCAGTTCCCATTAGTATTCTATCTGTAATGTTGTGTTTGTGCGCAATACTGGTCACACTTCGCACGCACATTTGCGCACGCATGCACGTATTGGTATACTTGTGGATACAAGCACACACACACACACACACACACACACACACACACACACACACACACACACACACACACACACACACACACAGATGTGTATAGCCGGGGTCAGGCAGATATTTCGGGGAGAGGAGATGGTAATTACAGGGCCTATGTGCGGCTGTGGACTGAGCACGCTCAGTAGCGCTGTCATTACACACGGAGCGAGGGAGGGGGTCACATGGGAGGGGGGGGGGGGGGATGAGGAGAACTGCTTGGATTGCAGAAAAGAGGAGGAGGACAAAGGAACAGAGAAATGAGGAGGAGCAGGGATGAAACGGCTCGTAGCCCTGGTGGTAAATAAATGGTAAACGGTGCGTTTATATAGCGCTTTTATCCTCAGGCGCTTTACATTATAGATTGTGCATGACATTCTCCCATTGTGCAAGAGGATGCTACGCACAGCAGATCCTTTAGAATAGTGGGTTCCCAAAGTGGGGTCCGGGGACCGCCAGGGGTCCTTGAGGGAGTTCCAGGGGGTCCCCAGCTAAATGATAGTTTGGAACCAAATGGACGCTTATGGCTTAACGGGTCCATTTGGTTCCATATCAGAGTTAAATTTAATTTGATTTTACAATATAAATTGGGGGTTCCAGAGATAGAAATGCCATTAAATGGAGGTAGCCTAATGCTTGTCAAACTGGGGGACCTTGTAATTAAACAGGTTGAGAATCTCTAGAGCCGTAAAAGTCTTCTCTTATGGGGGTCCCTGGCATATCTTTTCTAATGGGCGTCCGCGGGCTAATTAGTGTCAATTTGGGGGTCCTTGAGATGAAAAGGTTTGTAAACCACTGCTTTATAATAGTGGTGCCAGTCCACGGCAGAATAATGTAAACAGAGAAGGTGGGGCACACACTGCACACAGCCACACACACTGCTAGCCAAAGTGCCAATAATTTAAGTTTAAGTGAACCAAAGTTTGCATAGCCTGAAGAAGGCAGTTGTCTGCCGAAAACGTTGGTTCACTTATTCTCTGCATCCTAAAATATACGATTGGCACTTATTATTGGCTATCGGTGTGTGTGCGCGCGGACACTTCCTATTGTTTACACGCACCCATTCACACACATTCATACATTAATTCATGCACATCGGGAGCAATTAGGGGTGCAGTGTCTTGCTCAAGGACGTTGAACACGCCCCGAAATAACGCACGTACAGTATGTGTGCCTCAAAGAATATTCAGGATGTCAGTGTTGGGGACGGAGGTGGACGAGATGAAAAAACTAAACACAAACAAAGGGGTTGGGGGGGGGGGGCGATCGAGGTTAATGGCTGCGACTTTAATTTCCAACAGCAAATGAGGATGGCCCAGATTCAGCCCTGGAAGAGGAAATGGGAACGGTCCATAAAATAACAGAACAGAGTCTATTTTAGGCAGAATACAAACGGGACAACGTGCTCACTGTCCTACTCTGTCACAGTGTGTTCCTCCATTGTGGCTTCTCTGAGCCTGTGCACAGTAAAAACAAAAAAACGTGAAATCTTTTGGATCTACAAGCTCACATGTGAGTTAATGTAGCCTGTGTTTAATGTAGCCTTTCCAATAATAATAATAATAATAATAATAATAATGTAAATCTGCAAAGTAAGTAGTAACTTGCAAAGTTTTCAGATGATTGCAGAGGTGTAAACCGTTTGTTTTTACCTCTGAGATGTAGTGGAGCAAATTCTCAATTTCTGCTGCCATAATGTGATAAGATGAGATGGGAAGGACAAGGTCCCGTCAGAAGTGAACAGAGGCTATTTTAGGATGTGCAGCAAAGACACGCACTCCTCTTGAGTCCCTCCGAGCCGTGGGGTGACATCTGTGTCACTGTGTGTCATTTTGTTGTTGGCTTCTCTGAGCTTTTTGTACACAGCCCCCCCCCCCCCCCCAAAAAAGACCTCTGTGTTAATTTAACAGTGGGAGTACTGTGTGTAGACAAATGGGACGACGCTGAACCGTCCCAGTCCATCCCAAACAAACACATCCTCAAAAATACCTTAAATTACAGGTCTGTGTGCTCTCTCTCTCTCTCTCTCTCTCTCTCTCTCTCTTTCTCTCTCTCTCTCTCCTCTCTCTGCTAGATGCATTCATACTGCACGATGTGGACCTCGTAATCTCCAAGCGTGCACTTTGTGTGCGTTTTTTGCGTGAATTTAACGCCCTAATTGATCACACAAAAGCATCACAAGCAGCAGATCTACAAGCTCAAAACCCATCGCGAAAGAGAAAGAGTTTTGAGCTTGTTTGTAGATCTGCTACTTTTGATGCTTTTCAATTGGAACCTATGAGGTTTCCAGACGAAATGTAACATAGTAACATACCAAACCAAAGTAGGAAAGGAATCTGACTGTGTGTGTGTGTGCATGTGTGTGTGTGTGTGTGTGCATGTGTGTGTAGCGACTAAGTTTGAGATAGCAAGTGCAAAAATGTGTATTCTCATGCTGGCAGTGCCCTGGGGGCTAGCATGACGTGGGCGAGTGTGTGTGTGTGTGTGTGTGTGTGTGTGTGTGTATGTGCGAGCATGTGCATGTGAGCCCATACACAGTTACACACTCGCATTAGATCATACTTTTCTTTCAGGTCATTTGGAGGACACGGTCTACGCATCGTGTGTGTGTGTGACTGTGTGTGTGTGTGTGTGTGTGTGTCTGTGATTGTGTGTGTGTGTGAGTCACGATGACATCATACTTAAATCATTGTCTAATACTGGTTCTTCAGGGTTTTGCTAGTTTCAGTGAAATGTTTTACTTAAGTATCGATACTGCAACATAGGACTAGAAATACTCAAGTACAAGTTACAAGTAAAAGTCCGGAATGCAAAATGCACTCGATTAAAAGTACAAAAGTATTGCATAAAAATGTACTTAAAGTACCAAACGTAGAAAGTACATTCAGACTGTATAAAATCATTTGAAAAGAGCAGATCTACAAGATCACAATGTGTCGCATGACTCATCACAATGCATTGTCCCACTTATTACACAGCTACTGACATGAATAAATAGACAGTTGACACAAAAGGGCTATACAAAATACATACAAAATATGTCTGTGGTTATTCAAGAAAGTTGTACCGGGACCTCTTTTACTGCGCTGATGCGGATTTACGGATTGATATGAGCCGAGTGCTCTTAGGCAGGCTTTGATCAAAGCTGGCGCTGATTAGCCATAATTGGCCTGTTATAGAGCGGAGCGGTCATTATCAAGAAATGACACCCCCGCTGAATTCAGCGATTGACCAATCCGAATCAAGCATTCAATGAAGCCGTGTCAAACTGCTGGTTAATATTTGGGTTCCACTGGTTTCTAGAATCCGTCTTTTAGTTTGGTCTGCGATGCTATTTCTCACCATGGTGGGTGTTCTGTTCTGACTGCTGTGAAGACACAGTCCAGCATGGAGTCTGAACAGTCAGCGGAACTGAAAGTGTGTGTGTGTGTGTGTGTGTGTGTGTGTGTGTGTGTGTGTGTGTGTGTGTGTGTGTGTGTGTGTGTGTGTGTGTGTGTGTGTGTGTGTGTGTGTGTGTGCGTGTGCGTGTGCGTGCAAAATGTCTCCACAAGTATAGTAGAATAATGAATTGGACAAATAGACATTGAGGAGTGATTGTCCTCAGGCAGTGATTCAGGAGTTGGTGTTGGCTTCTTCTTCATCAGATCTAAAAAAAATTGGGGTCCCCCACAAGGACCCCAGGCTGGTCTCCGTCCAGTCCTCACAAGTATAATAATTTATTGTGTGTGTATGTCCGTGTGTTTCTTCCAGACCTGTCTAAGAACCGCCTGTGCGAGCTTCCAGAGGAGCTGTGTCAGTTCATCAGTCTGGAGACCGTCATTCTGTACCACAACGGAATGAGATCCCTGTCCCCAAACCTGTGCCACCTGCAGGCCCTCACCTACCTCAACCTCAGGTACCCTACCCCTATCTCTAACCCTGTCCCCAAACCCTAACCTTACCCCATACCCCTGTCCCTGTCGGCTGTCCCCCGGCAGATCTTTTAAAAACATGTTCAGATTTTCACTATCGTGAGAACGATGGTGTCCATTATCGCATTGCAACTTTTGGATTTCCCATTGATGATGTCACTGGTGGACGGGTTTCTATGAGACACAGACCGAGTATATTTTTGTTTTGCTTTTTAATCATGAAAATTAGTCAGGACCAATTATATGAAGGTATAGGTTGAAAAGTGGTGAAGTGGTCCTTTAACGCCAGTAAAACTATGCCTTAAGGGCCTTGCAAACGGGGAGCGATAAAACACGCCTATATTTCATTTTCAATGAGACCTGCGTTTTTGCTCAGAGAATTTGCGTTGGCGACAACGCAAGCGTATTTACGTGAGCGTGGTCCCGTGAATTTGTTGCGCGCGTGCTCGTTTTTTTCACGCGCTCGCGACTCACCAGACCTGGATTCGGTTTAGCTTTTTTTCCTACGCTTGCGTTGTCACGCCCCTCTTCAGC
Organism: Protomyctophum bolini; assembly: GCF_963924005.1. Classification (NCBI taxonomy): domain Eukaryota; kingdom Metazoa; phylum Chordata; class Actinopteri; order Myctophiformes; family Myctophidae; genus Protomyctophum; species Protomyctophum bolini. The sequence goes on along the minus strand of NC_137881.1, from coordinate 24,284,555 downwards.
AGACCTGTAGCAGACCTGTAGTTGATCCAGGCAACAACGTGTGCGTTCCTCGCTCCCCGTTTGCAAGGCCCTTAACACTAACACTTATTTCTAACCTTTTTAACCTCTCAGTAAATCAAATACAAGAATACAAGAAGCGCCCCACCGAGGCATGTGAGGTTGGTGCGGGAAAAAAACGAGTGCGAGCGTGAGGCAGTAAAGTCACTAGCTAACAGCTCCATGGTTAAAGAACAGGACAGGACTATGTGCTCTAATGACTCGAAGTGTGCTTACACTCATTGTTTTAGAACATCTCCCTAGATGATAATGTGTGGAGGAGGTGCTATTCTTACAAATAAAACTACTTGGTGTCGTAAGTTAATTTAGTCTACTACTCTACCAACCACTTAGACATTGTTGTTGCATCCTGCCTGATGAAGGTCTGACAGTATGTGGGATTCCAGTCTTTCCAGTCTCTTTTCCATTTTCTGTCAGCCAGAAACATGTCTAGGATTCAACCTTTTTAAAGTTTTTTTCCCCTAAGTGAATGCCCTACTTCTGACATTTGTGTCGCACAAAAGTAGTGAATATAGCGAGGCACGGCGGTTTTAATCCTACAGCTGCACATTTCAACAAGGCAATTCAATGTGCTTTACACGGCACATCAAGCAAAGTTAACACAATTATTATTATTTTTTATTTTTTATACCACGATTGTAACCCATTTTTCACCCCTGTGTCAATTATCTAATGTGATCCTGGGCTCTACACACCCTCCGCCAACCTAGTCCCCATATATGGGGGACATGGGGAGAGCAACGGACTTGAACTCATGCTTCCTTCATGTGTCCAAGTTGCTCCTTTACACCTGACAGGGGGAGTTTCCCTGGTTGGACGTAGCGCGTGGAAGGAACACGTTATTCCAACCAGATCCTTTCCCCTCCATCAGGCCAGCCAGGGCAGCTGGCCAGGGGGAAGTAGTTTAGAGACCAGGATTACTGCATGTTTTTTTGTGAAGGTACCTACCCTATAGGGGACACGGGGAGAACATGCAAACTCCACACAACATTGTATAACTGTTAACACAATTATACAATGACATTAGGATGCATGAAACAAGCGCTGTGAGCTTGTAGATCTTCTATTTTCAAGAGTTTTGGACATACAAGGTTTCCACTCGACATCAACAATATACAAGTCCCGTGTGCTACCCTTAACATTTACACTGGGCTGGTGAAATAGGAAGGTATTTTGGAAGGTAGTTGTTATTCTGTGCTACTCTTAACATCCATGCTGGTGAAATAGGAGGTATTTTGGGAGGTAGTAGTTATTTCGTTAGACAAAGGCCTTTGAACAACACACACATGCCATTTCTGTCTGTCTCTCCCTTAACCACTTAACTAAGACCTATTTTCGCACGCACACACGCAGGCACGCACGCACGCACGTTGCACACACGCACGTCACACACAAGAAAGGCATGACATTCACACCAAATGTAAACCACTAGAGTTACCAAACAGGCTTGTGTCAGAGTGGCTAATGCTTTGAAATCCAATACACCTGTGTGTGTGTGTGTGTGTGTGTGTTTAGTAGGTCCAGGTGCATACCTTCGCCATGACATAAGTGTGGAAGGCTAGCTTGCCTTCCCGATCCAGACCACACCGTATCTCATACAGTAATTCAAAAATGATGCAGTTGATGAGGATATAGTCACCTTTACAGTCAAAGCCAGATTACAGGTCCTTCCAACCAGACTCAATCTTTCTCTGTGGTACCCTAACACGTTTCCTCCTCATTCAGGCTCATTGTCTGCACCATGACCACACGCCAGTTACAGAAACACTGTCACATATTCTTAATGGCTGCTATGTATATAAGGGAATGTACATTGCAAAGCACGACAGAATTGTTGACCTATTAACTAAGGACATACAGTAAGTTCATATGTTTCATCACTCGCCAAAATGTATAAGCACTCACGTGTTTCAACTGCCATGTTCATGCACAATAATGAAAATTATGCCTTTTCAGATGTCACAGCTAATACACCAGATATTGTTGTTGTTGACGAGGACCGTAGAGAATTGACCATTTTTGAAGTGGCATGTACATTTGACCACAGTCTGGAAGAGGCATTCCTTACCAAGGTGCTTAAGTACCAGCGTCTTAACGATGCTATTATACAGCTTGGCTACAAATGTAAACTACTTGTGTTCATATTTGGAAGCCTCGGTAATGTCCATAAATCAGTCGTGAGGGGCCTGCAGATTGCAGGCATGCCCAAGCCGAGAGCTAAGGCATCGGCCAAATTCTGTTCAGTTTCTGCAATAATTGGCAGTCGCCATATATGGAGAAGGCGATGCTTTCTGTACCCGTGATCTGTATCCTGAAGCACTTGTTGTAGAGTTTCTTACAAGCTTGCGCATCCACTATTGTTTGTGTTCAAGAAATTCCTTGTAAAATATGAATATGTTGATCCTTCCCCATCCATCCTTCCTCTTCGATGTCTCCCTTTTGACTGATACGTGTCCATTCAAACTCTAGACGGGCCTGCCCCAAAGTTATTAGTGCAGCCGGCAAAAACTAGACTTCTCAACAGGCCCGGAAATTAAGGCCCGTCCCTAGCTGGGCACTCATCAAACCCTGTACACTCAAGACACTGCCCCCGGCCCCCCGCTGCCACCCATCAAACCCTGTACACTCAAGACACTGCCCCCGCTGCCACCCATCAAACCCTGTACACTCAAGACACTGCCCCCGCTGCCACCCATCAAACCCTGTACACTCAAGACACTGCCCCCGGCCCCCCGCTGCCACCCATCAAACCCTGTACACTCAAGACACTGCCCCCGCTGCCACCCATCAAACCCTGTACACTCAAGACACTGCCCCCGCTGCCACCCATCAAACCCTGTACATTCAAGACACTGCCCCCGCTGCCACCCATCAAACCCTGTACACTCAAGACACTGCCCCCGCTGCCACCCATCAAACCCTGTACACTCAAGACACTGCCCCCGCTGCCACCCATCAAACCCTGTACATTCAAGACACTGCCCCCGCTGCCACCCATCAAACCCTGTACACTCAAGACACTGCCCCCGCTGCCACCCATCCTATGTCTACATAAATTACATGGGTTTCGCCTTAGCATACTTAGTTGTGAGTGACCTGGGTCCGCAACCACAAAAATGGGTCCCGAGTTGACTGGCAAAACCCTGTCCTAGTATTTAACAGGTTATAAGTCAATCAATAACAACGTGTGTGTGTGTGTGTGTGTGTGTGTGTGTGTGTGTCTCTCTCTCTCTCTCTCTCTCTCTATCTATCTCTCTCCAGTCGTAACCTGCTCTCCAGCCTCCCAGCAGCAGTGTGTCAGCTCCCCCTGCTCAGAGTGCTCATCTTCAGCAACAACAAGCTGTCCTCCCTGCCCGCCTCCATACAGAGCCTCACACACCTCCGACAGCTGGTACCTGATGCGCGCACGCACGCACGCACACACACACACACACACACACACACACACACACACACACACACACACACACACACACACACACACACACACACACACACCACAAGCTATTCATTCATTCATTCATTCATTCATTCACTGATGTTGTGTGTTGTTCTGTCAGGATGTGAGCTGTAACGAGCTGCAGTGTCTGCCTGCAGAGCTGGGTCAGCTGGAATGCCTGAGGGACTTGAACTTGCGGAGAAACCAGCTCACCACGCTGCCTGAAGGTACACGCACGCACGCACACACGCACGTACACAAATTCACAAGCACGTATCACACACACACGCACACGCACACGCACACGCACGATACAACAATACGTCCTCCCGGTGGAGGCTCCTCACTGGCAGGTGAGTCAGTAGGATACAACAATAGGTCCTCCTGGTAGGGGATAAAAGCTACATATATATATAATATAAAACATAACTAGTCTAGAAGACAAAGAACTATAATGTCCAAGCATTCTCCATGCATGAGTCTTTAGTAGTATTATTAGACCCTCCAGAAAAACGTGAGGAAAAATCCTTGATTATGCAGTCTAAAAATCCTTGATTTTTGGATGGAATATGCAGAAAAGTTTCAAAATATGCGTGCAGGGCTTTATGTGCTTTTTAGGTTGAAGCAGATGCTTTAAAAAAATGTAACTCTTGAGAGCGTATGAAATTAAACCAAATGGACCCGGGGGGGGGGGGGGGGGGGGGGGCTCCACCAGAGGGGGCTAAAGTCCCCCCTTGCCCCCCCCCCCCTGGAGCCGTCCCTGTCTGGAACCCCCTCAAGGTGGTCCCCGGACCACTGGTTGGACAACCACTGGTCTGCAGCCTCCTCCAGCAGTAGCAGATGAACACTTTAGATGCTGATAGCATCATATCATTAGTGAGCCTCATCAACTATTCATCATGTGAAGCACCAGCATTATCAGTCGACTTACCGTAAGTCCCAATTTCCTTAACCACTTAAGCCCTATGGACATCACTTCATGGACCTGGAGTACCCCAGGGGACTACACTAGGGGCCCCTCCCTGTCCACTCCTATACACCATATCTCGTTGCGGAGAATAGCAGATTTATATGCTTACAACGCAACACATTGTGAGTGTGAGCGTGTAGAAAGGATATCTTTCGTTCAAATGCTCACCTATACTTTCATGGTCCCAGAATAGGGATCCACACCCCCGCACCTACCTATCCCCTTAAACCACAAATGCAGTCTGTAGCTCATTACAAAGAATACATGAATATGAATATAGTATTAGTACCCAACCAAGGTACCACACAGATGTACCCAAACCACAAACGAGCTCCAATGGTTTTGAATTAGTTTTTTAATAAATAATATTAATAATAATATTAATAATAATAATTTTATATTTGCTATTTCAAGTTATGAAACTCACAAAACTACATTTCCATATCAGGGCTGGTGACTATGATGTCCCGTCATCCAGGGGACAATAATAAAATATGTATTTGGGACAAACATTAATCTCAAGTGGAACGCGGTATGGTACAGAGCTGTCACTGTGCAAACTGCATATCTGACTGAATTATGATGTTTGTCATCTAGTGTACAACTTCAACCACACGCTGTGGGCTTGTAGATCGGCTGTTTTCGTATGCATTAACACATTGAGACCTGAGACCAGACAGAATGTCTCCTAAATCATGACTGTTTTCTTAAAAACCTGTTTCTACATGTATATCAGTGGTTCTCAAACTTTTTCATGTCAAGGACTTTGCCCATCGGCAAAACAATAAAAAGCAGCACTCTCTGCTCAGTCTGCTGTTTGTTTAGCGTGTGAAAGCAAAGAATATAAATTAAAAGATTTTCACACGTTTTCACGATTTTTCAAAAAATCGCGAAGCGATAAAACGCACCTACAGTATAGTTCATTTTTCAATGAGACCTGCGTTTTTGCTCGGAGAAGTCGCAGTGTGACAACGCAAGCGTATTTACGCGAGCGCGGTCTCGTGAATTTGTTGCGCACGTGCTCCTCTTCAACAGACCTGGAGGAGACCTGTGTTGATCCAGGCAACAACGCCTGCCTTCCTCGCTTCACGTTTGCAAGGCCCTTAAAGCCTCATTCCGTAGTACGTCGGTGTCGCTGGCCATAAATAAGTTGTCAACGCATCACATTATGACGCCTTTTATAACTTTTATGTTTTTTGCACATTATATATGCCGGATTTTGATGTAAGCTCATTTCCCTCCATAGTTACACAAAATACACCACAGCTGCAACACGACAAAACAGAATGAACAACTGCCTAAAAAACGACTTTTAAGAACGCCATACCTACTTTTTAAACCCGTAAAAAAAAAGCAACGCTTGCTTCTGCGGTGTGACGTCATTGTCCGCTCCGTCCATGTGCATTACAAGCGCCATCTTTAGCGGCGTTTCTTTCGGGATGGATGGAGGTGATATGAGGTGAGGGACGATGTTAGGAGCAACCCCGGAAATGACCCATTATTACTTCCGGTTCACGGAAGCGAATCACAGGGTGATTTGCAGCCTTTCCCATGCATTCTGTTGGCGGAAAAGTAGCTGAGCACAACTGCTAATTTCCCTGCACATAGAAACACACACACACACACACACACACACACACACACACACACACATTAAAACCTGGGAGCTGACCAGTACAACCACAGTCTTATACTGTTGGCCACTAAGCAGCTCCAGGGGGAGCAGTTGGGGGTTCAGTGCCTTGCTCAAGGGCACTTCAGCGGTGTTGGGTGAGTGATGACAATCACTTCCCCACCCAGATTTTTCCTGCCCGGCCGGGGAATCGAACCGGCAACCTTTCGGCAACAAGGGCGCTTCTCTAACCCTTAGGCCACCACTGGTGGCCAACAGAATCAATGGTGGCATCAAGACAGAACACAGTTCTCTGGCAGCGGATGTTCTTTCCCACAGACGCTGCATGTTGTCTCATCCAGATTCAAACCGTTGCTCCACATCACCTGGCTCCAAGCCAAGAGAGATAGAAAATAGGTCAACCGAACATGACTGCGTCAATTTGGACATTTTTCTTTCACCACATAAAGAAGTATAGCACTAGTTTAGCAAACTGTCACGGTAAGTCCAACCGTGCTTCTGTCTCTTGTGTTTGTTCAACTGAACATGATATGTACCCAGCAAGTACTCACAGCCAGAAGATAATGAGTCATCCATTGGGCACACACACACACACACACACACACACACACACACACACACACACACACACACACACACACACACACACACAATAATAATCCCCCTCATCCACTCCCTCCCGTGCGAAGCTGCAGTTTCTCTCCTCCCAAAAAACCCTTGATGAAACGAAACAGTGACTAATGTATTATGGCAAACTTAAAGGGACACTAGGTAACATTTAGCCTATTTTGGAAATATATGTGTATATATACATATTTTAGTACTCATTTCCCTCTATCAGCCACTATATTATTGTGCTGGTGTGTTTCCTTGCAGAAAGACACACCCCTCTAGCTGTATTTAGATTTTGTTCCACTGTTTATGTTGACATTGGTCGAGCTGGCCAGGGGTCTTAATTGATCCATTTGAACTTCAAAGGGAAATGCGCACTGAGTTGATTGATTGGGCCATAAAAGTGTCACACATACAGTAGACTGCCACTATTATCCCTCTAACATTTAATTTCACACACCATATGCACACCTGTAACTTTCACCAGCAAAATAAATATTTATAATAGTTTTTACGACTGTTAAACTTTTGATATGGTTCTAGGACTGTGGTGAAAAACCATTAAGTGTGACATAACGAAACCGAACAGTGCGATTTAAGTGGAGTGCATTATTTGTCTTTGGAACCCGGCGACTACTGGCTACAGGCGTCGCCTGAAAAGATTAAAATAATTCATCTTTTCGGGCGACATCGTCTGGCGATAGCGGGCAATTAGGTGATAGCCAATGAAATTCAGGATCGCTCGCCCATTGTTCTCCCCATGTTAAAACGCATTGTATAACACCACTGGATCTCCTCGTCAGAGATCGCCGACCTGCCGCTGGTGCGCCTGGACGTGTCGTGCAACCGCATCTCCCACGTTCCCGTGTGCTACCGGCGCCTGAGGAGCCTGCAGAGCATGTCCCTGGACAACAACCCTCTGCTGCTGCCCCCCGCGCACGTCTGCTCCAAGGGACAGTACCACATCTTCAAGTACCTCCACCTGGAGGCCCACAGGAGGAGGCAGGAGGAGATGGAGACCCACCTGAGACCCACCGCCTTCAACAGCTGGTGAGAGTTGTTTGAGACCTCATTTACTCTCATTTCATTGTAATACTGTAGGTGGAGGCCTCGTATAAGCCCCTCTGGCTTCTTGCCTCCACCTGGCACTTTCCCTTTTTATATTTTTGTATGTTCTATGGTATTGTTTTCTTGTACTGTGCTAAATCAAATGAAAGTTTTAGGTGATTAAGTTGACCACCGAAAGGGTGGTTAGTAAAAACTAGTGTTGTAGTACTTGAGTCCTTGACTCGAGTCTGGTCTCGAGTCCACATTTACTCGCTCTCGTCTTGGTCTCGCACACACTTTGACTCGGTCTTGACTCAAATGAACGGACTCTGGACTCCTCCCCCCACCGAGTCCACACGAGTCACTACAATGCAATGAAATAAATGTATTATATCCAATGTTATCCATATTAAGAGGAGCCCATTCACATTAACGTTGTAAGAGAGCTGTGTGTTTATCTTGTTATGTAACAGAATGTAGCTGACCTGCTCTCGCAGTGTTTTCTGTACCTATCAAATGAGAAAATAGTCTCACCGGTTCTCGTGTTTGGCACAGCAGGGTTTAAGCTCTATGCACAAGGTTTCCCGAGTTTGACAAAGCACTGGTCTTTGGTACTGGAGAACCCTGCCCTACATTCAAGCTGTACAAAAAAACAAAAGCTGCTTTTGCTGCAGAATCACTTCCTACACACATTGCACATACTAGAGAGAGAGAGAGAGAGAGAGCGAGAGAGAGAGAGACGGGTCAACAATGGGAACACTGTCGATTTGTCACACATTACCGCAGTGAAATTTGTTCTCTGCATTTGACCCATCTCTTGGAGCGGTAAGCCGCAGCCGTGCCACACTCGGGGAATCATTTGATTAGTTGATTTGACCCCCCAATCTAACCCATTGAGGCTGAGTTCCAAGTAGAGAGGCATTAGGTCCCATTTTTACAGTATTTGGTATGACCGATCAGGGCAGACTCTAACCACAAGGCCACTGTTATGGCCACTGAACTGACAGCAGACAACAGATTAGTGACGGAGGGAAGGAATGACTTTCATGAAACATTGATGAGGCGTAACGGATCACCTCCCAGACTAGGGAGAGAGAGAGATAGACAGAGAGAGAGAGACACGGAGAGAGAGAGAGAGAGAGAGAGAGAGAGAGAGAGAGAGAGAGAGAGAGAGAGAGAGAGAGAGAGAGAGAGAGACAGACAGACAGACAGACAGATGAAGACGGAGAGAGGAAGATTCAGTGTGTGTGACGGACAGGATAAGTGCCGAGGAGGGGAGAGAGAGAGGAAATTGATTAGAAAACCATATGTTTCCTCTCTGAAACCCCATGCTTTGACGTGTGTGTGTGTGTGCCTGCGTGTGTTACTAATAGTTGTGAGCACCACATGTCTCCGCAAGTATATGAGAAATAGACATTTTGATGAACCATTTGATTTTACTCGTCCTCTCAAGAAAAGTGGTTGTTGTTTTATGGTTGGGGGAAAAAGAGATATGTTATGTTTACAATCAGGACAATATTCATGTTGAGGTTAGGATCAGGATTAGACATTCAGATGTAAGGTTAGGGGTTGGAATTAAGGCGTAACGCAGAAACCTGTGGCCTGTAGAATGATGTTACCATAGGTGCGTGTCGCTGTTTGATGTGGAGTGCTGGTAAGCTCGGGACTAGCAACCAGACACCACGTCCACCCTATTCTGATTTATACTTTAGTTGCGTGCCAAGTCTCATTCAACCGGAAAATAGCTGATCTGCAAGCTCACAATGTGTCACAGCGCTATGCGTTCTGTCCTAAATGTTGATGTCCTCGCAGGTAGAGCAATACAAAACTGTGTGTGTGTGTAGTCTGTCGGATCAGGAGCTGCTGTTCTCAGTGCAGTTTGGAGGTCTGGACTCTGGCTTCAACAGCGTGGACAGTGGAAACAAGAGATGGTCTGGGAACGAGGTACAGTATTTGGTTCTACTGACAATACGGTTGGAAATAAGTTTAGGCATAGTTTTACTGAGGTTCATTTTAGGAATAGGTTTAGGTTTTTGCACCGTTTTTACTGAGGTTAAGATTAGGCTTTAACCATTTAGGCATAGTTTACTGAGGTTAAGTTTAGGAATAAGGTTAGGGTTAGACATAGTTTTACTGAGGTTATGTTTAGAAATAAGGTTAGGTTTAGACATAATTTGACTGAGGTTACGTTTAGGAATAAGGTTAGGTTTAGACATAGCTTTACTGAGGTTAAGTTTAGGAATAACTTCAATAAGGTTAGGTTTAGGCATAGTTTTACTGAGGTTACGTTTAGGAATACCAGGCTGAGCACTTACGGCGGTTGTATGCCCGAGGCAACTTTGTTTTAAGGCGAGCGTTGGGGTATCCCTTTTAGTTGATAACTTATGTGTGTGTGTGTGTGTGCAGTCCGCAGACGACTTCTCTGAGCGCTCGCTGCGTCTGGCCGAGGGCAGCCGAGACAACCACCGAAATCTGGAGGAGAAGGTGGAGGAGGACCCCTCCCCATCGGAGGGCGCCAAAGGTGAGGAGACGCACACGCTCGATTCCAATTGCTTCCGGTTGTGGGGTCATGCATTTCCGGGTATTCAAAATACAACTTCTGGCTGCACGGTTGTGGCAAAGGCTAAACGCAGCGAGAGAGAGAGAGAGAGAGAGAGAGAGAGAGAGAGAGAGAGAGAGAGAGAGAGAGAGAGAGAGAGAGAGAGAGATGGGAATGAGTGACATTCAGCAAATGGTCCGACCAGCAAGGAATCGAACCACCGAAGGGGACTCCTGTTCAGGGCATTTAGTGCACCTGTGTGGTACAGTATGCACCCTGAAATGAACTCAAAGTGTTGGGAGTCGGACGGACGGACAACCCAAAAACATAATGCTGTCCGTTGACGCAGGGTGGAGGCATAACATAGTCCTCTTATCACAGCTGTATTGAAAGATTCCTCAAGTACCAGCATGCATTACGTACAGTCCTCCAGGGCTGCTGATGGGCCCAGAAGACGAGCGTCCTCGGTCTAGTTTGTTTTCTAGGCCAACAAGCTCCAGCATACAGAGAGAAGCACGATGCACTTCCATAAATAAACTTAGACGGGGTCGGGAAAGAATGGCCAGCAGTATTCTGTTAGGAACTGAATTATGCATCGAACGAATCAGGCCTTGTTATGTTTTTTTTCTTTTTTTCTGAACAAAATAGACTCTAAAGAAAAACACTCACACAACACTCAGCCTTTATTAAAGTTGTTCTCTAACCGGGAGATGGGCCCATCCCCATCGGGACGACGTCCCGTGACCTACTTTAGAGAGAGGGAGAGAGAGAGAGAGAGGGAGAGAGAGAGGGAGGGAGGGAGAGGGAGACGGAGACACAGACAGACAGACAGACAGACAGACAGACAGACAGACAGACAGACACACAGACACACAGATAGACAGATAGACAGACAGACAGAAGGACAGGCAGTACAGAAGAAAGACCTGACTTAAACTCCAGTTGTGTGCCAGTGTCACATGCATAATGTAGCACAGTCTCATCATACAACTCACTTCACAAGCTGGCGGTGAGATTGTAGATCTGATATTTTCAGGGAGCGAGACCAGCACATCAGCGTGTATAAATGTATGTAACCTTACATATTGTTTAGTTTAGGAAACAACAGTGTGCTGGCCAGGCTCCTTTCATTTTACTTTCCTCTCTCTCTCCAGTGAACGGTGACAGTGAGCAGGTGGAGTTCATCGACAGCGTGACAGAGGAGGAAGACGAGGAGTCGCCACCCTCCGCTCCCCTCACAGCGCCCCCTGCTGTTAGCCCTGCTGCTCTCGCCGTATGTGTCTGTTTATTAATTCACATTCCCTATTGTTGCTGTCGGAACGAATATCCTGTACTTTTTATGGCGTTGTTTTGTGAATGAATGCCCTGTTTCGTCATACAGGAGTATGACGAAACAGGGTCTTACGCTTGTAGATCACCTATTTTCACTACTTTTTAATGTCTTTAAAATTATGACAAAAAAAATCACACTTGTGCGAATCGAGGGGCACTCTTATCATCGTACATCATCGCATTCCGTGCTCAGTCAATCAAATCATCGCTATGGGGTACAAACAGACACACAAAGCTGGTTATAGGAGGGGCTAGTGCCCCTCAAAAAGGAATCATTTTGGAGTCAGACATACAAGTTTTCCACTTGTTCCACAGTGACGACAGTGCTCCTCTCAACAGAGAGAGAGAGAGAGAAGCAGCTGCTCAGTATTGACTTTAATAAAGGTCATAGGTACAGTATATGTGTGAGATGAGACGCTCTGTGGTCCAGTACAGTATATGTGTGAGCTGAGACGCTCTGTGGTCCATGGAGAGTCTTCATTCGTTCGTCTCTTAAGTTTTAGGGTGTGTCCACCAAAGCTTTTTTTTTGTTTTTTCTCCTGCCCTGAATATGTTTGGAATAGTTTTCAAAGGGAGCGCCGTTTATTTATTTGCGCTGTGCTGGAAACACCAGGACATGACGACACTCACTGAGACTGAGCGCATGGAAGTGTTTTTTTTTAAGTCAGCTAGCCTATAGCCCCTCCTATGTACAGCTTTGTTTGTTTGTACCACGGAATTTGATGATTCCATTAGCTGAGCACGGACTGTGATTGTGAGACGGAGGATGACTGATTTAAGCGGTCACACCTGGCCTGACTCATACTAGAAGTGGACTCAGAGCTGGGCGTGGCTGCGCACCTGTTGTGCATCATGGACTTGATCAAGGCACAGCAGGATAAATCAGTCATCTCCACAAACACAGAGAGAACCTCTGTCCGGACAGTGGAGAGCCATACTCTCTGTCATATGTTGTATTATTCCCTGCACATGGAGGAATAAAGCTACAAACTTAAGGCAGCTGCTCTCTGTGTGTCCGTCCTTGCCCTGGGTGGTGACTAGTCGGTCACAGTGATGATGTATGTTGTTAACACAACGGCGGCCGCCAGCATATTTCAAAATATAGGCGCTATAGTGCCAGCAGATATGGCAGATTTTACTTGCACCTTCCGTTCCCCCCAAAAACCCGGGAGGCATAATCTTCCATTCTTAGCTCACGCTGGTCACCCTAAAGTCTCCCTAGAAGCGTTAATATTCCAAACGAGATGCATGCTGAAGTCAGAAATGAAGACATTGTCCTTCTGGTGAAAACCATATATGGCCAGTAGAGAATTCATTCCATATGTTGATCTGACCCCCCATGCCAAAGCGCCAGAACTCGCCCAGCAGTCTGCTGTCACCCAGGCGGATGCGCGCCCTCAGGCATCTTATTATTATCCTCTGTTCCCCCGGAAACTAAAAGGATAACCCCAAGAAGTCCCGGGGACTTGTTTCCTCTGTGGTCCTGTGTGTTCAATTCATCAACGTAGCATACAAAATGTAACGCAATTCTGTGTTGAATTTTTGTAGGAGCAGAAGAAGATGCGGTCGTCCCCGTCCCACAGCTCGGACTCATCGACACACAGGTAAGCGTGTGTGTGTGTGTGTTTGTGTGTGTGTGTGTGTGTGTGTGTGTGTGTGTGTGTGTGTGTGCGTGCGAGTGTGTGCAAACACATTGAGTTTGTGCCGTCGTCACCCAAAGAAACTATGGCAGCGTGTAATTTCTATGATTTTAATGTGTGACTAAAATGGTGTATTTTCGATTAAGCCTTTTGACTCAAAGGCTTTCAGCTTTCAGGAAGAAACCAAACATTCACAGGGAAGACATATTTTAATATTATAACCACACCTGAGGGGGCTATTAGAGTCATGTTAACTCCATAGACGCATACAAAACACCTGGGGGTCTATTAGAGTAATGTCAACTCCATACTGTAGACACATACAAAACACCTGGAGGTCTATTAGTCATGTCAACTTCATAGACGCATACTAAACAGAAAAAGTAAAAAACTATGGCACATATTTAAGTAAAAAAAGAAAGTGAGTATGTTTTCCACCACTGTGTACTGAGCTCAGTCACTCCCACAGTGAGAAAAGACCCACAATGCAACACCTTATCACTTCTTCACTGTCCACTGGACACCTCGTATAGTCCGAAACCCTCGCTTCTGAGGAAAACGGAACCAAAATGTCCTTGAATAGTGACAATAGCCAGGATCTACAAGCTCACGTGTGACCAAAAATATACAAGGTTTCTGGTTTCTATCTACCGGTTTCTATCTACCGGATTGCAACAAATTGTTTTTCTATCTGTTGTTCCCAAACCCCCACCTCTCTCTCTCTCTCTCTCTCTCTCTCTATCGTTATGCAAGGTCATAGTTAGTGTGTGACAGGCTGGGAAAAGTCAACACATTGTGGTTCCCATTACTCACTGTGTGTATCAGACACTCAGCCTTTAACGAGAGGAGGAAACCCATTCACTGCTGTTTGGACAGAGCGCTCCATTCTCCACGTTGAGAGACAAAGAGTGTGTGGGAGTGGGAGAGATAGAGGGAACAGATGATGAAGCGAGGTTTGCCAACTATGAGATATCTCGTAGTTTAATTGACACCCGTTATCTGACAACTACGAGAGATATCTCCTAGATATCGCTTTATATCAATTATGAAACGGTGTTGCGCTTTGTTTACGTCCTGGTGTTGGGGAGGTCACCAGGACTCTAGATGCACCTCAGAGGCAGATCTCTCCTGTCCGGGGGAGAGTAGAGAGAGTAACGACGTCAAACTTATGGATTGTAGCTTTAACTATATATTGGCTCAAGACCAGGGGTCATCAACGGACAAATCAGCAGACAAATGTAATGTTCTTATTTCATAAGCGTCCATTTGGTCCAATTTTGAACACTCTCAGAGTTACAGACCTGCTGTTACGGTCATTCAGGGCTAGCTCTTTGTGTGTTTCTGGTAATATTGTTATCCACTCATTTAGTAAAAATGTCCACCACAAGCCAGCATGGCGATGAGATCCGTCCTGGGGGTTTGTTCCACAGCGTTTAGGAGAAACAGAGGTGCATTCTCAGAACTGGGTTGGCTCCCTGTGTTTGGTCCAACATACTAACAGTCCTACAGTCATGAGTATGACAACCCTGAACCTAACCTCACAGGAAGCCACGGGGTTGCATGTCGGGAGCCACAGGTTTGTTCTAACCTGCCACCGATTAGTTTTAACCTGCCACACATGCCGGGAGCCACGGGCGAGTTTTAACCGGCCAACGGGTTAGTTGTAACCGGCAGCGCATGTCGACGGTGTTGTCGAACTAATGCCTGTCGGACTGTTAGTATGTCTAACCAACATACTGTATGCACCCCGGCTACTGTATGCTTGCTACCAAGCTCCGGGTGCCTGACACAGTGCCCTGCCAGCCTCATCCTTCTCTCTCTCTGAACTTGTCAGCCCTTCGTAGCATTCTTGTGATCACCTGGAACGCCCTGAAGGACCACTTGTGGTCCCCGGACGACTGGTTGAGAACCACAGAAACACAGAGCCAAGAACAATGACAGCTGGAAGAGAAAGTCCAATTTAATGTACCGAAACAGGAAATGTGCAGAAAATGTGATTCTGCTCAAATGTGCTCTGAACACAATGAGCCTGTCTTTCCAGACATCAGTCAAATGCACCCTGTTGGTTTGTCTCGGTCTGTTTCAGCTCCAAGGCTGTATAGTCTAGTCCCCCATGATCTGTGTTTGTCCCTGTCTCCGTTTGTCAATTCAATTCATGATGCTTTTTTGGCATGACATGACATGTCATCGTGACAATAGCAGTTTGTTTTTTACAGCGTGGGTTTACGGCAAGAGGCTGTCATTGCAATTTGCACGTTTGAACACTTAAGTAGCTTTAAAAGCACTCAAGTACAACTTTGACAGAGCAACTTACACTTGTAGTTGAGTTGATCTGAGCAGGAGTATCTATACTCAAGTCTGTACTAGGGATGCACCGTTATTGAAATGTTGGCCCGTATCCGAACATAAACAGCTTGAATGTAGTATTTTAATTTAAAAATGTCCCCAAAAAACACTGATGGATAAAACATCACAAAAGGCTTTTTCAGGCTTTATATTTATTTTTCAACATTATAAAATTAAATATCTGCTAAAACCAGTGTATTATTTTGATATCGACCCCGTACCGATATTGCATTTTAAGGCCAATATCGGAGAATACTGATTTGATGACCGATTAATTGCCCATCCCTATTCTATACTGAAGTACTTTGGGGTTGAGTACTTTGACCACCACTGACGTCTTGTCCCCATGTTCTTCCCTCTGTGCGTGCGTGTGTGTGCGCACGTGTGTGTCTGTGTGTGTATCCTATAGGAGCAGTCTACACGTGGAACTGGGACCCCCACAGTCTTCATCATCCTCCCCCTCCCCTGCATCTACCCCCTGCGTCTCCCACTCTCCCCCCTCCCCTGCCCCCCCCAGCCCCTCCCTGGAGGAGAGGAGGAGACCTGGATCTCTGCTTCTCTGGCAGAGAGAGAGAGACAACAGTAAGGCCTCAATTACCCCTTTACATACAACAATACAACAATGTTGCATGCAAGATGTAAGCAAGTTGTAAGTGTCATGGCCGCCCCAATGCATTTCCAATGGAAGTCGCATGGTTTGATACAACATTTTTGTTTGATGTGGGGGAGGGGGGCACAACACAGCCATCAAACAAAAATGTTGTATCAAACCATGTGACTTCAGTTGGAAATGCATTGGGGCGGCCATGACACTTACAACTTGCTTACATCTTGCATGCAACATTGTTGTATAGGTGTAATTGAGGCCTAAGTATGAGAGAGATAGAGAGATCATAATATTATGTCATTGCTGGGTTAAATTCTGGGGTAAATAAGCAACAAACAAAAATCCTGATAATTAATATATATATATATATATATATAGTAATATCTGATCTACAAGCTCACTCACTAGTGAGGTTTGGTTAAAATAACATTTGTATTATTTAATTCAAATAAGTTTAAGTTCAATTTCAATAAGTTAAAATACGTTTTAAACTCGTATTAACAAGGGCGTTTTATAAAAAATGTTGGGTGCAGTACTTTAGACAGTACTTAGTTTAGACTAGTCATTGGTTAGACCAGTCATTAGTCCTACAACTGCAACCTATCTCAAACCCTCACCCTATAACCCGGTTAACAACACCCTAACCTCCCACGTGGCAGTACACCTAAACCTAACCTTAACCCTCTCCCAACCCTTATATGTCTAACCAACGACTAGTCTAAACTAAGTATGCACCCCAGAATGTTGACGGTGCTATATTTCAGTAGTCAACAGTCCTCCTGTCATGCTGTCCTGTGTATTACCGTGCAGTCTTAACCACATCCTTTTTTCTTTCTTTTTTGGTACAGCTTACTGAAGTCCTCCTCGTCCAAAACAGGAAGTCACGTGACTGCGGCGCCACAGGCAGGAAGTTGCTCAGCGTGAGTAGAAACGCTGCCCCCAATAAAATAAAATAAAATACACACATGAAAAAGTGTAACATTTGTACTGCTACTGAGTGAATGTCCTCTGATTCTCTTTGGTTTTGTTGCATTTCCTGGAGTCGTATCATCATATCAATTTACAATTTGGGCATTTAGCAGACGCTCTTAATCCAGAGCGACTGGCAGTAATCAAGAACAACACATGGTAATACATCAAATACTTTACTTACAATTGGTGAGTTTCGAAAATAGCAGTGAGGCATCGTGGACTAGTAACTTTGATTCTGTACAGCTGCTGTGAATTTCGGCCAATCAGATCGGCAGCTGCGCAGCCAGCTCTTCACCGGCTCTGCCTATAGTTAACCCTTTACTCGCTGGTTGTTTCAGAACACGGTGTTTTAATGCTTGATTGGATGAAAAATATATATATTTTACCGCAGAATAATCGACTAATATTCGAATGTTATGGTATTCGAGTCGACTACCAAAAATCACTTTGATCAATGGCCTACAATTTAGGCATTTATCAGACGTGATTTACATTAAGCAATAACAAAAAGCATGGTATACATCACATGTATAAAAAGTTATCATGAAACATGCGTAAGCTAAGAACGTAACAGTCGAGTATCTATATCATGAAACTATATATGTAAACTATACATACTATACTATATTATATTATACATATGTACTATAAAGTGCTATGACTACATACGATGCAATTCTAGTGCGGCCTACTACTCTATAGTGTTTTAACACACTAAGCACTATACTATATCTAAACACTGATCTAAAGCTATACTAAACACAGATAAGACGCGGACACTTTTTTGGGGGGTTTTTGGTTTTTTTTTTCACAGACAAAGACAGACAGACAACAGACTACTAACTAATAAATCTAAACTAAATATACAGATATTCTACTGTTTGGATGTTAGGTTTTAAACAGTAGCTTGCTTGCGATCCTTGATGACTATTTCTATGTATTTGATGCATTACCATGTGTTGTTCTTGCTCAACTGTAAGTCGCTCTGGATTTAGAATGTCTGATAAATGCCAACATTGTAAATTGAGAAGGGAGAGGTTTGTAGTGTAATAATAATGTCATTAGTCAACCTGTGATGTTTTGTCTCCCCCTAGTGGCGGCTCACCGGAGAACACCCACTCCTCCCACAATGGCCTCAGACACAGACGTATGGTGAGTTTTTGTAATAATTGTACAATTCAACGGTGTCGCCTCCTTTATATTATCTTCATGTACTGACATGAGACTTCACAATAAAGGTTATGCACGTGACATCATCATTGTACCCGGCCCCATTGAGTGTGGAAATATAGTGGCCCTCTCAACCTTCAAAGTTGCCCTATTTCATACTTGTGTCTCTCCATCAACAGAGTGCAGACCAGATGTCCCCTGTGGTTCCTGCTGCACCCGTCCAACGCTCTGCTAGCAGAATAGGTACAGTAGCTGCATCAAAAAAAATCTATTTATATTTCAAGAATCAAAGTATACAATAATCAATTGTATCAATACTAAGTACTTGGGCGTTATATTTTAGCAATTTTAGGAAGAAAAAAAAATGGTTTGCCCACAGTTTTTACATAATTATATCCTGCACTATCCACATGTTTTACACAGATTTAATTTCTTTTCCAAATAGTTACTGTAGTTTTTTTAAATCATTGAATCGTATCAACATAATTAACCAATATCGTCCCACAACACACACACACACACACACACACACACACACACACACACACACACACACACACACACACACACACACACGCACAACGGTTTAATAAAAAAACAACTGAAAGCTGGAGTTGAAGTAAAAGTGTGTGTGTGTGTGTGTGTGTGTGTGTGTGTGTGTGTGTGTGTGTGTGTGTGTGTGTGTGTGTGTGTGTGTTGTGTGTGCGTGCGTGCGTCTCAGACATGCCATCGTCTCCCCAGACGTCCTCTCCTCCCGGTCAGGCCCAGAAACCCAACAGCTTCCTGTTCAGGACGTCGTCGCGCAACAGTTTCAAGAGTGCAGGTACATACTTAACCCATTCTGACCTGAGATCAGATTCTAAAAATGTCTTCTACATCCTGACAGTTTTCCATTCTGACCTGAGATGAGATTCTAAAAATGTCTTCTACATGAGTCGTTCTTCGATTTTTCAAAACTATCTCCTGTTGTCTCCTCAGGTTCTGGTCACAGCCTGTTGGAGTCCGGACGCAGTGAGTCCAGAACCACGCTGCGCTCCCCGAAGGAAGACAGGCCAGACGTCATTCAGCTACGCAAGGTAGCATAAAGAAATGTCCAACAACTGTCCCAATACCAGTCTCCCATGTGTTGATTTTGACAGTGATTTTGACAAGCATTTTTGTCTTTTTTTAATCAAATTTAATTTACCGGTGGTTTTTGTCATATTTTAGTCAACTGAAAAGTTTTAGTTTTAGTCTAGTCAGTCTTAAGATTTTAGTTGAGTAAATCTACTGTTCTAGTGGTTCATCAATAATAAAAAAGCATTATTAGAATAATGGCTTGGAAAATAATCCATGGTCGTAAGCATATAATGTTTCACTTAACTCTCTTAGACTTAACTACCATTCGAATCACGATGGTTCACGATGGATTTTTCAGACAAATGACCGAAAATCCTTTTTAGTTATTTCTCATACACAAATCCAGTATTTTCTTTCTCTTTTAATTTTCTTCTTCTTTTCAATACACAGTAGCAAACTGAAAACATTTTTTTTAAATTGATTATCTTACAAAGATTGTGTAGGCCTCTTCTCTTCTCTTCTCTTCTCTTCTCTTCTCTTCTCTTCTCTTCTCTTCTCTTCTCTTCTCTTCTCTTCTCTTCTCTTCTCTTCTCTTCTCTTCTCTTCTCTTCTCAGCACGATTCAAATTGCGGTTTTATCACGATTTAAATTGTCACCGGATTGAATCGATTTGAATCGATTTACGATATACCGTTACATAGTTTCACCCCTAGAGATGATTGACCCTCCCATCTCCTCCTTTTCTGTATTTCGTCCAGACTCTGGAGTGTCGTCTGAAGGTGTCGTTACCAGAGGATCTGGGAGAGGCCTTGTCCAACGGGACCGTCTTGTGTCAGCTGGTCAACCAGATACGACCGCGATCCGTGCAAATCATCCACATCCCTTCCCCCGCTGTGGTCAGTACTAGTGTTGTAGTACTCGAGTCCGGTCTCGTCCATAATTTGTCTTGACTCGGACCAA
Organism: Protomyctophum bolini; assembly: GCF_963924005.1. Taxonomy (NCBI): domain Eukaryota; kingdom Metazoa; phylum Chordata; class Actinopteri; order Myctophiformes; family Myctophidae; genus Protomyctophum; species Protomyctophum bolini. The sequence goes on along the minus strand of NC_137881.1, from coordinate 24,264,172 downwards.
GGGACTCAGGACTCTTCCCCCCACGCGAGTCACGAGTCACTACAATTCAATGAAATAAATGTATTCTACCCATATTGTGCACTGTGGGTTGCTTGCAACTTTATGCAACTACTCGCAACCGTTTTGGTTGCAAGGTCTTGCATGGCAAATCATTGGTGTGGTTTGTCTCATGTGTTCATTTATCACCCCACAGCCAAAACTGAGCTCGGCCAAGTGCAGACTAAACGTGGAGAACTTCATCTCCGCCTGTCGCAGGCTGGGCGTCACCGAGGTGAGTTCACTCCTGCCTCGTCAGTGCCCCCTTTTTGTGTTTTCTTTTTTTTTTGCTTTTGTCTCGGCTTTACAAAACAATCGCCAATTCAGCCAGTGTTTTGACCACTTTTAGCGCCGATACATAGATGGCAAAAATGTGCATATCTATAAGCTCACGACACATTGCATCGTGAGCTTATAGTTCCACTTGAGTTTAGCTGTTTTTGAAATAAAAGATACCAAAAGCAAGATTAATAATAATCAATCAACGGGCTAAAGTGGTTAAAAAAGAGTTCATGTGTCAAATGTCTTTTTCTTTGTGCTTCATGAATATTCATGTCCGTTTTGCTCCGCAACTATGTTTTATCACACTGGTTCCCAAACTTTTCAGCTCGAGACCCAAAGGAGAAATTTGACGTTTGCCCCGGGACCCAAACTAGTAAAAACAGCAGATCTACAAGCTCAAAACGTGGCGCTTTGCGGTGCATTGTGAGCTCGTAGATCGGCTATTTTCACTACTTCCTAAACATTAGTTTTCCAAGTTATGGAATTCCTTAGAATTTCATGAAATTACAACAAAAAAAATAATACATTGAATTTTGATATAATATTATTCATGGAAACGTTTATTGAAAAAAGGTTTGGGAAATAAAAATAAAAAAATAAAAAATAAAGGGACCTCCATAGAAATGTGTCGGCGACCCGCCCGAGCACCCCTCCCCTCCCTCCCCTCCCTCCCCGCTGTTTGGGAACCAGTGTGTTTTGTCATCGTGTGTCTAAATCTGCTCTGTTTTCTCCTTGTTGCTCCTCCTCCCTGTACCTACGTTTGTATCTCCCTCCTCCTCCCCCCGCCTCCTCCATGCCTCCCTGCTCCTTCTCCTGCCCCTCCCTGCTCCCCCCGCTCCCCCCCCCCCCCTGCCTCAGACGGAGGTGTGTGCGTGCTCCGACGTCTTCCTGTGCAAGACGTCCGCCGTGCAGCGCTGTGTGTCCGCCCTGCTGGAGGCGGTCTCTGCTGCCCCCAAGAGGCTGGAGGAGGAGGAGGAGGAGGAGGGGGAGGAGACCTCCTCCCCCCTCCGCCGCGGCGCCTCCCAGCACTCCTCGCCTTCTCCTTCCTCCTCCTCGTCGTCTTCTTCTTCTTCTTCTCCGCTGCTCTCCACAGACTTCCTGCTCGTCTACGTGGCGGCCATGACACTGCTCTACGTGCTCTACTGTTACACCCTCGGATAGAGGAGACTCCACCCCCCCCGCCCCCCTCGTTCTCTCTCTCTCTCTCTCTCCGTCCCGCACGAAACGTAAAGACCACGGCACGATGTCGTCGCGATGATCAAAATACCACTTTTGTGTCGTCAAATTTCCACGATACGATTATTGCAAGCGTTTTTACGACATACACTAATAATAGCGATTATCGACCCATCCCTAGCCTATCGCGCGCGGCTTCCTCATCGGAAGAGGAATGTGAGACACGAAGCCTTACTGCTCGCTCCCCCTACTGGCCACCGGGCACACTGCTGCTGCTGCTCACAACGCGTGCGTGTGCGCAGACGAGGTACTCTCGTTGCTGTGCATAATGTCTGTGACGACCCGGAGATCAAATGGCATTGCAACACTTGTTGCAATTATTTTATTTGGATCTGCACAAGAGGCGTTTTACAATAGACCCAACCACTGATCAGAATTAGGTTACAAATATGGTCCAACCAGATATAACTGCTGCACATGCTTAACACACAGAGGGAAAAAATATATAAAAAATATAGCACATTGATGACATACTATTACTTGACACTACTAGACAGGATGTTTGTTTTATTGTTTGTTTGGTTCCGAATCCCAACCGTAGTCGGACAGCGAGCAGGTAAAAAAAACCTTACAATAAAATGAGCGCGAGAACAGAGGACACATTACGGATAACTTTCCCCAAACACACAGACCTGCCTGCCTTAGCTTTAGCTTTATACTCAATGCACAGCACGATTTGACCCCCCCCCCCGACCCGACCCGTGGATCACAGGGGGAATGAACTAAAGAAGAAAAACGCTGGGTTACGTTGAACCAGACAGAACTGTGAATGTGATCTTTGAGCCTGTGCGAAAAGTTCGCCTTATTAAACGCGGAGCGTTTTCAGAGACCTGTGGCGCTGAAAGGGTTAAGGCCCTATTTATACATGCTAGTCGCACGCGCACGGTGTCTGTCGCATGCCGAAAATAGGCGGTCTTCAAAGCCTTGTGAGCTTGTAGATCGGCTATTTCTTTCCAGAGCGCAACACTGTGTGCGCGGTAATGTAAATGAAACCTTTCGGTTGTACGTAAGTCGCTTAAAGCAGATGAGAGACAGAAAGACGACACAGTGCCTCTTAACCCGGATGGATTGAACCACTCACAGAAGTGTGTGTGTGCACGTGTGTGTGTGCTTTGTTTTATATAGAGAGAGAAACAGTATGTTACTACAATGTTAACTGTTGGTCAGCGGAGGGCAGCATTGTCACATGTGTTGTCGGCCTCATGGTTTTTCCTAAACAGAAGGTACAGAAAATCTTTTCTAAGCTTGTGTGTATACTTTTTTTTTTTGCTCTTGTGTTATGGCCCACTAACTTTTTTTTTGCTTCATGTCTATGTATAAATGTAAACAACTGATTTAAATTATTTTTTGTTTTACTAACTTATTTTGTTTACTGTATGTCCAGTCTGTTTTGTTTTTGTTTGTTTTTTGTCCTGCTGCAGTGCTTGGTGCAAAGGCCAGAGGCATTGGGGAATCAACTTTAAACCAACAGCTGTTAATTGACTCATAAAAATCCCCCCCCCCCTTTTGGATCAATGGGTCAGTTTTTCTAAAACTGCACACAGGTAGACTAACTGGCTCGACCAATAGTTGTTATTGTTTAGAGCTGGAAAGACATGGAGCTTTTAAAAGGTTTCCCTTTGTGTGTGCACGTGTGCGTGCCGTACACGTGTGTGTTTGTCTGTGTGCGTGCGTGCGTGCGTGTGTGTGTGTGTGTGTTGTCAGATAATGTAACAATTGGAGGCTGGGGTTTCCTCTGCACTTTGCACCAACCTGCTCACTGTCTCGCTTATGACGTCTGACGAGAATTGACGGCTGATTTATACGTTGTTGCGAGAAAAAGAAAATAGCCGATCTACAAGATGACTATGCGTCAGCAGCGAGGACCAACTAATGTTACTATTAGAGTTATAATAATATAATATTCAACATGTAGGATGCTGTCTTCACAAAGGCAGACATGAAGTCCAGTTGGATGTCGTGTCTTTGTAACTCTTCCTCAACTGTTCTGAGCTACCATCAGTCTCTGGGATGTCGGCTCTGTGTGCAACACCTCATCTGCACAGGCAAGGAGCGAGCGTTCTGACGGCGATACAGTGCGAAAAACTGTCCTAATATGGAGCGTCAGCCATTGCGTTGCGACGTAGCCTGAACCGATCAAATATAACCAGTAAATAGTAGTGTGTAGATCTCAACCAATACAAAATAAACGGTGGTTCTCAACTATTTCATGTCAAGGACCCCAAAAAATGTATGTAATTGGCCCCCGACCCCCATCAGAAAAAGACTTTAGTTTATAACGTCCGTTGGCAAAGAATTTAATTATATTCAAAGATTTGCACACATTTTCACATTTTCTTTTTTTTTAGCAGATCTACAATCGAGGGCCGCGCTACGAGCTTGTAGATCATAGAGTTATCATATATCTAGAGAGCAGATGAGGAGCGACAGTCCCGCCCCACCGCTATTAATTTCAATAGAAGTTGGTATCCTTCGCGCTGTTCTTGTGGTACGTCTACGTCACAAAATTCATTCATGAAAATCACTTGGGCACCAGCCCGCCTGCACTGCCAGTTTTGACCACTAACGTCAACGTCTTGTTGTAGATCAGCTATTTTTCCAACAGCTTAAATTTAAATTGATGATTGAAAGTGTTTAAAAGCTAAAGCGACCCCCCCCCCCCCCCCCCCCCCCCCGGGCGCCGAGATCACCTTTGGACACCTATTTTAATATCAATTTATTACGGTGGTCAACGGTGTCCTGTATATGCGCTCATAACACTCCGGTCATGCAACGCTGCTCCACACCAACGTAGAAATCTAAATCCGTCGTGCGACGCTGCCTCGCAACAACGTATAAACCGAGCATTTACAAGTCAGAACCAGACCTCAGAAACCGTCCAGAGCACTGCTTTATTCTCACGTTGTCATGTCTTCTTTTAAATGGGCTTCTATTGTTTTTTAATATAAACCCCCCCCTCCAAAAACTCAAAAAGCACACTTTAGTGACTTTTAAGGCACGGTTCTTAAGAGCGAGGTTATCTGTAATTTATAATAGTTTTCACTATTATGCGCATAAAGAACGATCACAGAACTTGGCTGCTTCTAGAAGGTTTCAAAACCCGTAAGAGAGCCAACTAATGTCGCCCAAAAGAGCCAATCGATTGGTTAAAAAAATTTGATGTCCCAACTAAGATCGTTTCTTGATTGGATTACATTTAATATTTTAATTGAATGTGGGATTTCCACAGCTATGCTGTCACGTAGAGAGAAACTCTGAACTCTCACAAACCTTAATAAACTCACAAAGTGTATACAAAGAGCCCGCCGTCGAGAATTAAACTTTGTAAACGTTTTAAAACAAAAGAGTTTTATTATTTTTTAAAACACACACTACACCACAAACCACTGGCTTATTATTCTTGACTGATGTTCGCAGCACACAAATACTGTTTGTATTTTGTAATATTTATACGATACCCGATGTATTTAATGAGAATGAGAATTCCGGAGTTTATACAGATCTATATGTAAAGTTTTTCTCTCTCTCTCTCTCTCTCTCTCTCTCTTGCTGTAAAGAAATTATTAAAAAAAGGATGTTTGACCGTAGACTGTGTTTATGTGATTTGTGTTTGCTGCTGTAGCCTTTAAAAGTGTATGTACATAAAAGGTATAGTATATGCAACTTTGCCCTTTGTTGTGTGGCACTGTTGAGCAGCCTAGAAGCCCATTCACACTGAGATAGTGCTCAGTGTGAACTATAACAATGAAATTACAACTTGTATTGTATAGTTGCACCGGTCAGTTCATGCGGGTGTTTTTTGGTTCGACAGTGAGCCATGTTTCTGATCACCACAACATGGGTGCTTTTTTTTTTGTGCATTGACCATGACCACACTCCTCCAGTGCTGCTGGTAGGAGTGTGTTACCAATGATGATGGGTAAAATGTGCGTTTTTATTTTGTTATGGGAGGCCGAAGGGAAAGGTTACACACAATGCCTTTTACGCTTGAGGATTTCATTTCACTGTGTACTTAATGTTTATTGTTGTCCAAGCAGCCAGCTGTGCTCCCCTGCTCTGCGCTTGTTGTGTCTCCCATGGCTCTCTCCGTCTCCCTCTCTTGTGCTTTTGTTTTTACAAACAGCCCGTTTGCCACGTCTATGAACCCATTTGTGAAGAAAGCTATTGGTAAGATTGGCTTATTTTGCAGATTGGTTCAAACATTGATTTCACTAACTAGACCTATAGCTACAGGTGTGCCATTCCAACTCTGCACGCTTTCCTGAAAAACTCCTGAAGGTTTTCTGAAAATGCATCTCTTAGACTCTTCCCTGCAGGTTTTATTCACTGATTAGCCTAATGCTAATTGTACTGTTTTGCTACTGAAAGTAGTGTCCAGCAGAGGAACTATCTATTCAGAGAATCTGAATATAATAGGCTATCAACAATCTACTGAATTGCCAATGGCAGAACATGTGCAGTTCTCAAATGGCACATCAGTAACTGTAGTTAGTAGTTTACTTTAGATACAGTATGTGGTTTTGATTTTTGAACTAGCTCTGGTCCATCATGGCATTAGAAGGAGTCAACTGGACCAGAGCTAGTTTCCAACGCGACCTGTAGGCTATATGCGTACACTGTGTTAGTTTTCAGGATTCAAATTTGAAAGCGACAGATCTACAAGGTCTGTAGGCCAACACGCGTTTCGAGCTTGTGGAGGGACACATATGTTAATGACGTTTAGAAGATTTAGGACACTTTCCTGGCGGTCTTTATGTGTGTAATATGTGGTTTTAGATATATTCCGTCCACTGGAATGATTTGTTCAAGTGACTTGTTTGGGAACGAGTATAGCTTCACCTAACCTCGCTTCCACCTCGATGGAAAGTCTGGTCTGTGTTCCTAAATCGTCGCGTGATCCGGTCTCGTCTCGACGTGGTTTAGACCGGATGATAAAATAAAAATATGAAAATAAATAACTATATAATGTCACAGTGACATTTAGGGAGCGTCACCTATAGATTATTTGTACAAATACAAATACAAATACAAATACATATATATAAAATCACAAGAGAAAATAATAATAATCTGGATTGTTTTGAGACCAATTTCGCTATGCTAACGATGATAATAATAATAATAATAATAATAAAACTTTATTTGTATAGCACCTTTCATGACATGAAATGCAGCTCAAAGTGCTTTACAGAAAAATGGAGAATAAAAGAAAAGCAAGGCAACAACATTAAAAACAGGCAGTAATGCAATACAGTGAGGACATGAATAACAAAAATATAAAAGATCAATTAAATATTGTGCATCTCTAATAAAATAGACTAGTGTGGCGCCCTGAGGCGCTCAACCATGTGGGGTTGAAGTGTGTGTCTGTGCACGATGTCCCGTTTCCTCTGCATGTCACATGACGTCTGACTCCTCCCCCCACCAGGAGGCGCTGTGCCCCGCCCAGCTCATCCTAGAGGAAGAGGGTCTCTGTCGATTGGCCCAGACGGTGGATGCTCTGGTGGAAGCCCCGCCCCCGACGCCACGTCGGACCTCCTCCCGCCAGGACTCCTCCTCCTCCCGCTAAGACTCCTCCTCCTCCATCAGACCGGCTCCGCCCACCGATGGGATCCCATCGTAGTTCCCGTCGACGTTGTTAATGAGAATAAGGGCCTTTCTCGGCCCTGCCCTGCTTCAATTGTTTTTACATTTTGTTTAGGAACCAAGATGGCCTCAGCACCAGGAGGGGGTGGGGCGGAGGGGAGCAGGGCGGTGTCGACATATGCCCTTACTGGGCTGCATTCACACATTCAAGACACCTGTCTTGTGCCCCCCTCCCCCCATCAAACAAAAATATTTGGTCAAACCATTGGGCTGCCATTGGAAATGCAATTCTCTTAAACAAAGATAGGTGTCTTGAATGTGTGAACTGCGGCACACTGAGTGATTATATATGTTCATAAAGAGAGCTTGTTGCAGCTGGCAGCTCATCCAATGACTGAGTCATTCTTATTTTTTACCAAATGGGTTCACAGAATTATCCCTACTAACGACAACATCACATGTTTAAGGCAGTGGTGCTGACTTTAGAGATTACAAGTTCACAAGTTCTCTCTTCAGATCTACAAGCTCACAATGGAAACAAAAGTGAACTTGTAGACTTCCGGTTGCGCTGCGCTGTCGACAGACCATGCATTAGGCCTAACAGTTAGCGATGCACCCATTTATCGGCCATACATCGTTATCGGACGATATTGCCAGCAGTCAATGTTTATGTTCTTTCATAAATCTATATGTGATAGAAAATGTGCTCATTAAAAGAGATTGTGAATGACTGAAGGACTTTATAGGGGGGGGGGGGGGGGGGGGTTACCAGCTTATTTTTTAAACCTGGGTTCTGTTTTAATGGAGCACAGAAGGGTGCGTTATTGAGCACAAAAGGGTGCGTTATTAGAATTGGTCCATTTGTTCATTTTTTGATTTTTTTTTGCTGGTAATTGTTTTTTGCTTGATTATTTGGTTTCGCCAAATGCAAGTTTATGTTCTTATATCTCTCTGAAAACATGAAAATCCATCCACCCAGTCATATTCAACCGCTTATCCGTATAGTTCGCGGGGACATGTCTTAACCTAGTGGTTAAGACACATAATTATATGAAATATATATGCTCTAATGCTGAAAAGCGAGTCACAGGTTTGAATCGGCACCCTGTACTACAACTATATTCTGATGCCAATGCAAGCATTTTATTCAAGTAAAATTGTGAATGCAGATCTTTTACTTGTAACAGTCTGTTAACCACTCACATAAGAGCCTCAGTATGCTGAATATTTCCCCAATTAAAAGTATCAATACCGTGATGTGGAAATACGTTCAATGTGTTTCCTCCCTCTATTGGTCCGACTGACTGTTATTAGCAGTCAGGTTTTTAGCCCCAAAAGGGGTGAAGACCCCCTGGCTTATTGCTTTCGTACATGTAGGTTTTGCCATTTTTCGCAGTTTTGGCATTTCTGTGTTGTCGTTTTCCACAAAATTCAACAATATGGTAGACAGTAGAGGGTCATTGGAATCGCTCAAGAACTGAAGCTCACGGCCTTTCATCAAAGGACCTCTGACATTTAGGTCTCCCAATGAGTCAATTATATGATTTGCTCGATCCACTGTTGATGTTAAAAAAAGCAACACCAAGGAATTTCGTAGCCTGGTTAACACTCACCCTTGAAATCACATTTCCATTAATTTGTGGAATCTGGACCCTGTTAATGCATGGTTGGTTGCGGGAGGACAGCATTTACAGACAACCCCTTCAGCCAATCAGCGTGACAGAAAAACTGACGTCATCTCCGTCTCCAAATCAGTGGCCACTAGCCCGGAACACGGAACCCGATTGGGTCCCTGCCTGCTAATATAATGCATGGTTGATTTGTGGGGGTAACAAATAAGTGACATCATCTCCAGTCTCCAACATTATTGTCAATTTGGAAGAGTCTGACATCACTCCTCTCTGTATAACACCAGTAAGACGTGGGTGAGCGCTGGCGCTTTGGCATGGGGGGGGGGGGGGTCAGATCAACATGGAATGAATTCTGTTCTTCCCATATAATACAATATCATCTTGAGTGTACAGGGCTTGATGAGGTCAGATCAACATAATGGAATGTCAGAACAGGTCAGCTCCATCTCCATGTAGATGTAAGGGTGGTAGCGGGGACATTCTCTTGAGTGTACAGGGTTTGATGAGGACCCAGGTAGGGCCGGGCCTTAGTTTTCGGCCCCGTCTTATAGCTGCTTGATATGCTTTGATTTTTGTACTTTAGATTAGAGCTTCTTGCATGTCCTTTTTGTAAATGATTGTTTTTAATTACGTTGATATTTGTATAGAAAAAGGCCTAACCAGGGGCCGGGGTCGCAAATTAGCCATGGCTGTAAACCCCATTTACAACGCAATCGTTTCATGTTTTTATAACTTGACACATTGGTTTTTTGTATTGTCCCTGTTTAATAAACATACAGTATAAATAAAATAAACTAGAGTTCGTGGCAGTATTTGTCTGTCCAAACTTGCTTGGGTTTGGCCCCTCCTCCACTAGTGGGCAGTATTTACCTCCTCCAGATGGCCCTGGGTAGGCGACCCCTCACTGAGATGTCCACTCCCAAAGAGTGCTGCTTTCTAGTTATGATTTATCGGCCTGGTTGATAAAAGAATCATGTCACTAGTACAGTACCCCTTATCACATTGTTTCCGGGGACCATTTGTATACCCTCAGACCTGTGGGGGTCAAGGGCCTAAACAAGCATTACAAACGGTGGCCCTTAAAATCTAAATGTTCGAGAATCCCTTCCTTATCTACTCGCAGGCCACTATGGAACTCCATATTTGGGCGGTGCACCTAAAGTACACGAAGGGCCAGTTTATGACGTAACAATGACGTGGCTGTGCGTGAATTTATATCCAGTAGATAAAGGGAAATGCGCCTCAACTCTGCACCCGTGCGGCTCTCTGTAACTAACCCCACCTCCGTTAACACAAACATGAGCAGCAGCGGGCGGAGGCCCAGGACGAGCTCATCCGTACAGCAGCCAGGAGCTCCCAGGGCCGCAGCGATAGGTGGAAGGTGTTCGGCGACCGGCGGCAGGTTGTCGGCGGCCGGTGGAAGGTCGTCATCCGGTGGGAGCGCAGCGGGAAGGACCGGGGTTCAACAACAGGCCAGCATCTCCACATCCATCTGGAATCCTAGACCGTCGAGAGGCAGCGGCGGCAAGCCGATGGCGGCCGTCGCCACTCCCGGCAAGGCCCCCGCCCGGCCACAGGAAGCGTCGCACACGGCCGACGTCGTCAAGGTGGTCGGCAACGCCATGAGCTTGGAGCACCTGAAGGTGTCTCGAGACCACCAAGGAGGCGGCGGTAAGGTGACGACGGTGGTGGCCACGCCCGGCAAGGGCCCCGTCCGCCCGCAGGAGGTGTCGTACGCCGACGTCAAGGCGATCGGCAACGGCTCCTTCGGCGTGGTGTACCAGGCGCGCCTCGTCGACAGCCGCGAGACGGTGGCCATCAAGAAGGTGCTCCAGGACCAGAGGTACAAGAACCGGGAGCTGCAGATCATGAGGAGGCTGGAGCACTGCAACGTGGTGCGCCTGCGCTACTACTTCTACTCCAGCGGGGAGGAGAGGAAGGAGGACATGTATCTGAACCTGATCCTGGACTTTGTCCCCGAGACCGTGTACAGGGTGGTCCAGCACTTCAACAAGGCCAAGACCACCCTCTCCATGATCTACGTGAAAGTCTACATGTACCAGCTCTTCCGCAGCCTGGCCTACATCCACTCCAGGGGCGTGTGTCACCGGGACATCAAGCCGCAGAACCTGCTGGTGGACCCCGAGACGGCCGTCCTCAAGCTCTGCGACTTTGGCAGCGCCAAGCAGCTGGTCTGCGGCGAGGCCAACGTGTCGTACATATGCTCGCGGTACTACCGCGCCCCCGAGCTCATCTTCGGCGCCACCGACTACAGTTTCAAGATCGACGTGTGGTCGGCCGGCTGCGTGCTGGCCGAGCTGCTGCTGGGGCGGCCCGTCTTCCCCGGCGACAGCGGCATGGACCAGCTGGTGGAGATCATCAAGGTCCTGGGGACTCCCACGGGGGAGCAGATGGACGCCATGAATCCCGGCCACGCGGTCGGGTTCAATTACCCGCAGATCGAAGCGCAGCCGTGGACCAAGGTGTTCAAGCCTCACGTGCCTCCGGAGGCCATCTCGCTGTGCTCTCGTCTGCTGGAGTACACGCCGGAGCTCCGGCTGACTCCGCTTGAGGCCTGTGCCCACGCCTTCTTCGGCGAGCTGCGCCAGCCCGGCACTCGCTTGCCCGGCGGCCGAGAGCTGCCGCTCCTCTTCAACTTCAGCCCCGCCGAGCTGTCCATCCAGCCTCTGTTGAATGCCACACTCATCCCTTCTCATGCTCGTGCGAAGATGAGCTTGCGCTCAGACTGACACGCTGCTGTGCCCGCGTGATGTCAGACGGGCGGTTACCGCCCTGTCAGCATCTACAGCAACGTCTGAACACAGTCCCTCCTTCTCTGACCCTGTCTCTTCACACTTACCCCCTCCCACCACTTCTTCGCGTCTTGCACCCTATAACTGGCTCTAAACACATCCTCCACTCATACAAGTTCATGCCCAAAACACTGCATACCAATTCTGATGCTTTGTGTGAGTGCACTTGTTTGGGGGATGCTTTGGACTTGCAAAACTAAGCTGCAATTTCCAGCCCGACATGGTCCCAGTTAGGCCAGGCCTGTTTGAGAGACATTGGATTGGATGTGTTATGTGGATCAGAAAATAGGATTTCCTGTGTTATAATGAAATCGCCTTAGACTTTTATCATGTTCTATTTATGTATTTTAGCTACTTTTGTACATGTCACACTGGTACAAGACGACAAGGCCAGGGGCTGGCCTGCTGGCTAGCAGGGCAAGAGCCCTGGGAGACATGGTGCTTCTATTTGGAGGCTTGTCTCGTCACTGGGCTAACAGACAGAGCACTCCTCTGCTGTGAGGTGTTCAAAACCACTAACGGCCAGTACTCAACTCATCAGGTGGGCTCTAAGGGCAGATTCACAGTTCACACCACTTGGCAGATGTTGTGGTATTGTGAATGGTGTGCACCATACCCCGGAGATCACCCAACCATTCCTGGGACCGCATGGAGGTATAGTCTCGGGTCCGATTGAAATGTACTTCGATGCAATGGTGAAAGCATTGAATACAGTTGAATGGAGTGTACTCGAGTGTGTAATCAAACGGACTCTGTGTAAATCTGCCCTAAGACACGTGTTCTTGACCCTCCCACTGTCTGAATAGAAATGTCCAGGTATTTCAGTGCCTTTGAATTGGCCGACACCAGAGTGTTACAGACGGAATGAGAACGTTGGTCTACATCAGGTGGAGCTCTGGGATAGCATTGTAATTGCCACTTCTGGTTGTCCATGGTGAAAGTCTGCAGTCTTAGAGCCCACCCGATGTTGAGTAGCCAACTATTCACCTTCTGAAGGATAACTGACTATGTGGCAGATTGCTGTAGTGTGTGGGCATGTTTGGTTACGTAGTGTCAAAAGTCACAGGTATGCCAAATTCCTATTGGGATTGGATTTCGAGTATTATTATTTTTACGACTATTATTTTGTGAAAGGTGTTTTTGCATTTGTTTTGATTTCTTACTTCCTTTGAAACCACAAAGAACCACATGAGAAATAATATCATTTTTTGTGTTTTATATTTTTTTTACATAACAATTGTTGTCAATAAAAACCAACAATTCATCTGTGGAAAGCCGGAGTGTATTATTGTTATTTTTTTGTCATTTCCCTCTTGTTAAAACAGAATGAGGATTTTTTTTTAACTAATGTATATTTTGTGTTTATGTTAGTTTTGCTTTTATCATTCTAAGAAACAGCTGAACTGCAGACCTTGTTGGTTTTGTGACTGAGACATTTTATGGGAGTTTTTGTAGTTATTTCTCTTTCTTCCTTTGCAACCTGTTCAGCAGAAACAAACATTCAAATTGAACAGACTTTATTATTTTAATTTAACCAAGTTCAAATATACTGCTGCTCACTGAGAAATGTTTAATTCATGAAAACGCCTTACCGCAGAAGCATTTAATTAAAATGGTGGGAGATGTAAAGGTCAGAGGTCAAAAGTCAGAACACAAAAGTTGTTCGGCATGAGGAGACGCATACGTGTATCGAAGTTTTATTGCTGATGGTCAAACAGTCCATGATCTATGCCTGTTCAAAGTTTGCATTTTCAATTGAGTGCTATTGAGTGCAATTGAGTGCTATAGCACCACCTTTTGGTGGTGAATGTGTACAGTGAATGTGTAATAGAGTGGCTCAGAGCCTCAGCCTGACCTGCCTATATCCCTTTGGACTAGTGGTTTAGATATTGGACTTTCCCACGAGTTCGAATCCCGGGCGATACAAATGTATGGAAGTTAGCCTATGGCCTTGCATGTCGTCATTCTCAGGCTTGTAGCATTTCTAGTTGTCTTTCCAGCTTCGAAGGAGATCCAGATTTCTGCAGCCGCATTCAGAGTTTGGATGTGTTGGAAATTACACAGAAGCATTCTGTTCTGAACATCTGTTCTAATGCAAGTTGATGTTTGCAGGGTGTGGAGAAGATCTATTAGGACACTAGTAGGAGTGTCAGCTTCCTCGTTGTTGCATTGATCCATTGGTGGACTGTTTCCAACGTGGTGGACTTGATCACCTGCAGTGATGTAGACACCATTCTGACCTATAAACTGTCCATCTGTTACCAACTTACTTGAAAGGAATGAGAACAGCTCCTTCTTGTTGTCAACATTTGCCAGAAACCTTTGCCAATTTCCAGGGATTTTGGCAGTACCAGATATACGTTGTCAGGTGCCTGTTTATCATTTTTCCCCTTTGTCTCCTTTGATTGTCAGTTCACGATATGGGACCCATCACTCTTGTTCATGGTGAATTCTTGGGCAGAATACCTTGTCGTAATAGGGTGTCAAGTTACAATACAAGACAAGAACAGATCTACAAGCTCGCATCGCGTCACAACGTGTCGTGAGCTTGTAGATCTTTTCTTTTTAACAAGCGACACACAGCAGAGCGATATACGCTTCAAGAGTGCGAACTTCGAAAGCCGCACGAGCGGTATTGCAAAGTACTCCTGAAAAGAAAACTTAAACTGTGTACGTTTAGATTTTTTCTTGACTGGTACAGTTGCTGGGAAACTTTGACAGGAAAAGACTCGCTCACCGTATAGAAAAAGAAGTAAAACTTCTAGACTGAGACTTAGAAAAATATATTTTATTTTATTTTATGATGCTGTGCTCATGGTGCTCTGTGCTCTGGTGCAATTAAAAAGCAAACGTTTCGGTCCTCAGACCTTTGTCAGTGCTATGGTTTTTTACAGACAAAGAACTTACTCTTAAACAACTTCCAAACAATACAGCTCAGGTGCTGTGAATTACTAATTGGTGACATCACCTGATTGTGGGCGTGGACATTACAGAAAGGATAATTGTACAAATTCACAGTTATATATGAAACAAAAATATTACATACATCACATGTTGACTGACTTACAGTATATAATCACTTTTTGAATATAACTTTTTACTTTATAGGTAGCACTGGAGGGAGAGATCTTCATTCACGCCACCTGGATTGACAGACTTTAAATAAAAAATCCATCTAGATTCAGTTTGGAGGAGTTTAGTGTCTAAATCGCCCCCTCTTCTAGATTTCTTAATTTGATCAATAACTGTATAAGACAGATCTGCTATGGAGTGACCGGCTTCATTGAAGTGTCTGGCGACAGGAGATTTGATGTCCTTGCGTCTGATGGCACTCATGTGTTCTATGATGCGTGTGCGGACTGCCCTAGATGTTTTGCCTACGTACTGTAGATTACATTTACATGTGATCATGTAGACTACATTAGAGGAACTACAATTTACAAATTGTCTGATAGTGTATTGTTTGTTAGTAACTGCACTAGTAAATGTGTTCGTTTTCTTGGAGTTTTTACAGGCCACGCAATGTAGACAAGCGGGTAGAAGCCGGTGACTCCATTCAACCGCCCCGTGTGTTGCTGGGGGGGTATGTAGCAGTCTGCTTTCACCATATAGTCTCTGATGCTTTGAGATCTATAATGAGAGAAAAGAGGAGGGTCAGTAAACACTTTAGCACCTTCAGGGTCAGCTGACAAAACATGCCAGTGTTTCTCTATGATGCTACGTATATCATTGCTCAAAGGATTATAAGTAGTGATGCAGGCACATGAGTGTTTCTTTTTGGTTTTTGCAACCTGGTTAGGATTATTCAATTTAGTTAAAGCAGAGTCAAGCCATTTTCTGGGGTACCCTCTATCAACATAGTTTCTATACATGACATGATGTCTCTCTCTTTTCCAAAATCTGACTGACTGTCACAGATTCGTTTCAGTCTAAGGAATTGAGAATATGGTAAACCTTTCTTCAAAGCAGGGGGATGTGCACTGGTGGCATGTAAAAGACTATTCTTGTCTGTGGGTTTGGTGTACAGAGTGGTGGACAATTTACCATCCTGAAAAAGTACACGGGTGTCTAGAAATGGAATTTCATGTTTGCTGAATTCCATGTTGAATTTAATGGTAGGTGCCAGATTGTTCAGGTAGGACACAAAGCTATATGAAGCTCTTCCTCAGTACCTTGCCAGATAAGGATAATATCATCAATGTATCTCTTAAATAACAACATATTGTGGGCAAAAGGATTGTTGTGCCACACTGAATTGTGTTCAAGGAAGCCCAAGGCAATGCCTGCACAATCTGGACTGAATACTGAGCCCATTGGTGCCCCCTGCAGTTGGAGATGATAGGAGTTCTCAAATAGAAAATAGTTTTTGTGTAAAATCATGGATGTCATTTCCTGGTACAGTTGCTTAAATGATAGTAGGCCTATTATTACAACAGATAGTTTAACAACTGTCAACCTAGCATTGCTAATTTGGACCCTATTTTCAAGCTCACAGCACTTGCATAGTGACAAGTGAGCTTGTAAATTGATCTATTTTCCTATACTATAGTGCAGTGGTTACCAAAGTGATGTCCAGGGACCCCAGGGGTCCTTGAGGGAGTTCCAGAGGGTTACAGCCCGGGGACTTTCCGTAAGTCAGACCTCCAGCTAAATAATAGATTATAGGAACCGAATGGACCATTATGGGTCTGTAAGTTCAGACTTCAGAGTGTACAAGGAACCAAAGTTGGAACCATTTGTACACTCTCAAAGTTAAATTAGCCTAATGTAGCAGGGGCATTGTCTCCCACTCTCATGGCCCCTTGCTCCTCCCACTAATCAGTAGGCTGATTGAGTACACACTATGCCTGCGGGAGGTGTCTCCCAGAAGCAGGCCTGTTGGGCTTCAGCTGGCCACGCTTTCCCACAGCGTGGGTGTTGCTTCTCCACCAAGGTTGGCCTGATGGACTTCAGTCTTGTGTCGCGTTGCACCAGTACAGGTACTGTATGTGTGCCTCTTAGTTGTTAAGCAATCACCTGTGTAGCCCCTTTCAGCACCCTCGGTTACCTTTTCTGTTGAGTGTTGATGAGATGTTTCAAAGATGCATAGAGTAGCAGTAGGAGACCGCCGAAGCGCCGTTAATCGGCTGTTCTATTTTTAAAGTTTTGGCTTCTCTGAATTTCTCTCTTCCTCACCTCCCATGTCCCGCCTCCCGCACTGTGACTGGCTGCACGTCCTAGTTAGTATAGTTACTGCCAGCTTACATGCTGGATGTTTTTAATGCTGTCGTGTCATGGGTCTATTTGATAACTCCTGTTATGGCCCGATCTTAGCATTGGTTCATTTCAAAATAAGACGACATATGGTCCCTCTTTAAAACTGTGTTTCTAAAATGTCTGATCCCAGATACAGCAACGCGTAGCTAGCCAATCGTGGTGCGGGAGGTGGACATGGGAAGTGAGGAAGAGAGAATTTCAGA
Source organism: Protomyctophum bolini (assembly GCF_963924005.1). NCBI lineage: Eukaryota > Metazoa > Chordata > Actinopteri > Myctophiformes > Myctophidae > Protomyctophum > Protomyctophum bolini. The sequence goes on along the minus strand of NC_137881.1, from coordinate 24,247,129 downwards.
GAGCCTCTATCCTTTATAACTCTATGGATACATGTATTCATTGTGGTACTATCATAGTAGATATCTGTGAAAGAGTTGTGTGCTGAAATCTTCATGTCTCTGCTCATGGCTCTTGTGCCTTTGATGCAGCTAATAGGGGTCAGGGATTGGATGTTGACAAGAAATGACTCAAGTCTCTAGGACGGGTGCAGTTAGCTCATAACATTAGCGTTGTCATAGGCTCTCCAACATCACTGGTGTTAACTACTTACACAACAGCAGACAATATATGGCTTCACATTGCAGTGTTGAGAGCATGGGTTTTTATGCCGTTCAGACTATGGGTTTTATGGGTAAGTCTCTCTTAAGCGGGTAAGCCTAGAGGCAGCCAACAATGAACAAGTGTCCACTATGGTGGTCACTATACGGCCGTTAGTAGATGTAGATCTGCTCTGCAAACTGATTAAAAAAAAGTTATTTTGAAAATATTCAGGGCCCTCTTGCATCACCCCTTCTTACACCTTATCCCTAGCTGAACCCATTTGGCATGTTTCACTATTTTGAAAGACATTTTAAAATAGTTCAACTAGCTGATCTACATCAACACGTTGTGAGTTTGTAGAATCAACACGTTGTGAGTTTGTAGATTGGCTATTTGGACTATTTTAAAAAACGTTTTTCAAAATGGCAAATAGGTTTGGGGATGAGGGGGATTAAGCCACACAAGATACAGCCCTCAATCTACAAGCTCACAATGCAATTACCATGTCCATGCAGGCCAGCCATATAGAAGCCTTTTGAAATTCAACTGTATTTAGCCTACTTTTACGCCTACGAAATTAACTCAATACTATATTGATTTGATTGATTTCCAAATGTATGGAGTGCCAACAAATCGGCAAACTATTTTCCCAATAGAGGATGTGTATCACATTTAATTTAACACTTGAATGGGTTATCCATTATGTTAACAGAATTAACAGAGGGGAGACAGAGAACCTGTCGCATTTCAGTGACATCACTGTCTTTACTGACTTTAAAGGGTGGAATTCTCAATAATACAACCCGATAATAGTTGGGGAAATAATTACCTAATTAAATTGAGGAGTGACATATCCTGATATTTTCAACTACCTAGTGAATTATCCAGGTTAGTATTAATTTTAGTCTAGCAAGATGCTGCTTGGGTAATTTCCACAAATAAATAGCTTATAAAACGAAACACAACTCTGGGTATTGAAAACCTCAAGGGATGCGATCGTGACGTATAGCAGAGGTTCCCAAATTGGGGTCAGGGGACCCCCAGGGGTCCCCCGGGAGTTCCTCTGCTATGATGGATAGTTAGGAACCAAATGGACCCATGGATCTGTAACTCTGAGAGTGTACAAATAGTACAAATCCATTTATACACTCTCAGAGTTAAACTATAGCAGTGATTTTACAATATCAATTGAGGGGTCCGTAGACTAATGCATGTAAAACTGGGGGTCCTTGAAACAGGCTGAGAATCACTGCTAGAGCCGTGAAAATCTTCTCTTATGGGAGCATATCTTTTCAAATGGGGGTCCGTGGTCTAATTAGTGCCAATTTGGGGGTCCTTGGCAGTTGGCACGAAAACATTTGGGAACCACTGGTGTATACAATGGGACCACTTTAACTTAAAGATTTACGATGCTAGCAATTGACACACTGTTGGATGTTATAGTTGTATTGTATTTATATCATTTATCATTTTGCGAATTACAACCACAGTCCCAACACTGCATGACATCTTGTGGTTAATACTCACAGTAGTAGAAAGTAACTACATACATTTCCACCACTGCAAAATGTACTTTTACTTTACTAAAGTGTTTTCAAATTTCAATACTTTTACTGCTACTCCACTATATCTCAGAAGCAAATATTGTAGGCTACTTTTAGTTTACACATTTATTTTAAAACGTTTAGTTTAGTTACTTTGTAGATTGTGATTATTACTGGAAAAACACTTTAAGTATACATTTTTAAACCAATGCTTTTGTGCTTTTACCCAAGCAAATTTTTGAATTCCGGAATTTTCACTTCACTATGTAGATGTAGAGTATTTCTACATTGCAGTATTGGTTCTTTTACTCAAGTAACAGATGTGAGTACAGTACTTCCACCACTGTCAATGTCATCCCAAGCCGTCACCCGAGAACACGCTTGGAGATGCGTGTCAAACCACCTGGACAAAAAATATACACAGCTTAAAAAAAACTAAGTACTGAGTTATACTACTGGCGGCATGCACAAGAACTGTGGCACCGATCGGGTCCAGTGGGGCGTGTGGGATCATCCTCGGACAAAACCGACATGCATGCATGTGTGTGTGGACACAGGAGGCTACGCTACTGCATGTCCTTTCTCTGGCATTAGAGACACTGAGGAGTCAACATGAGACTACTGTATGTCTTCTCTCTGGCATAGAGACACTGAGGAGTCAATGGTCCAGCACCAGAATGCACAGTAGAGGGGATCCGTGAACGCACACTGGAAGGTGTACAGGTGCGTCCGCCTGTCAGAGGAGACACAGTAGAAGGACAGTTTGCCGGCGGGCCAGTCCAGATACACCCCGACTCTGTTGGAGCCAGAGGGACTGACGGCGAGTTCCTCTTTGTGGTTGTTGTGGCGGACCGTGTACTTTCTTACGTTTGTTTCTTCACCACATAAACAATCCAGACTCCACGACTTGTCGTTGAATCCAAGCAAACCGATATCGGCGTAACCTCTTCGCACTATGCTTTTGTATGCAACTGCTATAGAAACCTGTAGAGTCCACTCTACCTCCCAGTAACAGCATTTAGTCAGAGCCTCTTTACACATAACCTGTGACCAGTAGTCCCATCTGTCTTGACTATATGTATATGTCTGATTCTCTTGCACATTTGTCACCCTCCTGTTGTTCTCGGACAGAGAGAGGCGCTTGCTTGCTGTGCATGGGTCCAATGTGAGTTGACAGAAGTAAAGCATCAGGTTCTCCAGTTCAATATCCTGCATCTTCTCCTCCACTTGTAGGTCCTCCGTTGTATGTGTCTGCACGTTTATGTCTTCATCGTGCTCGGCAGTGAGCTGCCAACTCTCCCGTTGTGAAGAGATCAGTTGGAGACTTGGAGACTCTCCTCTCTGCTCTTCCTCCATGTTCTTGATCTTCTCTTCGATTTTCTGCACGTTGTGAACCATGGTCTTCATCTCGTCCTTCATGTGTTTTTTCCTCTGCTCGGCGGTGAGCAGCTGTTCCTTCATGGCCTCCTTTTCTCGAATCAGCTGGTTCATTTCAATCACCGTCGCCGTACTCTCGTCTGCCCGAGGGTCTCCCTCTGCGGGGGCGAGTTGGAGAGTCTCCTCCCTCTTCTTATTGTCCTTCAGTGCCTTCAGCTCGTTCTTCATGGCTTTGTTCTTCTGCTCGGCAGAGAGCATGTGTGACGTCATGGCTTCCTTTTCTCTCAGTTGGTTCCTGTCAAACGTTGCCTCGTTGTCCCTGTGATCCGTCGTCTTGTTCGGCACGGAAAAATAGGGTGACTTGTTCGCGTGAGGACTCTGGATGACGTGGGGTCTCTCGTCTTTCGACGTTCTCCCCTCTTCCCCCGGCTCTTCCTGCTCTTCCGTTCTGTTGACCAGTCGTTTCACACCGAGCACCATCGCTGTCTTCTCCTCCGCCTTCAGGACCTTTGTTTTGTTTGGATGGTCATCGTGCTCTGCAGTGAACCGTTGGGGTCTTTTGTCCACCCCCCTCCTCCCTCCGTGCTCCGAGACATTCTTCTTTGTTGTCCTCGTGTCGTATTTCATGTCTTCATTATTGGGCTCGGGAGAAGCCTCCTTTCTTCTAACGATTCGTTTTGGTTTAGCCACCTGGACATGTTTCTCCAGTGTCTTTGTTTCTTCTATCTTGGGCTCAGGAGAGGGCGCCGGTCCTCTAGAAGCCTCATTGTTTCTAATCCTTTGTTTCACGCTAACGGCTAGCGGTGTCTCCTCCATCTCGGAGGGGACAGGCTGTTCGAAAGAGGGCGACTGTTCTCTCAAAGTCTCTTTTTTTCTATTCTGTTGTCTCGCCAACATCATTGGCGTCGTCTCCCCCTCCGACTTCAGGACCTTGCTGCCGCCCTCTGTTGTCTTATACGGCTCTTCTTTAATCTTCTCCATGTCTTCAGCCTCCTGGTTTCTAATACGTTGTCGCACGCTAAACGTCGGAATCATCTCCTCTGGCTTGCTCTTCCTAGTCGACTCTTTGATGTCTTTTATCTTCTCTTCCACTTTGCGCATGCTTCTTGCGGACTTCATTTCTTCCATACTGGGCTCAGGAGAGGGCGACAGTTCTCTTCTGCTAATGATTTGTTTCACGTTAATCAGGGGCATCTCCTCTTCCAATTCAGATTCCTGAGCCCTGCTCTCTGCTCTCTTCATCGGCTCTTCCTTCTTCCCTTCCGTTCTCTGAACATTGTAATCCCTCTTCCATTCCGTTCTCAGGACGTTGTAAGGTGCCATCTTCATTTCTGGACTTTTCGGATCAAGATAGGGCGACTGTCTTTGACTGACATTTCTGTCTTTGACTGACTGTCTTTGACTGACATTTCTTTTAATAATTTGTCTCACTGCTAACTGTTCCTCTCCCCTGCTAATCGGCACTTCCTTCTTCCCTTCCGCTCTCAGGACATTGTAATCCATTGTCCTCATTTCTGGACTCTTGGGCACAGGAGAGGACAACGGCTCTGCCAAAGCTTCCTTTTTTCTGATCATCCCTTTCACGTCAATCATCGGCGTGAGCTCTTCTGGATTATGGAACTTGCCGCCCTCTGGCGTCTTACTACGCTCCTTGATGTCTGTAAGTGGCTCCTGGATTCTTGGGATGTTGCCCAGATGTTTGGGCTCGGGAGAGGGTGACCATTCTCTCCAATCCCTCCGTTTATTAATACGTTGTTGCGACGTCACATCGACTATGGGCGACCTCCGCTCCAGTCTCTGCACTTTGCTCTCCGTTTTGATCAGCTCCTCCTTGATGCCTCTGATCTGCTCTTCCATCATCAGGACGCTGTCCTCTGTGGTCTTCATCTTGTTCTTCATATCTGTGTTCTTGTGCTCGGCGACGAGCAGCTGTTCCCTCAAAGCCTCCTTTTGTTTGACCAGTTGTTTCACCGTGTTGATCTCTGTCATCTCCTTCCCCTCCGCCACATTCATCTTGTTCATGTTGCTCTTGTACTCTTCTGGGATTTGTTCCCGTCTCTCCTTCACCCCCTCTAACCCTAACCCTCTCTCTTCCACAACTTCTGTAATGTCCTCGTTCATTTGGGTGAACATTGTCTTGATTCTCTGGACCTGGTTCACTGTTGTCTGCATCTTGTCCATGTCTCTGTCTTGATCTGTGGAGATCCGTTCGAGTCTTTCCTCCACGGTTTTCCCCATATCCCTTGACAGTTCTTCCCTGGTGTCTTTAAATGTGGCTTCCTGTTTTTTCGGGACACTGTCCTCCGGTGTCTTTGTCCCACTCTTCGTGTCTTTAGTCATCCCGCTGGTGATACATTTCTGCTGTGCCAAAGCCTGCTTTATTCGGGTTTTTTTGGCGGTAACCACCATTGTCATTTCCTCTTCTATCCTCTTCACCTTGGCCTCGGTGGCCCTCATCTTGTTGACGTAGATCATCTGCTCCTCCGTGATCTGCTGGAGCTTCTCCTCCCACTGCAGGCGCTCCTCCATCCTCTCCTCCTTGAGGAGTTTGATCATCTCCTCCATCCTCCCCACGTTGCTTTCTGTCGCCTTGATCTTCACTCTCATCTCCTGGTTCTGTTGCTCCGCGACGCGCAGCTGTTCCTTCAGGGCCTCCTTTTCCCTCAGCAGTTCCGGCACGTTGACCACGGTGCTCACCGCCTGCTCCATGCGGTGCACCTTGGTCTCGGCCGTCCTCATCTTGTTGATGTAGTCACTGTGATCCGTGGAGATATGCTGGATGCCCTCCCACCGTTTGCTGTCCTCCCGCCGCTCGTCCTTGATGTCTCGCAGCTCCGACGTCATCTTCTGCATGCTGTCCCCGCTGGCCTTCATCTGGTTCATCTGAACGTGGTCCTCTGTCGTCTTCATGCCGTCCTTGAGCTCTCTGATCTTCTTCTCTGCGTTGAGCAGCTCTTCTGTCATCACCCTGTTCTCTCGTATCAGCTGTTCCATGTTGACCGTGGGCCTCTCTTCGTCGTCGGCGTCTTTGATCTCCTCTTCCCTTCTCGTGACCTCCAGGGTCTTCGTCCTGTTCTGCTCAGAGGAGAGCGGTAGCCGTCTCTCCTCCCGCCTGTATCCCTCTTGCCCCCTTACTTCCTTAATATCTTTAAAATGTTCTTCCCTTTTCAGGACATCCTTCTGTGGTGTTGGTGTCGGTGTCTTCATCTCGCTCAAGTCTCTATTCTTTGGCTCCGCAGGGAGCATGAGTTCTTCTCCCATGGCCTCCTTTTCTCTAATCAGTTGTTTCACGTTAACCATGGTTATGAAAATTATGTAGCTATGAACACATGTGGTGAAAACTTACTAATGGCCCATTGCAGCGCTGACCCGTCTTTTTTATACCGACAAACTCCCGGGTTGGTGCGTCCCTGCTGTGCGCTGATTGGGCACAGTATTTTCACGTCATCGTGGTTACTGTGGCAGCAGGGATCTCCTCAAAGGTCCAAAGACCCTTAAGGGGCCCACCAGGGGTGAATAGAGGGTCTGATCGGATGCTGTTACTGTGTGGTAGAGTGGACGCTACAGGTTTCTGTAGCAGTTTCATACAAATACACAAAAAATCACATAGAGGCCACTATGATATTGGTTTGATTGGGGTGGCAGTGGCTCAGGTAGAGTGGCCGCTCTAAAAATGGTCCCAATTAGGAGGTATAAATTATTATTGCCTATTGGTTTCACCTGCATTTGTGGGAGAAAGATACCAAGCATAGAAAATAGACTTATTGACAGGCAGCTGGGGAAGGAGCATCCCCCACTGCCTGTAAATCAAACCAAGGAATTAATTTCGGCCCCACGCATCAAAACAAGCCCTCATGCCACACCGTAAACTAGAAAAGCAGTTCCTGCAGTTCGCTGAAAACCTGCAATGTATAATGTATATATATATAAAACGTTTTTAACCTCCCCAGAAGCGGCAGAGGTTTGAATGCGTTGTTATAGCAACCATAGCACCTGTATGAACCTACAAGGATCTGACCATGCGAAAACGTTTTTTATAAAGAAGAATACAAGCATAAATAACTGCATAAAGCTGAACATCTTGAAGTTTGAAACATCAAGAAGTTTGTGCTAGAATAATTTCTAGCACAAATTATGTGGAAGTAGTTAAATGCCAAAAAAGTGACTGTTGTGAACAGTGTGTGCTAACAGTCCATTTTATCTCTGCAATTATGTTGGGGAGACATGGCCAAAGCATTTCCGGGGGTCCCTAGCCAAAAACGTTGAGAACCCCTGACCTAAGCAACTGTGATGTCATCATAATACTCAGTGTGTGTCTGTGATGCACCAACTTGAGAGAGTCTGGGGATATTAAATAATCGTGTCAGGTCATAAGTAGGTTTGCACCGGTAACGACACCCGGGCTACAGAAATATAGTAACGATGGTTAGTGTGAAGGAATTGATTAGAGAAAAGAATGCTATGACAGAACAGTTGCCCACTGCCAGGCATAGGCATACAGACATGAAAAGGATAAAGACAACAACGAAAAAGGAAGATATTACAATGCCAGTGGTGAATAGGGAAGAGGAGATGACAGAGTCGAGTGTCAAGCGACTGATTAGAGAACAGGAGGCTATGAGGAAAACATCGTTCCCTGCGGAGCAGAATGTTAAGGAGGAGAGGAAGGCGAAGGGGAACAAATGGAAAGTGGAGAAACTGCAACAGCCCTCTGGTGAGCGGGATAAAGACACAGAAAAGGTCCTGAAAGTGGAAGGGGACGTGACTTTAACGATAGTTAACATGAAACAACTGATTAGAGAACGGGAGGAAGGGGAGGCTGCGAAGAAGGAAACGAAGAACCAGACGAAGACACAGACCAAGATAGAAAGCAAGAAAATAGAAACTATTAAAGGCATCTGCGATGCCTTTAATAGTTTTACAGAAACAAATGCCATTCGAATGGAAGGGGAGATGACGCCAAAGGTTAACATTAGACAACTGATTAGAGACAAAGAGGCCATCATAATGAATAATGAGATGAAGACGACCCGCAACACTATCCAGAAAATCAAGCACAAGAGGACGGTGTTGAGGAACAAATGGGAGGAAGAACCCAAAGATGACGTGAACAAGAAGAGGATAGTGGAGAGAGAGGACGAAGTGAAAACCACGATTAATGTGAAACAACTGATAAGTAGAACGTCTATGGAAGAAGAGTTGCTCCCTTCCCTGAGGACAATGGAGAGTACCATCCAAAAGATCAGAGAGTCGGTTAAATGCAACGTGAAACAGCTGATCAGAGAGCGGGAGGCGGTGGAAGAGGAATTCATGAAGAACGAGGTGGTGGACGCGAAGGAAGAGAGGAGGGAGGAGAGATTCCAACGGGTCTCCGCAGAGCAGAACAAGGACATAAATAAGTTGAACAAAACTGAAGAAATTGAAGAGGATGTGAAAACCATAGTTAACGTGAAACAACGCATTACAGAGAAAGAGTCTTTGACGGGCCGCTCGCCCTCTGCTGAGCAGGAAAGGAGTGAAGATATTAAGAAAGAGGGGCGGAAGAAGAGACTCCTGTGGATGCCTGTACAGCAGAACGGTGATTTAAACAAGACCAAGTCGACAACGGAGTGCGGGCTGCTGCGGATGGAAGAGGAAATTACCCAGATGAGTAACGTGAAACAACTGGTTAAACAAAGGGAGGCCAAGAACAAACCACGCATGGAAAATAGGATGAGCATAACGGAGCACAATGTTTCGAAAACGGAAGCGGTTACAGATATTATGGAGGAGAAAAGAGAGGAAGATAACGATGGAGAAAAGCTGGAGACCAAGAAGGGGATAATGGGGAACGTCCTGAAATGGGATCCAACAGTTACCGCTGCATCACTGACTGGAGAAGGGGAGTCTACGATGTTGCCCTCCTCTGCTGAGCAAAATGAAGACACACAGAACAAAAGAAAGACCAAAAAACTAGAGGATGATTCTGTGAAAATGGAAGGTAAAATTAAAGACGTCAAAGAAGAAAGGATGGAGGAGTCTGAAAAATTGGATGAGATATTCGATCTGATCTCTGTGGAGAGACCCGAAGACACGAAGACGACAGAGGCAATTGAAGAGGAGCTGACGATCATGGTTAACGTGATTAGAGAAGAGGCGGCCAGGACGGAACACTTGAATAATGTCGTGGAGGCAATTGAAGAGGAGCTGACGATCATGGTTAACGTGATTAGAGAAGAAGAAGAAGCGGCCAGGACGGAACACTTGAATAATGTCGTGGAGAACGACAAGAAGACTACAGAATATGATAGTGGTGTGAAAACCGAAGAGACGTTTGAAGACATGAGTACTACAGAGACTGACAGCAGTGTGAAAACGAAAGAAAGGTTTGAAGACACAAATACTAAAGAGATTGACAGCGATGTGAAAACAGAAGAGACGTTTAATGACATGAACGAACAGCGGAGGGAAGACGAAGACAAACGGGAGGAGGAGAGACTCCAACTGATCTTTGACATGAACAAGATGACAACAACACAGAATGAGACATTTCTGAGAATGGAAGAGGACATGACGACAACAATGGCTGACGTGAAACAACTGACTGAGGAAAGGGAGTCTGTGATGTTACAGTCCTCTGAGAAGGAGAATGGCAATGTGCAGAACGAGACGAAAACAACAGAGGACGCTTCTGTGAAAATCGAAGAGAAAATAAAAGATCTCAAAGACGAAGGGAGGCAGGAAGCGGAAGAATCGGAGGACAGACTCCATCCGATCTGTGAAGAGCAGAAGAATGCCATTGACAAGATGGAGACAACAGAGAACATGGACCCAAACAGGGAAGGGGATATGGGAACGACGGTTAACGTGGTACAACTGATTAGCGAAAAGGAGGCTTTGACGGAACAACTTATCTCCACTGTTGACGTGAAGGTGTTGAAGACAACAGACAACAATGTACTGAGAATTAAAGCAAACACAGAAGACATGAATGAAGACAGGATTGAGGAGGGGAGCAAATGGGAGGGGACACTCAAACTGGTCTCATCAGTGATTAAAATAGAAGAGGAGTTTGAAGAAAAGGCGACTGAAGAAAAGGCGACTTTGAAAGAACAACCAATTGAAGAAAAGGTGATTTTGAAAGAACGACCGATTGAAGAAAAGGAGACTTTGAAAGATCAACCAATTGAAGAAAAGGAGACTTTGAAAGAACAACCAATTGAAGAAAAGGATAAATTGATAAAACAACTAATTGACGAAAAAGACACTTTGAAAGAACAACCCATTGAAGACAATGTGACTTTGAAAGAACCAATTGAAGAAAAGGACACTTTGAAAGAACCGATTGAAGAAAAGGACCCTTTGAAAGAACAACCAATTGAAGACACGGACACTTTGAAAGAACAATCAATTGAAGAAAAGGACACTTTGAAAGAACAGCTGATTGAAGAAAAGGAGAAATCAACAGAACAACCAATTGAAGAAAAGGACACTTTGAAAGAACAATCAATTGAAGAAAAGGACACTTTGAAAGAACAATCAATTGAAGAAAAGGACACTTTGAAAGAACAGCTGATTGAAGAAAAGGAGAAATCAACAGAACAACCAATTGAAGAAAAGCACACTTTGAAAGAACAGCTGATTGATGAAAAGGACAATTTGAAAGAACAGCTGATTGAAGAAAAGGAGAAATCAACAGAACAACCAATTGAAGAAACGGACACTTTGAAAGAACAACCAATTGAAGAAAAGGAAACTTTGAAAGACCAACCAATTGAAGAAAAGGACACTTTGAAAGAACAATCAATTGAAGAAAAGGAGACTTTGAAAGAACAACCAATTGAAGAAAAGGACACTTTGAAAGACCAACCAATTGAAGAAAAGGACACTTTGAAAGACCAACCAATTGAAGAAAAGGACACTTTGAAAGAACAACCAATTGAAGAAAAGGACACTTTGAAAGAACAACCAATTGAAGAAAAGGAAACTTTGAAAGACCAACCAATTGAAGAAAAGGACACTTTGAAAGAACAATCAATTGAAGAAAAGGAGACTTTGAAAGACCAACCAATTGAAGAAAAGGACACTTTGAAAGAACAACCAATTGAAGAAAAGGACACTTTGAAAGACCAACCAATTGAAGAAAAGGACACTTTGAAAGAACAACCAATTGAAGAAAAGGACACTTTGAAAGAACAATCAATTGAAGAAAAGGAGACTTTGAAAGAACAACCAATTGAAGAAAAGGACACTTTGAAAGACCAACCAATTGAAGAAAAGGACACTTTGAAAGAACAACCAATTGAAGAAAAGGACACTTTGAAAGAACAATCAATTGAAATAAAGGATACTTTGAAAGAACAGCTGATTGAAGAAAAGGAGAAATCGACAGAACGAAAGGAGACTTTGGTAAAACAACCGATTGACGAAATGGAGACGTTGACAAAACAGGTGCTCCGTGCTAAGCAGAATAATAAAGATGTGAATGACCAGATGAAGGTGACAGAGGACAAGCTCCTGGAAATGGAAGATACTATTGCAGACATTAAGGGGGAGAGGGCGGAGGATCTGAACAAACAAGAGGTCAGGGATATTGCAGACATTAAGGATGGACAGAAGGTGGATGGGCTAGAATGGGAGGAGACCTTCCAGCTGAAGGACATGGACACGATAGAGATGACAGAGAAAAAGGTTGTGGAAGTCGAACAGCAGGTGAAGATGACGCAGCAGAAGGTCCTGGAAATGGAACGACAGATTAGAAACATCAAGGAAGATCAGAGGGAGGAGGACAAGTGGCAGGAGAAGAGCCTCAAACTGATCTCCTCCGCCGAGCAGAATAATGACATGAGCACCTTGGACACACCAGAGGATAATGTCCTACACACAATCACCTTAGAGACACCAGAGGACTTTGTCCTACACATGATAAAGACAGCAGATGACCTGAATTGGCAAGAGGAAATCGCAAAAGTGGTCAATGTGAAACGACTGATGGGAGAAAGGGAGTCTATGCCAGAACAGCTCTCTTCTGAGCAGGACGAAAGCGGTGTGATAGCCGAAGAGAAGTTTAGAGACGCAAAGGAAGAGAGCAGCAAGGAGGAGATACTCCAACTGATCTCGGAACAGGAACTGAAGAGTCTGGACATGGAACAGGAGATGAGAGCGATGGTTGACGTGCTAAAACTGATTAGAGAACGGGAGGAGATGGCAGAACGGCTGCTCACTTCTGAGCAGAAGATCAAAGACCTGAAGGGCTCCAAGAGAACAGAGAATAATGTCCCGAAAGTGGAAGATGATTTTGAAGACATTGCGGAAGAGATGAGGGAGAAGGGGAACCAATGGGAGGAGAGACTCCGGCTGATCTCTGCAGAGCATAATGATTACATGGACCAGATAAAGACAACCGAGCAGGAGGTCCTGAAAATGCAAGAGGAAATGAAAATGATTGTTAACCTGGCACACACGATTAGAGAACAGGAGGCCACAGCAGAACAGTGGCTCTCTGCCGAGCAGCATGTCAAAGGCCCGAAGAAGCATGAGAAGGAAGCAGAGGACGGTGTACTGACAGAGGAAAAGTTTAAAGACATTGAGGGAGAAAGGGAAAATGCCCTGGTGGAGGAAAAGATTCAAGACATTGAGGGAGAAAGGGAAAATGCCCTGGTGGAGGAAAAGATTCAAGACATTGAGGGAGCCCTGGTGGAGGAAAAGATTCAAGACATTGAGGGAGCCCTGGTGGAGGAAAAGATTCAAGACATTGAGGGAGCCCTGGTGGAGGAAAAGATTAAAGACATTGAGGGAGAAAGGGAAAATGCCCTGGTGGAGGAAAAGATTCAAGACATTGAGGGAGAAAGGGAAAATGTCCTGGTGGAGGAAAAGATTCAAGACATTGATGGAGAGAGGATGGACTTAGAAAGCGAAAATGTCCTGACAGTGAAAAAGATTCAAGATATTAAGGAAGAGCGGACAGAGGAAGAAAATGTCCTGGTGGAGGGAAAGATTCAAGACATTGGGGGAGAGACGACGGAGTTAAAAAAGGAAAATGTCCCGACAGTGGAAAAGACTGAAGACATTGAGGGAGAGCGGACACAGGAAGAAAGGGAAAATGAACAGGAGGAGGCATGCGGACTTGTCCCATCAGTGATCAAAGTGGAGGAAACTGATGAAACCAATATTTTGACAGAACAACCGATGGGAGAAATTGAAACATTTACAGAACAACCGATTGCAGAAATGGAAACATTGACAGAAAAAACGATTGAGGAAGAGACAAAGGAAAACCAAGTCCTGGAAAAGGAAGAGACGTCAGTGATGGTCAACGTGGTAGGTCTGACCAGAGAGCAGTTGCTCTCTGCAAAGGAGTCGCACACATTAGAGCAGGACAGCCTCCAGCACCAAGTGATCAGAGAGAAGGAAGAGACGTCAGTGATGGTCAATGTGGAACGACCGATCACAGACGATGAGACCGTGACAGAACAGTTGCTCACAGCAGAGCAGGAGAGTGTCCAGCACCAAGGGATTAGAGAAGAGGAGAGAACAGAGAGTAAGCAGCTGGAAAAGGAACAGTCAACAATGATGGTCAACAGACTCAATGTCCCCCACCAAAACGATGTACCCCCCGATGAAGCTGGTACCCCAGACGTGGGTGAAACAAGTGGAGGAGATGCAGCAACAGGAGGTTCTGTCACAGAGCTGGTTGACGTGGTACGACTGATCACAGCAGAGGACCAAGTGCTTAGAGAAAAGGAAGAGAAAACGGAGAACCAGGTCCTGGAAATGGAAGAGGTTAGCGTGATACGACCGATGACAGAGGCCATGACAGAACAGTCACTCTTGGTAGAGCAGGAGCACAAATGGATCTCCGGAGAGCAGACCAATGACACGGACGACATTCAGACGACAGAAGAGCGCAAGCTCCTGAACATCAATGAGGATCTGAGCGAGGCTACCCAACTGGACGAGAACTGGACAACTCAGTTCTGTCAACTGACGCTGGACCCGAACACGGCAAACTCCTCCCTCGCCCTTTCCGAGAACGCCAGGAGTCTAATGAACGTGAGAGACGAGCAGCCATATCCTTCTCACCCAGAGAGATTTGACAGTGCAGCTCAGGTCCTGTGTGGACAGGGTCTGACAGGCTGCTGCTACTGGGAGGTGGAGTGGAGCGAACAGGCTTCTATAGCAGTGGCATACAGAGGAATCACCAGGACAGGACATAGTGACGACTGTCTATTAGGATACAATGAAATCTCCTGGAGTCTGGACTGCTACGAAGTTCATAGGTCCAGCTACGAGGGCCTCCAGGGTAACAGGTACATTGTCCGTCACAACGGGAACACAACTGTTGTCCCCGACGGTATAGTGGTCTCCAACCGAGTGGGAGTGTATCTGGACTGGTCCGCAGGCATTCTGTCCTTCTACAGCGTCTCCCCTGACACGCGGACACACCTGTACACCTTCCAGACCACGTTCACCGAACCACTCTACTGTGCATTCTGGTGCTGGATGGTGGACGCCTCTGTGACTCTGTGTGAGATAGAGCAGTGATTCTTTCAACAAGACCACAAAGGAAATGTTGCCTATTTAACTCCATTGATGCTGGCACAACTGTGAACAATGGATGGTGTCTACTTTTTCATACAATTGGCTACCAGCACTTCTGTCTGTCCGTCCGTCCGTCCGTCCAAAGATAATCTCTCATACTGCTGCACCACATTCCTTGTGCATGCTGCCAGTAGGCCATGTTGGTACCTTTTTGTTAATATATTTTTGTTAATCTTTAACTTTAACGGAAGTCAATGGGGTCCGAAATGTGCCCCAAAAATGATTTGGTAGAAAACAACCCATGAACACAAGCATCCTACATCTCCAACATTGTAATCACACATTTTAGCGGCCCCTAAGTGAAGCATAGCCACTAATCACAAATTTGAGGGGCCTCTAAACAATGCCTAGCCAAAAGCAATTTCACTTCCACTCATGTGACTATGACCATCAAACAGATTTTGGTATTCCATAATTTTTGGCCTTAATTGTCTTCAACTATTTGCGGACTGGACTGACCTGGGTGACCTGGGTAGGCTACCTAGACTGGTGAAGACCTTTGCTCGTGCTGTAACTTTGCTCGTGTGCAGAGGCACGTTTCTTAACAAGATAAAAAATTGACATGCACCCTGCCAACGTGCGCATTGCACACAAGTATGGCCTACTTGTGCGCAAGCGGAGCGGGCCATGAGGTGCTCTCACCACTGCTGGTATGGCCGCTGCTCTGAGTCCTAAAGCTCTCTGCTGCTGTCCAGGTTTGAAATACAGCAGTGGTCAGTGGTCCCTCATTGCCCGGTGGAGTACACCTTCATACACACATACCCCTATTGACCTATTTTGAAACGTACATTAGTTACGTAATCGAGAACAGTGGTTTCTCATTGGCTGGTGGAATGTACTGACATACATACCCAGCCGATCACTGTTCTAGGCTGGTAATCCAGCCTTGTCGCGGGTTCGACTCCCGATCCTCACTTTTGTCTTCAATGTTTGTGTTTACACAAGGTTTGTGTAAACACAAAGGTTTTTGACTCCCCTCAAAATAAGTGAGGGGAGTCCACTGTATTTATATCGGCCACATGCCGTCTTACGTCGTGATTTAGTGCCCTAAACAAACATTAAAGTCCATAGACCTGAATGGCGAACCACTTACGTCATAAGCACTCTAAACAAATATTAAAGTCCATAGACTTGGCTAGCAAACATTACAAATAGAATATAATTCTAGTACAGCACCGTACACAGACAGACATTTTAGATCACTTTTTAGTGGGTAGAGAATCGAGATATTTAATGGCTGTTGGTAGGCCATTCCATCTATATTAAAAACAATCACACCCGTGTGAAGTGAGGGCCGCTCTTATCATCATGCATCATCTCATACTGGCCAATCAGAATGCCTGTTGAGGCCTGTGAGTGGCTAGCTGATGTGCTTGTTTACATATGACGTACATTTTCAATGTCAATGGCGTTTAATGTTTAATTCACGTCATTTGACCTAATTTCTCCGTTAATTGTCAATGGCAGATCTTGAGACGTGTGGGGACAAGATTTAGCAGACATTTGACCTAAATTCCCCTTTCAATGTCAATGGCAAATCTTAAGACGTGTGGGGACAAAAGCTGTATAGGAGGGGCTATGTTTATATGTCATATTTGAAGGACATTATGAGATATGACCTAATTTCTCCTTTCATTGTCATTCATCTTGAGACGTGTGGGGACAAAATTTACGTCATATTTGATGCACATATGACCTAATTTATCCTTTCATTGAACTGAATTGAACTGAATTTATGTGATTGGTGAGCCGATTTGCTCGTCTACATATTATGATGTAAATTTCCCCTCCATTGTCAATGGCATTTAATGTTTGTGTTGCCAGAAACTTATGTCATATTTGGCGGACATTTGACCTAATTTCTCCTTTCATTGTCAATGACAAATATGAGACGTGTGGGGACAAAAGCTGTCACACCCATGTGAAGTGAGGGGCGCTCTTGTCATCATCGTAGACTTCTTACTGACAGTTGAGAGTTGGAAGCCTCCTATATATATCATATCAATGGTTGTGTTACGCAATGTTTGTGTTTACACTATGACGTAACATTGTCCATTCATTTTCAATGGGAATTTAAGTTTTGTGTAGGACAAAGTTTGTGCACACACACTAAAAGCTGTACATAGCTCCCCTCAAAGAATAGATGCTTCATTGGCTGCTGCAGTTCGTTGGAGCCATGTGTGTCAACGGGAGGGCGGAGTAATTACACTCTGGGGTGGAAGTGCGCTGGAAGTGTGGAAGGCACGCTATGTCACGCTGCCACTCAAGTGACTACTGGCCAAACACACCGCATCTTTTCCGGGACTTGCTCCCGCTATGCTTCGCAAGGAATCTCGGGAAAGCTTTGACCCCTCTCGAGAACACACGCCCCAGAACAGGAAGAGGCCTTTATATGTCTATGGGCCATTCTGTGTATATGTGTGCAGAAGGTGTGCAGATATGTATGTGTCCATAAGAAAGTTCATGTGCCTATGAGGGTAAGCCTTCATTCATTCTGGAATGAATGCCAGGTCAAGTTGTCTCAGTCCACGGTGTCAGTGTGATAGCAAAGTTGCTATAGAAACGTCCTTGATCATGGCCCCAGCCCAGAGACACAACACCCCGTGTCCATGAAGAGCAGGGGTTGAGGGCAGAGGAGCTTTCTTTCTGCGATGTCTCTTCTGTAGGAAAAGTTGCTAATGGAGAGGGGGGGTGGGGGGGTGGATTAGATCCAGGATCGTTTTTAGAGCGAGGGAATACAGTGGTTATTCTTCCTCTTTGTCTCTCAACAACAAAGCTCCCAGGTAGTATCCAACTTGCAATCTTGGGCATTGAGTCTGTCTGAGATGGTGTCCAGCTTCCGATTTATCTCTGTGATCGCCACAGACTGATCTCCCTGCACTGCCCTGCTCAGCTCAATTATCATGACGGGCAGCTTTGGGGCACCATGAAGTGCTGGCGTCTTTCCAATTCCGATACACAAGTGCGATGCCCACGTCAATTAGCAAAAGCCCTTTTATCATAAAGCCAAATAGATATACGTCCTCTATGCCCCCCACAGACAGAACAGCCAGGCACACAACCCTCCACTTATCGTCCATCATGTATCCGGCCGCAAACGTCCCGTCTGGGCTCCCAGGACCCCAATTTCCTTGTTGAAAAGATTTTTGTCAATTGCGTTGAGAAACCAGCTCACTAAATCCATGTTTAAAAGTTTGAGTTTCGAAGAGACAGTGTGGCGAGAGATGCTCCAAGGCAGACAGAGACGGGTAGGCAGTGGTACACACACGAGGGAGGGAGAGAGAAGAAAAGATGCGACCGCCGGCGCCTTCGTTGAGTATCAAGCAAGATTTAAGTCAGTTCGGCTCTGTCCAGACTACGGCGTGATGTACACTTGTACACGTCGCCTCACACTACAGGGGAGTAGTAGTGGTAAGTAAGGGTCGATTCATACTCCTTTTTAGTGCCGACAAAAAGTCTGTTCAGGATGGGTCCCCGACCGACTTTAGTTCGGTTCTATAAAAATTAATTCATACTCACTCATGGGTAGCGTCAAAGTCTCTTTCCGAACCTCTGAATGACGTCACATTGTAGTCTGGACAGAGCCAAACTGACTTAAATTCGGCTTTAAAAGTGGGGTATGGTTCGACCCCAAGTGGTAAGTAAGTAGCCTTATTGGGAACCAACGTTTCTTAAGCCATCTGGTTCAAAGGCGACTTACTACTTACCTTAATTACTACTTACCCTGTCCAATCAGCACGCAGTGGTGACACACCAATTAGGGAGAGCTTGATGATGTTAAATTAATGTGTCAGGTCTGCAGTCCACATTATTAGATTTGCACCAGCCATGAATGCTGAAATGGCCGGAAATAACAATACTGACGAGAACAGCAAGGACAACAAGGACAAGGACAAGGACAAGGACAAGGACAACAACCCTCAGCCTAAGAAAGTGGTTAATGTCAAACAGCTGATAAAAGAAAGAGAGGAAATGGACAAGCTCATGATGGACAGGTTGATGAAAATGCAGACTAAGACGAAGGAAATGAAAAACGAGATGAAGGTGACGGAGATCAATGTCTCGAAGATTGAGAACAAGATTAAAGGCATCAAAGAAGAGCGCAAGGCGCAGGGCAAGATATGGGATGATAGAATCAGACAACTCTCTGCCGAGCAGAATGGTGGTGCCGTGAGCACCGCGCATGAGCAGAGAATGGAGAAGAAGAGACGAGAGCAGAGGGAGGAGGGCGGGAGGTGGGATAAGACTCTCAAGCTGATCGACGCGGATCGGAGGAATGAAATGAAAGTGATGAAGCTGACGGAGGACAAGCTCGCGGAGATGCAGATCAAGATGGAACAGCACAGGGAGGAGGTGAAAAAACTGAACAAACTGATCAAGCACGGCGATGAAACAGACCCCACGAACGCAACGGAGGATGCCGTAGTGCCCCTGAAGACGACGGTTAACAGGAAACAGCTGCTAAGGTTGAAGGATGCCATGTCGGAGCAGTTGCTCTCTACTCGGAAAAAGTACGACGAGCTAAAGAACGAAATGAAGTCGACAGAGCATAAGGTGCAGAAAGCTAAAGAGGAGATGACGACAATTAATAATGTGATACAACTGGCAGAAGAGTTGCTCTCTTCTGAGCAACATAAGCAACATAAGGTCACGAGGACAGCAGAGATACATGGCGTGAAAACCGAAGAATATACTTTGGACAGTATTAAGGAAGAGAGCGGGGAGGAGGAGACACTCGTCACTCCTGAGCAGAGATCTGTGGCCAAGGAAACGTTAGTGATGAGAAAGACAGATACATTTGAACAACTCATTAGAGAGAGGCAGCCTTTGCCAGGGGAACCGATGAAAAGGACAGATGAACTTAAACAAGCGATTAGAGAGAGGGAGCCTTCGACAGACCGCCTGCTCCCTGCTGAGCCGGAATGGAGCCATGTAATACAGAAAGAGAAGACAATGGAGGAACATGTCCCAAAACAGGAGATGAAAGGCTTTAAGGAAGAGAGGGCGGGGAAGCAGAAACGAGAGGATGTCCAGGGACACAGGGACCAGATGACAATGGAGGACAAGGACCTGAAAATATCCAATGTGTCTCAAAAAATCCTACGGCTGTCTGCCGAGCAGCTACCGAAGCTGGGGCCAGAAGTGAAAAATGACATGACGGCTATATACAACCAAGTGCAGCGACTGAAAGACCTTCTGCTGAAAAAAAGTTTTCAAATGGAAAAATACAGAATTCCCGGCAGAAACATGAGGACCATGGACGAGTTGACATTGGAAAAGACGCTTGAGCAGACCAGGGGCGAGATGGAAAAGAAGGTTGAGGAGAGACCTCAAGTGACCCCTGCTGTGCTGAAGCAGGAGAGTCCAATATGTGAGGAGAAAACCCAAAGGAACCCTGCCGTGCAGAAGAAGACAACAGAGACCAAATTCCTGAAAAAGGCAGAGATGATTACTGACGTGAAGGAACCAATTAAAGAAAAGGGGACTTTGATGGAACGTCTGCATTCCTTTGAGCAGACCAGGGACAAGGTGACATTGGAAAAGAAGGTTGAGGAGAGACCTGAAGTGACCCCTGCCGTTCTGAAGCAGGAGATTCCAATATGTGAGGAGAAAACCCAAAGGAACCCTGCCCTACAGAAGAAGACAACAGAGACCAAATTCCTGAAAAAGGCAGAGATGATTACTGACGTGAAGGAACCAATCCAAGAAAAGGAGACTTTGGAACGTGTGCATTCCGTTGAGCAGGTTGAGGAGAGACCTCAAGTGACCCCTGCCGTGCTGAAGAAGGAGAGTCCAATATGTGAGGAGAAAACCCAAAGGAACCCTGCCGTGCAGAAGAAAAGGACAACAGAGACCAAATTCCTGAAAAAGGCAGAGATGATTACTGACGTGAAGGAACCAATCCAAGAAAAGGAGACTTCTATTGAACGTCTGCGTTCCGTTGAGCATAGAAAGAATGTCCAAAAGCAGACTGAACACAAGACGACGGAGATGAGGCAGGTTTGGGACAAATGGGGTCCAACTGTGGAGCGGAAAGTTAAAATGGAGGAGGAGAGAGTCCAACCGAGTCCAACTGTGGGGCAGGTTTGGGACAAATGGGGTCCAACTGTGGAGCGGAAAGTTAAAATGGAGGAGGAGAGAGTCCAACCGAGTCCAACTGTGGAGCAGACCAACTTGTGCAATTCTAAACTCCAGCAGATGGAACTGGAGGTAAAAACCGTGGACGACAACAAACAAGTGACCAGAGAAAAGAAGCGGTTGGACTTCGCCAAGGAGAGGAATAAAGAAAAAGGCAAATTGTCCAAATTGGAGCGGAGATTCAGAGACGTTAAGGAAGCGGGACAGACACTTGGAGAAAAGTCTGACGCTGTAGGCACGGTAGAGACGACGGAGGATGAGCTACTGATGGTTAACATTAAACAGCGGCATAGTAAAATCATGGCTTTAACAGAACAGCGGATCTCTGAAAAAGATCTTCTGCTCAAGGAGCAGAAGATTGAGACAACGAAAGCAGTGACCCCTGTCCGAAAGAAGACTGACATCAAGGCCCCTTCCCACGTGGAAGAGGTGAAGGAGAAAGTCCCCTGGTTTCATCGACCCTGTAGATGGCAGGAGACATCGGAGCACAAGGAAGAGGAAAATAAACCCATGGCTACTAAGGAACCACTTCTGCAGTTGAGACATGCGAGTAAAGACAAAGTGAAAGAGGGCATTAAAGACATTAAGGAATACAGGACAGAAGAGAGACTCCCGAATCAACAGATGGAAAAGGAACCTTTGCCAAAACAACAGATCGAAAAGGATACTTCGTCAAAACAGCTGAGAGAAACTGATACTTTACAGCGGAACAAAAAGGAGACTGTTAAGAAACAAAGAATAGAGAAGGAGGCGGAGGCTTTGACAACACAACCGAAAGAAAAGAAGACTTTGACAAAACAACCGATTGTACTAAGCGAGACGTTGACAGATCAGCTGCACCGTGTTGAGCGAAATAATAAAGACGTGAATGACCAGATGAAGATGACAGAGGACAAGCTCAAGGAGATGGAAGATAGAATTGCAGACATTAAGGAGGAATGGGAGCATGAGGTGAACAATCCAGCGGTCGGGAATATTCCAGAGGGGGTGCATGGGGCAGAATGGAAGGAGTCCCTCCCGCTGATCACTGCAGAGCAGAACACGGTAGAGATGACGGAGAAAAATCGCCCGGAAATGGTTAATAACATGGCAGACATTAAGGAGGCGATGGAGCTGAACCAACAGGGGGACGAAAAGACTGCAGAAATGTCTGCAATCTTCTCAGAGCAGAACGATGACATGAATGTGGATGAACGGAAAATGGAAGGCATTATGGAAGGGCAGAAGGAGGAAGGGGATAAGTTGGAAGGTGATAAGGAGGGAGGGAAGAAGGAGGAAGGGGAGAAGGAGGGAGGAGAGAAGTTGGAAGGTGAGAAGGAGGGAGGAGAGAAGGAGGAAGGGGAGAAGGAGGGAGGGGAGAAGGAGGGAGGAGAGAAGGAGGAAGGGGAGAAGGAAGAAGGGAATCGATGGGAGAAGAGACTCCAGCAGATCACCGCAAAACAGGTGAATGACATGGGCATTTTGGAGAACACCGCAAGCAAGGTCCGGGCGATGGAAGACAAGATGAGGCACATCAAGGAGGAGAGCCTCCAGCGTATCGCTTTAGAACAGAGAAAGGACATGGACGTTTTGGAGTTTACAGAGAAGAAGGTCGAGGCTATGGAAGAGCAGATTAAACGCATCAAGGAGGAGGAGGAGGAGGAGAACAAATTGCAGGTGATGAGACTCAAATTTCTCTCTGAAGAGCAAAATGAAATGGCAACAATTGTTAACATTGAAGAACCGATTGTAGAAAAGCAAACATTGACACAATCTATTGAAGAAAATGAGATTTTGACAGAACAATTGACTGAAGAAAAGGACACATTGATGGAACAATTGAATACAGAACCATCGATTGAAGAGCAGAAGGATAAAGATGTGAGAGACCAAAATAAGACAATGGAGGACAAGGTCCTGGAAATGGAAGAAATTGTTACGCAGGAACAACATAAAGAATTTTGGCTCGGCGGAACAAGTAAATACACGAAGAACGAGATTAGAACTGAAAATAAGAAAGACATTCAGGAGGAGAGGGCGGACGACAAGAGATTACAACTGTATGGTGACGTGAGCAAGTTGAAGACAACAGAGGAGAAAGAAGTGAAAGTGGAACAGGAGCTGATGCCAAGGCCCAGTGTGAAACAACACAAAATTCTGCCG
This sequence comes from Protomyctophum bolini, assembly GCF_963924005.1. Lineage (NCBI taxonomy): Eukaryota > Metazoa > Chordata > Actinopteri > Myctophiformes > Myctophidae > Protomyctophum > Protomyctophum bolini. Next base: position 24,224,107 of record NC_137881.1, on the reverse strand, counting down.
ATCCGAGACATTAAGGCTAAGACTGACGACGTGGAAATGGAAAAGATTAAAACCAGTGCCGAAGAGGAGGACAGGAGACTCCAACCGATCCAACCGAATTATGACATGAACAGGACGAAGACAAGAGAGAGAGTGGACCTGATGAAGGAAGCGACGAGTAGACAAAAGAGGCCTTCTACAGACCAGTCTGCTGAGCAGAAGATTGAAGAAACCAAGGAGATGAAGCTGGTCGAGATGACGCCAATGAACATGAAACGAGTCGTTGCAGAAATAGAGTCTACGGGAGAACAGTCACACTCTGCTAAGCCGGCCATCAGAGGCTGTCAGAAGGAGACACCTATGATAATAGACAACATCAATAATATGTGGAAAGCGGGCCATAAGAAAGAGAGAAATCAGGTGAACAGGGTGGCCACACCCGAGAACACAGTCCGGACAATGGAAGAGGACATGAGTAAAGTATATAACGTGCAACAACTGATTAGGTTACGGGAGGCTATGACAGAACAGTTCCTCTCTGACGAGCGGAAGAAAAAGGAGCGGAGGTGACCATCTGTGGTAAACGACCGATTGTCTTCAGGGAGGGTGTGATAGGGTGTAACAGGGGAGGGGGGAGGGAAGCAAATGGAAGGATAGGAGACACGAGACACCAGTACCAGACGGTAGTGTAGCACTGGTCCGAACACACTGGTCCTACCCCAAACCCTTACCATAACCGCACGCGGACGCCACAGGGTGAGTCTTACCCGGCCATGGGGTGAGTCTTAACCGCCCATGTCATAGTCGGACTAACGGGATGTCGGACTAATGCGCACTCCCCGTACTGGACATGAGCGAGACAAAGACAAACAGAGGAAAAATACTGTCAAAATAGAGAGGAGATGACATTGGCGGAACAGTTCATCTCTGCTGAGCAGATGGATGTCCGAACAAGATCAGATAACAAGGTCCTACAAAAACAACAACTTTGGAACGAGTGGAAGTCTGATAACTTGTCTACATTTGCATGCAAACAAAGGGTCAAGCAGTTGGCACTGTCCGTAAAGGCTCTCTGAAGCGTACCGTGTTAACCACCGTGCGCTTGTTTGTGTGTTTTCCTTTTGTTACTATTCTTACTTTTTGTTGCTGCTGCAATACATGAGGACCAGGAAGTGGGGAAAAACACTCTAGTCTCACACTGAACGCTGTTATGAAGTTCGCAAGTGTCGTTATGAAGGTATCCTAGGGTAACGGGTACAGACGATGTACAGTGGGAACACAGCTATTGTCCCGATCATCCCCAAAAGTGTAGGAGTGTGCAGTCTGGACTGGCCTGCTGGCATTGTAGGGCGATCTTTCCGGGCGATCTTTCTACTAAGAAAGGTTCGGTGACATGACATTTAGCCAAATTAGTATTTTTTGAAAGTTCCTTGGATTTTGACAAATCGCCATGGCAGTATTTGATAGTTTTTTTTGTTGACGGGTGAGAATGGGCTGTCTCACTTTGTTTCTGGCACCCCTCCAAATAAATACATAAATACATAATTAAAACAAAACACTCAATGAGAGAGTTGAAATGTTTTACAATTGTACTGTTGCTTTATGTATGTCATTCGTGATGAATTGTAATTTAATTAACTGCCCAAGATGGAGATCTCAGTCTTTTCAAACTCATCTGTTGACTGCCCAACATGGAGATCTCTGTTTTTAATTGTTTGCTATCGGCGAGTTACACACTACTGTCTATGAGCGTCTATTGCGCTAACTTTCAAAACCACTTCCGGTTGGTCCGGCAGCAAAAGTGTTCCCCCTCCATTATAATGAACGGGAGCCATAATCTTCTTGGGCTGATTCCTATGAATCTAAATCACAGATTAAGATTCTAATCAAAACATGCATTTTAGGCGTTCTTCTGGAGGCTGGAACCTTGACAGTCAAACGTGCCAATGAAATAAACAGCGATATAGTGGCATCACAATATCATCCCCTTCCCCTTCATCATCATATCATATCATACAACCACAGCTGTAAGTGTGGCTTCAGTTCAGGTGGATCACCACCCGTCACCAGGCAAACTAGGCATAGGCTACTTAATGAACTGGTTGGTGTGGCAACATAAAAACAACAAATACTGTACAAAAAAAATAATAATAATATATATATATATAATAATAATAATACCCGATGATCATGTTTAGGGTGGAAAAAAATCATGGCACCCCATCTTTAACAGAATAATCCACTCCAGTGAGCCATAGTTTAATTTATTTATTCAGCACATAGTTTTAAAAAGGAATAGACAATACAAAAATACTGTGCAGGGAAAGGAAGAAGCCAGCTTATGAAAGTTGCTTAGGTAATGAGCAGACATTGCAACATTGATTGATTGATTGATTGATTGATTTATTTACAGTTTGCAGAATTACAGTTCATCAAAACATTTAGAGACGTACGAATATACACAACTATATAGTCAAAACAGGAAATCATCATAGGTAAAAAGGGGGAAAAAAATATACAGTGAGGGGCAAAAGGGGTGGGTGGGGGATTCAGATTTTACGGGGGCCAGTTTTGAATTGCAGCCATCCGTAGGTGCCCTTTGAGAGCGTTTTTGAAGGAGTCAAGGGATTCACATGTCTTAATGACTGTTGGTAGGGCGTTCCACATTTATTTATTGCATTATTGCAAAACCAATTGCTTTCAGCTTGTTTAACAGTATGGAGTGGTTCACAATGCCTTTTGGAGGTCCAGCATGACCATGCCGCAGTATTTGATGCGTTGGGAACGGATTCTTGTGTTTAATTATATGAATGTGTTGTTTATTTGAGTAGCTCAATATAGGTTTGTAATTATTGTAGACGTTGAGAACGGGTGTGAGAGGAGAGGAGCAGCAGGTCTGACGACAACACTGCAGCCAGACCGCACGGCCAGTGAGAGGCAGCTATACGGCTGCCCGCTCTGTCGGAATTACGAGCCGATCCCAGCAGCCCCACCATAAATAACTTAATAAATAAGTGCTACCATAGCAACCGTGATGATGTGAAAATACTCTATCCAATCATTGTGGAGCTGTGACGCACCACATTGTGAGAGCTCGGGGATGTTAAATGAATGTGCCCTTGCTTCAATTAAACATTTAGTACATTTGCACCAGTATTCATTGCTTTGGCACAACAATTTAGCAAAGATGGTTAACGTACAAGATCTGATAAGAGATAAAGAGAGAGAGATAGACGAGATGCTCTCTTCTGAGCAGAGCAATATGATTAAAAAGAGGGAGGGGAAGACGCCAATGACCAATGTCATGAAAGGGAAAAATAAAGACCTTAAGAAAGAAAATAGGGGGAAGGAGAGACTCCGCCATAATTCTGCAGACATGAACAAGACGAAGACAACCGAGCACAAGGAACTGGAACAGAAGATGACACCACAGAGACTCCGCCATAATTCTGCAGACATGAACAAGACGAAGACAACCGAGCATAAGGACCTGGAACTGGAACAGAAGATGATACCACAGAGACTCCGCCATAATTCTGCAGACATGAACAAGATCACAACCGAGCACAAGGAACTGGAACAGAAGATGACACCACACGTTAGCGTAAAACAACTCATCAGAACAAAGGAACAGCTGCACTCTCCTGGCCAGAGGAATGAATGCATGAAGACAACAGAGATTAAAGACGGTGAGGAAAAGAGGACAGAGGATGGGGAGAAATGTAAGGAGGATCTGCACCAATTGGTCTTAGCAAAGCAGCATTTTGACAGGAAGAAAATTAAGAAGACAACAAAGTTGGTGGAAGAGGAAGAGGCGATGAAACGACTAATTCAGTTAAGGGACAATTTGAAAGAACAGTTGCTCTATAGTGAGAAGAAGATTCACCAACTAAGAAACGAGGTGAAGAAAACAGAAAGCTACGTCACAAAGATGACAGAGGAGATTACTAAAGTCATAGATCAGATTAGAGAAACGGAGGCCGCTGAGCAGGGTAAAGACGCAATGGTGACGAAGACAACAGAGATGGTCCCAAGACGGGAAGAGGTGGCGACAACCACAAAAAACATGAAGCAACTAATTAGAGAAAGGGAGGGTGTGACAAAACAGTCTGTAGAGCACAAGGGTAAACATGGGAAGACGAAGACAGAGATGAAGGCCTCGAATTCGGAAGCACAACCTACACAGGAACAGAAGAGGGATGACGGGAACAGACAGAAGGACGCACGGTCGCCCTCTGCCGAGCGAAAGAGTAAACACATGAAGAGCAAGTTCCCAAACATGGAATCACAACTTCCGCACATCAAGCAGGAGAGGACAGAGGATCGGGAGAAATGCAGGGCGGACAGTTTTACTCTTGCAGAGAACACCACTGACGTGAACACCGGCATGATGCCAAAAAAGAAGGAAGGAGAGGTGACAGACATGACGCAACCCATTCAGGAAAGCGTGGCTAAATCAGAGCAGGTTAGAGAAAGGGAGGCTGTAATAACAGAGTTGGCTGCCTTGCGCGATCCCACCTAAACATGGTGAAATAACACAGATTGGCAATTCCGCACTAGAAAACCCCAAAATATGTACATATTACACTGAAATCCTCCCCATAGACTGCAACGGATGGGCGGCGTCTCTCAAGCAAACTTGAGCTGCAAGAGCCACCACAGAGCAAGTTGCCATGAGTGTGCTTACTGTAAATCGCTCTAGATTGCTAATGATCAAATTGTAAATTGTTGCGAAGTTCGATTGAGCCTACTCAGCCCTGTCCGAGTTGTAACTCAGCACAGTACCGTAAATGTCAACCCGATCTCACCCAAGCACGGTGAAAGAGAAAAGATTGGCAATGCAGTACATACACTACTAGTGAAAGCCACGCCCGTTGCGGTCAAGACAGTATATGTACAGATTTTGGGGTTTTTCCGGTCATATATGTACGGAATTGCCAATCCGTGTTATTTCACCATGTTTGGGTGAGATCGGGCTGCCACATGATCTCATTTCTGAAAGTCAGGTGTTGGGAGGGGCCTGCACTCCTTCAAAAAGGTAGACGCCTCCTCCAGCTCTGGGGCATCTGTATCTCGGCCGTCATTTCAGGGGAGGCAAACTTCAGGGGCGTCACAGAAGGGGACATTCGGCAGGCCAATCTGAGGCAGGTGAGGGCGGGTCTTTTCATAATCCAGGGTGCGTTCGGATGGAGTCAATGCCCTGCTTTGGTCATTTGTTTATTCAAAGGCACCCTATGTTCTGACAAGTCCCAGGAAAAGGCGTGCTGTGATTGGCCAGTAGTCTCTTTGAGTGGCAGCTTGCCTCCCCAAATATGGCGGCCGCAATACAGGTCGCTCCAATTAACTGCTGCTGCGATTCAGCTATCGAGGTTTCTAGATCTATGTTCCAGATCCCTAAGTCCTTCTACAGTGCCACATGAACACACTTGTTCCAGTCCACATCCACTGAAGTCGACTAAAACTATGATGGAAAAAATGTCGACTACCTTTTTTCACTAACAAACAACTAGCGCTAGGTCGGCTATTTTCACCATGCAACAAAGTGTAACATCTGCCATTACAACGCCATTGAGGCATTTCTGTCGACAAAATCAGCTATAAATTTAGTCGACTAAAATCCTATGGTATTTAGTTGCCTAAAATAAGCTAAGAAGCTAACATCCATCTAACAGTAGAATATCTGTACAATGAAAGTTACCGGTACCGGTATACAGTACACTATACAATTTTATGCCTACAAAATATGCTATCGAAATTACATAGTTTAAAAGTTAAACATTTCAGATGACTACAATATGACATAATGACATTTTGTTCAATTACAATATGAATGAGAATTTACAAAAATTAACACACCCACTGAACCCTTTGTACTCTGGTGCCAGTGCTACTCAAACGTTTTTCACTCAGGTCACCTCTAAATAAATTATTCATCCACCGCACCTCTGAATTACATTAGAAGCTCATGTCATATATTGCGCTAGGGCCGTCACCGACTAAGGATTTTTATAAGAAATAAAAAACCTAGTCGACTAATAGTCAAATCCAGGCTTGTTTTATCTTTTTCTTTTTTTGGTGTTGTGGGGGCTGGTGAAATGTACAGGTACGGTGTGTGTGAATCAAAGGGATCCGTAATCATATTATTTAATCATTATTCAAGGGCCTTTGGAGAGAAATGAAACTCCATTTCACTGGAACAGACTGAAAATAACATTAGCCTACACATGTTTAACCACTTGAACCACGACATCCCTATTCTGGGGGAACGTTCACCAAAAATAGCAGATCTACAAGCTTACAGTGTGTCACGCCATCAAGTACAGTGCAACTCGGGTCTGTTTTATTAAAGCACAGAGGGTCTAAGTGGATAATACAAATATTATCAAAGTATTATATTATTCTAATGCACCCCTGGACTGAGATTGTTGAAGGATTTAAGAGCGTTTGCATACATGATTTTTTTTTAAAGAAAACACATCTCTACTGTTTACCTCTTCCTCCAATGATCACCTAATGATGATAAAGAGTCGAGGCCATCCCTCTGTTTAAGATGCACAACCCCCGTGCCTACAAAACCAAGGGGACCCACCACCCAACTTCTAGACCAATCAGTGGATGAGGTGATAGCCCAGAGGAAAAGGTGAGATGTCAGTCAGTAAAACAGAGATATGTGTCAGGTGAGCAGTGTCTTGCTATACTCACCGCGGTGAGTGATGTAATGTTGTAGTTTTCTAAACTTAGAAACTACACTGCGGTTCTTATCACCTAAAACTGAAGTATGAATGGGCCTTTAGCAGCCCCGCCATATAGAGTCCATTTGACCTCTGCTACCATAGCAACCGTGATGATGTGAAAATACACTGTCCAATCAACATGCAGCGGTGATGCACCAAATTGTGAGAGTTTGGGGATGTTAAATAAATGAGCCTGTGCTGCAATTTACCATTTAGTAAATTTGCACCACTGTTCATATCTTTGCAACAATCTTTAGCAAAGATGGTTAACGTACAGGAACTCATAAGAGATAGAGAGGCTATGACAGGGCAGATGCTCTCTTCTGAGCAGAACAATATGAAGAACAAGAGAAAGGAGAAGACACCAATGACCAATGTCATGAAAGGGAAAATTAAAGACCTTGAGAAGGAGAGACTCCGGAATAATTCTGCAGACATGAACAAGACGAAGACACCCGAGCACAAGGACCTGGAACTGGAACAGAAGATGACACCTCAGATTAGCGTAGAACAATTCATCAGAACAAAGGAACAGCTGCACTATCCTGGCCATGAAGACATGAAGATTAAGGAAAAGAGGACAGAGGATGGGGAGAAATGTAAGGAGGATCTGCACCAATTGGTCTTTGCAGGGCAGAATGTTGACAGGAAGAAAATGAAGACAACAAAGTACAAGGTGGTGGAAGAGGACGACGACGAAAGGACACTGATGAAACGACTAATTAAATTGAGGGATGATTTGAAAGAACGGTTGCTCTATAGTGAGAAGAAGATTAAAGAACTGAGAAACGAGGTGAAGAACACAGAAAGCCACGTCATTAAGACGAAAGAGGAGATTATTAAAGTAATAGATCAGATCAGAGAGAAGGAGGACAGGAGTAAAGACGCTAAGGTGACCAATACAACAGAGATGTTCCCAAGACTGGAAGAGACAACCACGCAAAACATAAAGCAAATAATTTGTGAAAGGGAGGGTGGGACAAAACCGGGTAAATATGGGAAGGCGAAGACAGAGAATAAGTTCCCAAAGTTGGAAGCACAACCTATACACGCTAAGGAACACAGGAGGGATGGCGAGAACAAATGGAAGGACACGCGTTCGCCCTCGGCCGAGCGAAAGAGTAAACACACGAAGAGCAAGATCACAGAGAAGGATGACAACTGGAAGGTGGATCTACACAGTTTTATCCTTTCAGAGACTGGCGTGAAAATGAAGTCGACAATGAGGGAAGGGGAGGTGACAGACTTGAAGAAACATGTTAAACAAAGGGAGGCCGTAATAACAAAGCAGTTTTTAGCTGTCAGTGAACATCCTAAAAAAGAGAAGAGGAAGGTAGCTGGGGACCATGTCCCAAACAATGAATCACACAAGATTGACATCAAGGACGAAAAGAGCAAATGGAAGGATGGGAAAAGCTCAAAGGAATCAACGAGCAAAATTAGGTTACGAGAACACCGACAAAACAAACTGGTGACGGCCGAGCAGAAGCTGAAATTCCTGCGGAACAAGCTGAAGAAAACCGAGATGCAGCTCCATTCCATGGAATTGGCCATTAGACAAATTAAAGGTGGGACGGAAGAGAGAACCCGACGGCTGTCTGGAGAGCAGACCGTGGACATGAACAAGACGCAGATGACAACAGAGGAAATTCCATTGTCAGTTAACGTGAAATATATGATCAGGATAAGGGAGCATATGACAGAACAGTTGGTCACTATTGAGCGGGCGATTAAAGACCTGAAAACCGAGATGTGGTTAACGAAGTGCGAAGTGCTGAAAATGGAAGAAAAAATCACAAACATTAAACACGAGGACGTGGGGATGGTGGGAAAAACCCAGACGATCTCTGCAGCAGACATTAACAAGAGAAAAACAGGTGCGATGGATAACCATGACGAGAAGCTCATCGCAATAAAACATGCGGTTAAACGAAAGAATGCTCTGAGGAACAGAGCCGTGAAGAACCTGAGAAAGTCGAAAGAGTCTTCACCCTGTCGTTCACCAGCGGATCTTGATGCCTTAGGGAGGCCAACTTTGCCTCGTTACTCACCAATCTCGGTTAGGACATCACCAATTTCGAAGTCGCCAATTTCGACAAATTCGCCAATTTCGCAGTCGCCTTCACCTTATCTCTCGTCAAGTTCGATGCCACCTTCACGTTGTCGCTCGCCAATTGTGAGGTCACCTTTACCGTATCGCGCACCAGTGCAAACGACTTCGCCTTGTCGTTCACCAATGGGTGTTGCTGTGTTAGTGAACACGCCAAGATCCTTCGTTGCATCTTCACCCATCCCGAAAATGGAACCGCACACTAAAGGCCTTTTAAGGAGGTGGCAGAAGAGCAGCAAATGGGAGGAGGGACTCCAACTGAGCCCTGAAGGGCAGAATAATGACATGGCCAAAGAGAGGACAGAGGGGACAGAGGACGTCGAAACAGATGTGACATCGGTGACTAACGTGAAACAACAGATTAGGTTACGGAGGGAAATGGAAGGGAAGAGGGAGGATATCCAACGGAAGACGCCGACGAAACAAGTGATCAAAGTAAAGATGGCACATGAACAACCAAAGGACGAAACAAAGACAACAGGAGGCAACGTCCTGAAAATCAGAGACCTCGCGGAAGGGAGAGAGTACGGAACGACCGAGAACAAGCTCCTGAGTGCACAAGAGATGACAAAAATGATTGACGTGAATAAACTGAGTAAAGAGCAGAAGGCAAAAGCAGAACGGTTGTTCATTACGGCGTTGAACATAGCTAAACAAAAGGTAGAGGCGAAGAGAAAGACAGCAGTGAAGAGTGTCCCGAAAAAAGAAGCTGTGAGTGCAGTCAATGAGGAAGCGAGGACACGGACGAGTACGCCAGAGAACCAGGACCTGGAAAAGAAAGATGGGGTTAAGAACATTAGGACATTGACCCCACAGAACCAGGACCTGGAAAAGAACGATGGGATTAACAACATTAAGATTTTGATGCCAGAGAACCTGGACCTTGAAAAGAAAGATGGGATTAAGGACATTTTGACACCAGATAACCTGGAAATGAAAGATAATGTTAAGGACATTATATCAAAGACACCAGAGAACCTGGATATGGAAGAGAAGCTTAAGGAACAAAGGATCAAGGACAGGAACACGTGGCAGGAGAGGCTCCAAAAGATCTCACCGGGGCCGAAGGACAGGAGCTGGGAGCAGAGGCTCCAAAAGCGCAACGCAGAGCAGAACGAGAGGATGAAATCGATACAGACGAAGATGAAAGTGGAAGAGAGGATCAATGACATTAAGGATAAACGGATCAAAGCGAAGACTGAATGGGATCAGAAACTCCAACAGACCCAGATCCCTGACGAGCAGAAGAATACACTCTCGAGGACCAAGATGAAGACGCCACAGAACAATGTCCTGGAAATCGAAAAGCTCAAAGACATTAAAGAAGTGCGGAGGAAGGAGTGGGAGGAGAAGCTTCAACTGCTCTCCGCAAAGCACGAGGACCTGTACAGGATGCAGTCAACAGGGAACCAGGTCACGAAAATGAAAGACGTGAAGGGGATATTTAACGTGAATCAGCTGATCCGGGTGATGGAGACATCTACGGACCTGAAGGGTAAAGACGTGAACGGGAAGCTGGATGACAACATTAAAGGTGTCAAGGAGGACCGGAAGGACCAGCAGATTAAATTGGAGGAGAGGCTCCAGCAGATCATCGCCGGAGAGCACACCAAGACAAGTGACCAAACGAGAGACGAGATTAAAGACTCTAAGGAAGTGCAGAGGGAGGAGGGGAAGAAAGGGCCAGAAAAGACACACCAACCGGGCTTTGAACAGCAGAAGGATGACACGAACAAGACGACACTGGAGAACCTGAAAGTGGAAGAGGAAATGGCAATGGTTAACGTGGGCAAGGAGGCTACAAGGGAAAAGCTGTTCTTGAACAAGGCGAAGTCACCAGCGAACCTGAGAAAGGAACAGGACATTACAACGGTTAACCAGCTGATCGAAAACCGGGAGGATATGAGCGAACAGCTGTTTTCGAACACGCCGAAGTCACCGGAGAACCTGAAAATGGAACAGGAAATGACATCGGTTATGACAACGGTTAACATGGACCAGCTGATCATAAACAGGGAGGCTATGAACGTACAGATCTTCTCAAACACGGAAAGGTCACCGCAGAACCTGAAAATGGAAGAGGAAATGGAATCGGTTAACATGAGCCGGTTGATTGAAAGCAGGGTGTCTATGGGCGAACAGATCTTCTCAAACACTGCAAAGTCACCGAAGAACCTGAAAATGGAAGAGGAAATGGAATCGGTTAACATGAGCCGGTTGATTGAAAGCAGGGTGTCTATGGGCGAACAGAACTTCTCAAACACTGCAAAGTCACCGAAGAACCTGAAAATGGAAGAGGAAATGGAATCGGTTAACATGAGCCGGTTGATTGAAAGCAGGGTGTCTATGGGCGAACAGATCTTCTCAAACACTGCAAAGTCACCGAAGAACCTGAAAATGGAAGAGGAAATGGAATCGGTCAACATGAGCCGGTTGATTGAAAGCAGGGTGTCTATGGGCGAACAGATCTTCTCAAACACTGCAAAGTCACCGAAGAACCTGAAAATGGAAGAGGAAATGGAATCGGTTAAAATGGACCGGTTGATTGAAAGCAGGGTGTCTATGGGCGAACAGATCTTCTCAAACACTGCAAAGTCACCGAAGAACCTGAAAATGGAAGATGAAATGGAATCGGTTAACATGAGCCGGCTCATTGAACACAGGGAGCTCATGAAGAGCTATGAACTGCAGCAGGACAAAGAGTTGAGGAATGAGATGAAGCAAAAGGTACTGAAGATAGAAGAGGAGATGCAGATAATAGGCAACGTTAAGAAACTCATTAAGTTCAGGGAGTCTATGTTGGAACCCATGATTACTCCCGAGCCCAGGAAGGAGGAAAGCCACGAAGAGAAAGACGAATAATGTCCCTGACAATGGAGGACGAGGATTATAAACAGTGGAAACCGAGCAGTCTCGCCAACATTGTAGGACCGGCTGCCACGGTCAAATTAAATTACCCCTTTGAGCTTGGTTAGCGACTCCCCCAATGATCTCACCCATGCACATTTCCCACTTTGTCTTGTAATAAATGTCTATCAAGCATGTTTACACAACATGACTAAGCGGACTAAGCTGTGTCCGGGCCAGCAATGAATGCAAATAGGCTGACACTGGATTTGACTGCGTAAGCATTGCAAATGGTTATATGTAGCCTACAGCGTGAAATGTGTATTTACATATGTGGTGGAGAGAGAGAGTTCAGATAAGTTCTATGGTAACTACGTCTTGTAAACAGACGTGTACATGACAAGGGCTTCCCATACTTCATGGCCCTATGCCTGTTCTTTTTTGTTAGCTTAGCAAGCTAGCTGGTGCGACAAAGCACTGTTTGTCAATTGGCAAAACCTATATTGGCAAAACCTAGATCTATGCGTGTCCCTGAAGTGTGCTAGATTTCTGAGACGTGAAATGCCTTTGTAATGAACGGCAATGTGTGGCTATAGGAAGGCTAGGCACTATGGTAGCTTAGCAACATTTACCAGTAGCTAAAATAACAACAGATGAGTTGAGTCCAGTTTGCAGGACGTGCAGCTATTAGTGCTGACATGATGCGTTATCTACCGGGATGCTTCTGTTTGGTTACAGCTTTGCAAGGAGCTATGAGTTTCAGTTGCTGAAAGACACTTGATGTCCACTAATGTACGGGTCCGCGTCAATATGCCGACGGTCCATTGGTCCGATCGACAACCTACCTCAAACCCTCACCCTAACCCTAACCTCCCCCGGGGCAGACACCTAAACCTAACCACCCACCCTCTCCCGACCCCCAGCGCACCAATGCTCCTTCGGAGCAATGGTCCGTATAGGGTGCTTCCCCTAATGTACATACTGTGGGTGATCTTCCTCAGCTCACCTGGACTGGACATGACCAGGCAAGAGTAGCTTTAAGAAAATCAAAGTATCCTGTTGTGACGAAGGACAAAATGTCACGTCACTGTTGTTTCCTACGTTTTTTTTACCCTTGGTGACGAAATTCACTCTAAACTAGAAATGCACTCTGTCGAGCTGCCAACATGCGCTTTGCACACAAGTTGGCCATGAATGGCGTATTTGTGCACGCGCAAGCTTCTTTGGCAAATAGGCAAATAGAAACATTATGTCAAATCAATTTAATTTGCCATAAGCAGACTCCAATCAAGTTATTGAAACATGTCTATATAAATCCCGTTCGAGACATCCACTACAATGGGTCTATCTATGTATCTATCTATCTATCTATCTATCTATCTATCTATCTATCTATCTATCTATCTATCTATCTATATTGATACATATTGTTATCGAAAGTAATTTGGGAGACACAGTAGTTCTTGACATCTTCAGTTTATTCAGTGACAGTCAGAAGCAGAGAACCAACACCCAGAGTCCAGCTACCATCTCTCACACGGTTCTCTGTGTCGTCCTTCTCTCTCCCTTTCTCCTCCACTCTCTTCCTCACAAGAGAGTGGTCCTAACTTTATATTCTTGAGTTACATAAGTGATCGATCTTTCTGGAAAGTTGCGTAACTCCAACGTACCCTGTCTATAGCCAAAGTATGTGTTTACCAGACTCTCTGTAGCCTAACTAAAGGGCTAGTACACAATATCATGCTTTTTAGTTGCACCAGATTACACAATGCTGCATGGGTTTGGGTTGTTGGTGGTATTCCCAGACATTCTTATTCTTAATAAAGTCCAGATGTTGACTTGAACTATACAGCCTCTCTCTCACACAGATAGGCTTACATAATTATGTCCAATTATGGTAAAAAACCATATCAATATATTTCATAAAAAGTCTGAACCATGCTAACCTCTGAAAATAAGAATCAGTCCCTAAATACATTTACTTAACCCTTAATCCGCTGGGATTAATTAATAACATGCCAGGATATCCCCCCAGGCCCTTATTTTGAAGATCCAACCGGATGTTGTGTCAGCTTAATGTTGTGTTTGTTGTCGGATCGATTGTTATTGTTTCAGCGGGACCGTACCTATGTTCCTCAGCCCTATGTTCCCTCGGGTCCGCGTCAATATGCCGACGGTCCGATGGACAACCTACCTCAAACCCTCACCCTAACCCTAACCTCCCCCGGGGCAGACACCTAAACCTAACCACCCACCCTCTCCCGACCCCCAGCGCACCTCGGACCAATGCTCCTTCTGAGGGAATTTAGGGCTGAGGGAACATAGGGCTGAGGGAACATAGGTATGACCCCGTTTCAGCATAGGCCGGCACCATTATTGCGACCGCCAGGCTCCATGAAATAAGCATTGTTTTGACCAGAAATGCCGCCTGGGAGGGGGATTTGGAGAAAAAAACGACTGAAAGCGTGCGTGCACAATCAAGATGGCGCAGTCCAGTGTCTAAGCTAACAACAGGTAAGTAGCCCTTCCACTAGGATCAAACATATTTATACAACTGAATAAAAGTAGGCTATGTATTTTGGCAGCGTCGCTTCCCGACAAATAGGCTACGTTTTTTTTTGCGGGGAAACGGTTAAGTACTGTACTTACTGTACCTCACAAAAATCATGCAATAATCCTGGTCTCTATACTGCCTCATCCTGGCCAGCCAGGGCGCCTAATGGAGGGGAAAGGAACTGGTTGGAATAACGTGTTACTTCCACCAGAGAAACTCCCCCCTGTCAGGTGATAGGAAGTGGCTTAGAGTCATCATGCATTGAAGGAAGCATGAGGTCCGTCTGTTGTTCCTCCCAGGTTGGCAGAGGGAGTGTAGCGCCCATGGATTACATTAGACCATCATTAGGACTTTCCGGTAAAAAGTCACTATATGCATGTTTAATTAAAGTTTTACACTCATGTCCAAAATCATTTCTGAAAAGGACATAGGCCTAACCTTTATTATTATAATGACCTAAATGGTGTTGTTGATATAACACCATTTAGATCTATGATATAACATTGTGATATAATAATATAGCCAGTAAACCGTCTCTTATGATGATGTGCGACTATGACGACCAGCACGCACGCACGCACACGCACACACACACACACACACACACACACACTCACACTCACACACACACACACACACACACACACACACACACACACACACACACACACACAGTATACTGATACGGATCTGTTGGCTATAAAGTAGCCTATGCCCATATAGCTGGCAGAAACACACTGCAGTAATTAGTTAACAACTTAAAACACGTTGGATCACATTAATTAATTAATTCAAGTTCATCAGTCGGTAGGCTGCAGTAATCCTGTAAAGTCTCATTATTTACACATTTTCCTGCTAACTTGGACCAGCTGTTTCACTACATCAATTCAATTCAATTCAACAAAAAGTACACGAGCATAGGTGGATCTGGATTCTAGGTGTTGGGTAATAGTGTGCAGACAGAGGGATACTGCATCATCTACACTCCTATTTGCTCTGTAGGCAAATTGGTGGGGGTCTAGTGCTATGCTGGACAGGTGTTTACAGACCAGTCGCTCAAAGACTTTCATAATGACAGATGTTAGGGCAACAGGCCTATAATCATTAAGACAGGTGATATTATTTTTCTTTGGGACAGGAATGATAACCGCAGATTTAAAGCAAGCAGGCACAGTACAGAGTTCAAGTGACCAGTTGAAAATGGAAGTGAGGATAGGTGCAAGTTGGTCAGCACAGTGCTTTAGTGTGGCAGACGACACACCATCAGGCCCTGCCGCCTTCCTAGGGTTTTGCTGACGGAGCAACAGTCTGACATCATGTTCATGTATGTTGGGTGGAGAGTCACCCTGCTCTCTTGGAAAAGAGGGGGACTGATGGTTTTCACTATCGAACCGACAATAAAAATCATTTAGCCTCCCAGGAAGGGAGGGGTCCAAGTCTGGAACATGGTGTTTGGTTTTATAGTCAGTGACAGGGGGCACCCACAAAGTCAGGCGTAATCAAATGGAGCTATAAGGGGCCATGTGGTTAAATCTGTACACTCAGAGTTGCAGACAGCCTAACGGTCCTGGACCCCACATTAGGAACCAATGCTGTAGAAAACAGCTCTATCTTTTTATCTCTGCTGCCATATCAACCGTCCGTGACGTCGTGAAAATATACCCAATCAGGGCCCAGCTCTGATGCACCAACCCGGGAGTGTTTGCGGACATTCAATAAATGTGTCAACACTGCCGTTGAGCACTATAATGATAACCTGTAATGAATAGCTCATTCGGTGAGTAAATAAGCAATGGTGAATGTCAAAAAAGAAGTTAGACTTAGAGAGGCAGCTACTAAGAAATACCTTCTTGTTCAGAAGAGTCAGAACATGAAGAGCATAAAGAACATTCCCGAAATCGAGGAGAACTTCGCAGGCGTGGTGGAAGAGGTGATGGCGGAGAGGAGGAGAGAGGCGGACATGATGGCAGAGACACGGAGAGAGACGGAGATGATGGTAGAGAGACAGATGGAGGCAGACACAGAGACAGAGAGACGCATGGAGGAGGACAAAAAGATGATGGAGGAGAGTTTCCAGCGGATGTGCGTAGAGCAGAACCACGACATGGAGTTCACGGAGAACCATGTCCTGGATATGGAAGGCAAGATCGAAAACATTATTTTACAGATGAAGACGACGGAGCACAACGTGATGCAAATGGAAGTGGAAATGGACCAACTGAACCAACTTATCAGAGAAGAGGAGGAGGCTTTCGCCTTGGCGCAGCACCTGCTCACGGCCGAGCACCCCCGCGATCTAGATCGGCTGCCCTCGCCGGCCCGGGATCCCTGGCCACTGCCCTCAACCTCGCCTCACACCTGGGAGCCTTTGGCGGAACGCCCGCCCTCTGCCCAGCAAACGAGGAAAATGCGGTCCAGACGCGAACCGAGGACAAAAGAGGACATGGCGATGAACGTGAAAAAGCTGGTCAGAGACCGGGAGGCACTGGAAGAACAGCTGCGCTCCACCATTAAGACATCGGATGACACTGGGGTCTGCAGGGAGGAGGGGCACCGGTGGGACAGGAGACTCCAATTTGTCACTGTGCAAGACAATGTGGTGCACAAGCTGACGCCGGAGGACCGGCTGCTGAGAATGGAAGAGGAAATGAAAATGATGGTCAACGTGAGACAGCTGATTAGACAAAGGGAGGCGATGACGGAGTTATCCACCGACGACCAGAGCATAACCATAATCGAAACGGACATAACCATTCCCGAAATGGACTTTCCATGTTATCAAAATGTCAATCCGAAAACCTACCAATCAGAAGACAACATTCAACCCAAGAGGTACAATCCGAATGTCTACTCACCACATGACAACATAGAAACCAAGAGGTGCAATCAGAATGTCGAATCAGAAGACGATGTTCAAAACATGAGGTACAATCACAACGTCCAACAACCTGTAGAGAACTTCCAAGACATTAATTCCCAGAATCCGTATTCTAGGGTAAAACTCGAGGAAGAGCAGAGTGACGAGGAGGATGAGGAGGAGGAGGAGGATGAGGAGGCGGAGAAAGAGAAAACATGGGAGCAGAGACTTCAACAGATCTCCACGGAGCAGAACGATGAGACAAACAAGACAAAGGCAGCAGAGAACAACAGGCACGTGAACGTGTTAGCGGAGGTCAATGGTGTCGCGGACAACACGAAGTTGACAAAGGAGAAGGTACTGGAATACGTCAAGGACAGGCGGACGGAGGAGAAGCGGACTGAGGAGAGGAAAAAGAGACACCAAATGATAGCTGCGTGGCAGAACAATGACAAGACAACGACAACGGAGGACATGACACCCATGGTCAACGTGAAAGAAATGATTAAAAGAAGGGAGGAGGCGTGGCAACAGGTGCTCATTGCTGAACAGAAGCACAGGGATTTGTTAGACCAGCTTAGACCGCAGCATAGACCCCAGACGCCGATGTCGCGGGGGGAACCGATGTACACAGAGGACGATGTTGACGCGGTGAGGCAAATCATGAAATCACCCATAGTAGAGGAGCTGGAAGAGAAGTTGGTGTCGACGATGGATAACGTGCACAAGCTGGTCAAGAAAGAGGAAGCCGTGCAGCAGGAGATGATCGAAGCCGAGAAGCAGATCCAGGGCCTCAAAGACGAGGTTAAAGCAAGAGAGCTAGACGTGTTGAAATGGGAGAAGCAGATCACAGTTATCAAAGACGATCGGAAGGAGGATGTGAACAAGTGGGAGGAGGAGAGAGAACATGCCCATGACATGGTCCGATGTCTCCAGTCCAGCGAAGAGGAGACGTCGGAAGACGAGAGTGTTGTGGGATATGAGGAGGTGCCAACTTTCCCGTCGCCACCGTGCATTGAGTCCCCGTTGCCAATCTCGCCAAGGTCGCCGTTGCGCAATTGGATGTCCCCGTTGCCAAGGTCGGCAAGGTCGCCGTCACGCAATAGGTTATCCCCGTTTCCAATCCCGTCACGGTCGCCATCACGCAATAGGTTATCCCCGTTTCCAATCCCGTCACGGTCGCCATCACGCAATAGGTTGCCCGATAGGCCCCCGATCTCCCCTAGGCCCCCGAGCTCCCCTAGGACCCCGAAATCCAGGACCCCAATCACCACTAAGCCCCCGATGATCAATGTGATATCGAAGTTCAAGGACGAGAAGGCCGTGGCGGAGCAGATCAAAATGGCGGTGGAACAGATCAGAGAGATGAAGGACGCAATGAAGGCAACAGTGGACAACGTGGTGCAGATGGAAGAGAAGATGGAAGTCATCAAGAAAGAGAGGAAAGACGTGGAGGTCAAGTGGGAGGAGTCGAGACATCAGCTCCACGAGATGGAGAGGCAAACGGCGACAGGAAGCCCGGTCCTGAGCATCAACCAGATGGAGGCCATCTTGAGTCATTACTGTCCTCTCACGCTGGACCCCAACACTGCAAACAAACGCCTCTTTCTGTCCAACAACAACACGATGGCGACACATGTGAAAGAGAAGCAGGAGTATCTTGACCATCCAGACAGATTTGACTACTGGTCACAGGTCCTGTGTGTAGAGAGTCTGACCAGATGCTGCTACTGGGAGGTAGAGTGGAGAAAGCAGGTGTCCATAGCGGTGGCATACAGTGGAATCAAACGCAAGGGAATCAGTGTTGATGACTGTCTGCTTGGACACAATGCCAACTCCTGGAGTTTGGAAGGTTACGACGTTGCGAAGTCTTCGTATGGTCTCCAGGGATCGACGTACATTGTCCGTCACGACAGGAAGAAAACTCAACTTCCCATCTGTCCCTCTGGTTCCAACAGAGTGGGAGTGCATCTGGACTGGTCCGCTGGCATTCTGTCCTTCTACAGCATCTCCCCTGACACACGGACACACATGTACACCTTCCAGACCACATTCACCGAACCCATATATGCTGCGTTCTGGTGCTGGTTGGATGACTCCTCGGTAGCTCTGTGTCCAAGAGAAGACATAAAGTAACATCTGTAATGTGTACTCTGGATGTGTGGACACACACACACACACACACACACACACACACGCGCTCACACAAAAGCATGCATACCGTCTCTCTTATCTCCGGAAGACAATACAAATACTGAGAGAAACCTTCTTTAAATGTGATGATTGCAAAAGCATATTAAATGAGCACATACAGACAGGTTCTATCTGACAGTAGTTAGGTGGCCATTTGAACTCAGACCCCCAGACCAAGTGTGAGGCCAAGTCAGCTTCACTTCTTTCAGCTGCTGAGAGCCTGAAGCTTGTGGCTGACGGTAGATCGGCAGATGAAGAGGGGGTTTCGAGAGGGCACGGTTCATGACCTGGTCAGATGCAGCTGCCAAGCCTGACTCTATACACGGACATGGAGGAAGAAGTGAAAAACCGACTTGAAGTTCAGCCACCCATGTGGCCGGTTGCTTCTCAAAGAGAGAGCCCTGTTGGGAGCGAGACGATGGTATTGAGGCCCCAGAAGCAGCCAGTGGGGCTCGGTGATGGTATTGATGTACTGCATGCTATTTGTAGCAATTGCCCTAGTCTTGATGACCTTACAGGCGTATGCAGAGGCTCAATGTAGACATAGCACTCCATAGTGTATACCCATAGTTTCATTGTACAGATATTCTACTGTTAGACAGATGTTCTTAGCTCACTTATGATTCTTGATTGACTATTTTTTATGCATTTGATCTATTACCACGTGTTGTTCTTGCTTACCGTAAATCGCTCTGGAGTGTCTGCGAAATGCATCCAGAGTACTTTTAAACTGTACATTGTATATAGGCCACGGAAACAGGGGGGCTGGGTGAGGGTATGAGGACTCCTCGTCTATAAGTGGTTGAAGTAGAGGAGCAGGAAGGCAGTCCAAACAGTGTTGTCTTCCAAAGACGACACTGTTGACAGATGTTCTACTTACAATGACAAGAACATGACATATTCTCACTATCCAGTTCTCTTTTTTTCTCCTTTTCATATTATTGTATTTTTGCATGTGATAGTGACCATGCGAGATATACAGGTATTGTTATATTCATTCTTAATTGTGTGCCTTTATGAGATCAGTGTTAAATGTATTTTTTTAAATCTCCGTCACACAGACTGGGGGACAGAGATGATGTTTTTGCATCCCTGTGTGTCTCTCTGTTTGTCTCCCTTTTTTCACACGATGCACCGGCATTAGCGTCAAGCTTTTCGTGGACCGCGCCAGTAGGCCTAAGTAAGACTCTCCGCCCAAGCTCTTTCAAATGTGCCTCATGGTGAGATTCACTAGCCTGCTTTACATGTTGGCCTATCTTGTGCGGCGGTAGGTCCATAAAATCAAAAGATAATTTTTCCTTAGATCCTGACACATCTCCTTGTATATATTTAGACCATACACATTTCCACCTGATTAGATTTACCTCCTCTGTTTTGCATTTTCTTCTGGACTCTGGAGTAATGAGATGGGCATGTATGATGCAGACTCTAGATATTGCATACCATGGTTATAATTGGCTTCCAGTTTTACAGGCCTATTTTACATATTAAGGAGCCTCTATACAACACATGTCAGCCTATGGGGGTGCTACAGATGCATCAAATGTCAGTGTTTGTTGCAGTAACATGTTTTTTTTACCCATTACCAAATTAGCTAATATATCTGTGGCGTCTGGTCAATAGAGCGCGCTAGGGTGCCGCCCCACTTTCCCAACGACCTCCATTGAATTAAATTACTTTGAAATGTACATTAACTTGTATATCGTTGCTGTTGGGTAGACACCTCCATAATTCACCCCCCTTTTCTATAAATAGAAACTACACTAGCTGGATCTATTGGAAATGGAAAAAATTGTAAAGTAATTCCTTTCCCGTTTCCCTTTAAAGTAAAGGTTTTGGAAATACACATACAAAGTTTCCACCAGTGGTGGACAAAGTACCGTTTTACTTAAGTGAAGTCCATAGACATGGCTGGCAAAAAACCCACCATAACTAACCTAAACAAACATTAAAGTCCATAGACTTGGTTGGCGACCAGTTATTTTGAATTAGGCTCTAAACAAACATGGAAAGTCCATACACTAATGACCTAATTTCCGGAAATTAGGTCATTAGCCTAGCGCACCTCAAAAATGTGTTTTTCAAAATTCTGCCTCCTGGTGGAGCTAACAGGACAATGTGAAAAGGTGACTCCGGTGCAGAACAAAATTACACCCTCAATAAGTACAATCATCGACCAGCTCAGTGGCCTTGTGGTTACAGTGTCCGGAACCAGTGCCTCGTTGCCTCCCTGCTTGGCACTCAGCATCAATAGTAGGATTGGGAGGTTAGATCAAACTACAGATCATTCCTGAACGTGGCACGGCTGCGACTCCGCTCCAAGAGATGGGTAAAATGCGGACAACACATCTCGCATATACAGCAATGTATGTGACAAATAGTAGGAATTTAAAAACAAGAGCACAAGAAAGACTTAAAGACTTTTTAAGTCTTTCTTGTGCTCTTGTTAGGGTCTCAAACTCTGAGAGCTACAGACCTGTCAATTTGGACCCCTGGTGGCCCCCCATGGGTGCATATCTCCCCAAACCTCACGCGGAAACCACGGTTGAGTTGTATGGAGAATATAGGTTGCTACCTTCAGGAAGGAGATATGGTGTACCAGCATACAATAAGGTCAGACTAAAGAGGTCCTTTGTCCACCATTCGACCTTGAGGCTTAATCAGAAGTTGTAGTAGCCACAGGATAATCTAAGCGGTGGATATCGCTCTTGTCTTCATGTCTTTATGTAAATTGTCTTGTTCTTTGTGTTATGTCAAATGTGTGTATATGTGTTCTGCATACTTGACTGCTGTGTCGCAAGACAAATTTCATTGTGAACTGACAATATCATATCATATCATATCATATGTCGTAACCGGCACGTGTGTCAGACTGACGCATGTCGGACTATACGTTGGACAAACGTATGCGCTCCACCACCCGGATGCGACGCTGAGAACAAGAACAAAACGATCTCCAACTCCATGAGATAAATAGCAGAGTATGTTTGATCTCTATTACCATATCAACCACAATGTCGTAAAATAAACATCTGTCTAAACATGTCAGCCTATTGGGAGAGTTGAACGACATAATGACATGACATGCCGTCAGAGCTGTATCGAACCATTCGCACCGTTATCCAAATCAAGGACGTTTTATTCAAAGTAATGCTGTTTAATGTGAAAGAGTATGGCGTTGGTGTCGCCTCGGTGGCATCTGCTGTCATGGTCGGTTACTGTTACATGCAGAACAGAGAGATAAGACAGAAAAGCCTCCTGAAGGCAATGGAGGACATTAACCAGGTCTTCGCCAAGGAGAAGAATGACTGGGAGGAGACCAAAGACAAAGTGATCGAGAGGCTCCTCTCGCAGGAAGAGAAGGTCAAAGACATGGAGGAAGAGAGGAAGACCCGAGACGTCAAGCTCCTGGGAATGGAAAAGAGGCTGGAGGAACTGGAAGCGGAGGAGAAAAGGAACCGCCAGGTGATTGCGACCCTCAGGAAAGAGAGGCTGGACGAGACAAACACACTGATCGCCTCCCTCCAGGAAGAGCTGAGGAGGGAGAAGTGGGAGAAACAGGAGGAGAGGCAAGAAATGGAAGCCTTGGCCGTCAAGAGGGAGGAGGAGAGACTCCAGGTGATCAGAGACAAGGAGGCTTTGGTGGAACGGTTCCTCTACGCAGAGCGGCAGAGCGAAGACGCGAGGAACCAGGCGAAGGTGATGGAGACCCACGTGCTGGAGGTGGAAGAGAAGATTAAATGCCTGGAGGACGAGAGGAGCACATGGGAGCAGGAGAGGCTCCGACTGATGCCCGCAGAGCACAATGACGACATGAACAAGAGGAAGACCACCGAGAACAAGGTGCAACCGGAGAAGATCAAGAATGTTCAACTAGTGAACAACCTGACAACTCGGTTCTTTGAACTCACACTGGACCCAAATACAGTCAACAGAAACCTCTCTCTGTCTGAGAACAACAGAACTGTGACGCGTGTGGAAAGGAACCAGTCGTATCCCGATCACCCAAACAGGTTTGAGATCTGCAAGCAGGTTCTGTGCACAGAGGGTCTGACCGGACGCTGTTACTGGGAGGTCGATTGGAGCGGCTCCATTTCGATAGCGGTGACATACGGCGGAATCAACAGGAGGGGACGGGGCGACGACAGCCTGTTCGGGCATTACGACAAGTCCTGGAGTCTGGACTGTTACGAGGTGCCCCAAGGCAGCACGTGCAAAGTACCCGACAGCCTGAAGGTCTGTCACAACGGAGAGCCGACTATCCTCTGGACTCAGCAGGACCTCGTCCGTCCTTCCTCCAACAGGGTAGGGGTGTATCTGGACTGGCCCGCAGGCACTCTGTCCTTCTACGGAGTGTCTGCTGACGTGCGGACACACCTGTACACCTACCGGTCCAGATTCACCGAGCCGCTCTATGCAGGGTTTGGCTTCAGGCCTTATTCTTGGTCAGACTCCTCGGTGTCTCTGTGTCAGATAGAGGTACAGTAGCGTGGTGTCTCTGTATCAGAAAGAGGTAAATGGTGCATTTACATAGTGCCTTATTCAAGGCACTTTACATAGATTGTGCATTACATTCACCCATTCACACACACACACACACACACACACACACACACACACACACACACACACACACACACACACACACACACACACACACACACACACACACACACACACACACACATTCATACACTGATGGCGATATTTTACACGTGCCAGACAGTCTTACTCCAGCTTTTTAACTGTTGCCCCTGACAAATCACAAAAGACAACCAAATATCTTGCTGCAAGCTGCGATAAGACGGGGCCAAGCCATAAATGCAATAAAACAACGGGAAAAGCAGTTCCTGCAGAAACCCGGAATGTATATACAGTAGAAAATGTATTAAAGCTGAAGAAAAAGTTTTAAAAGAATGGACTGTTGGCATGGCGTGATAAGATGTATTCACTGCCGCCCCAGGAAGCAGAAGAGGTTTGAATGGGTTGTCATAGCGATGTGTGAACCTAGAATGATCTGACCCTTCATGCAAAAACTTTTACAAAAGAAAAAAATGTAAAAAGAAAAATCACACCCGTGAATGATAATCATTAGTCTTTTTTGTGTTTACACAAACTAAAAATTGGCCATTCATTATCAATGGCTGCATTTCATGTTTGTATTAGGACACACACAACGACACAAGCATATAAATAACTGCATAAAGCTGAACATTGAAGTAGATTTCTAACACAAAGTATGTGGAAGTAGTCCTGTGCCAAAAAAGTGTCTAGTGTCTAGAGAACTATATGTGCTCGCTGGAGCGAGCCCACAATAAATCTCGTTGTAGACTATGACGTCACTTTTTTTGTTACCCTGATTGGCTGAGGGGTTAATTTGTCTGTCAACGCTTTACTCCCGCAGCCAAACATGCATTAGCAGGTTCCTGACTCCACACAAACAAATGGAAATGTGTGGAAAAGAGTGGATGATATACTTTATCAATCTCATCTATACAATCATAGATCATTGTGAGATATAAGGGTCAGAGCAGAGGCCCTTTGACAAAATGACAGTGATATTCAATTATTGACCGTTTCCCATGAGCCTACCATAGCCTATGGTCAAATTTTGTGACAGCACAGAACTGCACAAGCAGGCCATGCATGGCCTATTTTGTGCACAAGCAGAGCGCACCAGTCGTGCCACTGCTGGTATGACTGCTGCTAAAGTCCTAAAGCTCTCTGCTGTCTCTCTGGGTACGACTGCTGCTCTGAGTCCTAGAGGCTCTATGCCAGTCGTACCCAGACAGACAGCAGAGAGCTCTAGTAGGCTACTCAGAGCAGCAGTCGTACGTTGGCAAACGTAACACATACATACCCCCTATTGACCTTATACCAACCTTGAAAAGTACTATTTTACGTCATCAAGAATGGTGGTCCCTTATTGGCCGGTGGACAACACCGACAGCGACATAATACATACCCAGCCGATCGCATATAACTGATAACTGATAAGAATGGTGGTCCCTTATTGGCCGGTGGACAACACCGACATACATACAATACCCTGCGGATCGCAGTACTTGCGTGCTCTGCTTGCGCAAGTAATAAGGGGCATTTGTCCCTTCTGGCTTGAAACCTGACATTATTCTTCCACCACGGCATGGGACTACTCATTCAGGAGTCAAGCTGCCTATAACATAGCTCTCAACCAGTGGTCCCGGGACCACCAGTGGTCCTTGGGGGAGGGGGTTCCAGGTGGGGTCTATAACAAATATGTAACTCTTGAGAGTGTAAAATGCTCTCAGAGTCCAAGGATGGCTCTGTAGAAGTCACCCCTGGCCCTGCACGTGAAATGTTGGCTATTTTGGAGGTTTTGTGCGGTTTTGGGGTGTTTTTTTTAAATCTTCGAATATGTGATTATTATATACTAGTTAAATTATATTTTATTTGACTAAATGATGGTGAAATAATCCAGGAACAAATGTAAGATATTTGAAAGAGACAAGATTTTGTCATCTTTAAATATTACTAAAATATAATGTAAGCATTATCCTCTATGTTTATATAGACTGTAGGAAAAATAACCCTGCGTAACATACTCCGCTACAGAAGGTGGCGGTAGCTGCTATAAGTACAGTAGGTCTTTGTGGTTAGCCTGGCGAAGAAGCCGGAAGTGAGCCAGTACGCATGCATGCAATGTACGCATGCGCGCGACGGCATGGAGGTTGCGGATGTTGAATCAGCGTGTGTTTGTGTATTATTATGGTTCTTTCAATTAATTAACGCCTAAATAATCAATGTTTTGAGTCATAATGAGTGCTTAGACACGAACACACACCGCACAGCTAATGACGGCCAACGAGGATCAAGAGGTAAGCGGAGGAACGGCCATAAACCCACCAAAAAAATTGCTACCTACCGGAATAATGCTAGACTGCTGAAAATAGCAGATCTGCTATCTTCCTATTAACCCGGTGCCATCCATACCAGCCTTGTTCTGGGCTAGCTCTGGTCCATAGCCCTAATGCAACATTATGCCTTAATGCATGGCAGAATTAAGCATTAGGGCTATGGACCAGAGCTATAGTTCTGGTCATAATAAACATTAGGCAGTGGTGTAAAGTAACTACAAAGTACTGTAAGTGCATTTAAAGTTCTATTTTCGAAATATATTTTATACATTTGGCATTCTTAGCTCTGGTCCATATAGCCCTAATGCTATTCAAGGCAGAATTAAGCATTAAGCTAGGACCAGAGCTAGGACATTCTGCTGTACTTTAAGTACATTTTGATGCCAATACCTTTGTACTTTTACTCGAGTACATTGAATTCCGCCCTTTTACTTGTAACAGAGTATTCTATATTGCAGAATTGATACTTTTACTAATACTAAACGGTATGTCGAAAATGTGAGTCATTTCTTCCCCACAACATTAGGCGACAATGAGCTAAATACATTTGATAAACATAGTTTTACAGTACAGAGGGGTCAATGTAAACTGTAAGGCAATGTAAAGCTATAGCATAAGATTTTGACTCTCCTCTACAACAATATATCCAGGCCAGGGACTCTTTGAGGGCTCCAGGGTCCACAGCTAAATGATAGATTAGATAGTGGAACATCTAACATAACTCTAACTAGTGTACAAATCTAAACCACATGGATGGACCCTTACAGGTCTTTAATTTAATGTAATGTAATCATATATATCGTAAATGTTGGGTAGAAACTGAGGCTGATGTTAAAGCCGCGTCACACACATCATATCCTGCTCTATTGATGTGGTATGATACGATAATCGGGAAGGAATACGATACGATTATTGCCGTATCGATTCATCGAACCCACCCCTAGTTTCTAGTATAGCTAGTAGCTACTGTTGTTGTGTGTGTTTTTACCAAACCTTGTGGTGTTGTTCTAATCTAACCTATCTGTCATGTCCTCAACAGATGGAGCTGGAGGCTCTGCGCTCCATCTACGAGGGAGACGAGTGCTTTAAGGAGAACAGTCCTGTTTCTTTCCAGTTCAGGGTGAGTTTTATCATAACGTTCAGTCCCATTTCCTTTCAGTTCAGGGTGAGTTTTATCATAACGTTCAGTCCCATTTCCTTTCAGTTCAGGATGAGTTTTATCATAACGTTCAGTCCCATTTCCTTTCAGTTCAGGGTGAGTTTTATCATAACGTTCAGTCCCATTTCCTAACTGTTCAGGGTAAGGAGGACAGTCAATTATTATCCTTCATTATAACATCCATTATACAGGTTCGATCTTCTTCATCCAACCCAATATAGCGACCTGTTTCAATGTAAAGTGGCAATATACCTCCTCTAATCTGTGCACAAAGTGATTTTTTTTTTCTTCCCTTTGATAAATTAAATAAAACATAGTTTTCAGTGCCATAGTCATATAGTCCAGTCTATAAGGACCTTTAGTCTTAATGTACATATTGAAAGCGAATTCTTAGGCCCTATCTTGTACGCCTTATCCCTATATAGCATTTGGAGATTGTGGGATAGTTGTCTGGCTACATGAGACTAGTGTTGAAGTCACATATGATTGTTTCCATTACAGATAGGAGAACTAGAAGCTTGTTGATGTTGGATGTATTTTTATTGCAGATAGGAGAGCTAGAAGACTCCATGGCCTTCATGTTGGACGTGTCGTGGCCAGAGACGTATCCTGAGTCTGTCCCTCAGATGTCCCTCGATGGCTTCTTTAACAACAGGATGTAAGTTCCACGTTTCCTGCATGTTCATACACCCAACTGGGCTCGGGACTAGGGCTGGAACATTGAGATATGAGATTAGATATCGTCTTGGACATCTTAACACGTCGGGTGATTCAGAGCGTCTTTCACCAACCTTTGAAAAATCATGGAATATTTTGCGTCGCTCCATTCTGTGCAAATGCGACAGACTGTTGGCTGTGATTGAGATTGCGCGCTGTACACAGTTGTCCATTGGAATGCATTGTATTGCTCTTTGGGGAACCTCATTTTGAGGGGGGAGTGGAGTGTTGCATCTCACAATATCGATGTTGAGGTATTCAATAATAAAAAACAGTAATCCATCAGTGAGGCCTTTTTATTATTCTTTTATCCAGCACCTATTGTATTGGATGTGGGATGTGCTGGTCTTTTTATTGTTTCTTATCGTGGGCTCGAGTAGCGAGTCCACTATTATCGTAATTACTCCCCCGGGCCGTTCGCCCCCCCCCTGGGCTGTGACGTCATGCGGGTCAACCAATAGGAAGACAGACAGAGGGAAGGGGGCTGTGACGTCATGTGCGTCAACCAATAGGAAGACAGAGGGAGGGGATGTGTGATGCCATGTGGCATACATCATGATATGGATAATTGACACTGGGTGAACAAAATGGGTTGCAAAATCAAAAAATCATCTTCGAGTAGAGAGCTACTCGAGCCCCAACACTGTTTCTTCAGGAACAGTATTTTCTAGTCCACGGTGATATCATGAATGTTTTGGACCTGTTGTAAACTGTGCATGCATTATGTTGTGTCATACCTTTATGGGAAGATGTGTTTGTCATTTTAAATGCTGATATGTATTAATGTATTGGCCTCTGTGTAGCTGATTGATATGACATAGAGATAATACTATTTGAGAGCTTAACCCATTTAGACCTGACGTCGAAATTTAAAAAATGTCTTCTAAATCAAGACAGTTTTCTGAAATACCTCTGTTTCTACCCGTTTCCAAATTTGCGCCATGATTTTTCAATAGCTAAAGCATAGCATGATGCTAACACCAAAAGGGGTTCCCACCCAAAATGGGTTAAAGATTGAGGGCCGTGGCCCATGATCCCCCTCCCCTCCCCCCCTAAAACATGATAATCAGGTGCTAT
Source organism: Protomyctophum bolini (assembly GCF_963924005.1). NCBI lineage: Eukaryota > Metazoa > Chordata > Actinopteri > Myctophiformes > Myctophidae > Protomyctophum > Protomyctophum bolini. The sequence goes on along the minus strand of NC_137881.1, from coordinate 24,194,984 downwards.
GATTATACTAGTAGGAAAAAATGTGTACAGAAAGTGTTAAAAATTATGCTTTTATATTCATTACGTATACCGGTGCCTGGTTTTCACCGTGGCAACATCCATCTGAACTTAAGCCTCGTCCACACAGTGTGTTGTATGATAATGGGGAGGGGTTAGGGTTATGATGTCATAAAAATTGTGTTTTTTCGTTTGGGTTTGACTCAACATCTTTCAGGAAGAGACCAAAAATACACAGGGAAGACATTTTTGAATATTCATACATATTAGAGTAATGTTAACCCCATAAGGCAAATTCACACTGAATCCATTTAATTCAAACTGTTCCCATGATTCGCATTTGCCTTGATTCTTCCGCACCCGAGTACACTTCATTCAACTGTATTCTCAATGCTTTCACATTGCAGCAATCCGTATCCGAGTACACAGTCCCGAGACTACCTCCAGGTGGTCTCTGGGAACAGTTGGATGATCTGCTCTTTACTTGGGAACATTACGCAGCATTCACACTACCACAACATCTGCCAAGTTGTCCCAACTCCCATCGTGGCACCCTTTGGTTAATGGTTATCACTGAGAATCACTTTATTTTGCCATAATGTTCTGTGTGTGTTTTCACTCTCAGAGCACCGGAGACCAAGCAGCTGATCCTGACCAGGCTGGAGGAGCAGGCGGAGAGCAACCTGGGCACCGCCATGATGTACACCCTGTTTGAGTGGGCCAAGGAGAACCAGCTGGACCTGATGGAGAACCACCAGCCCGTCAGCAACATAGTGGTACGTTTCTCAGTATAGAACCACCAGCCTGTGGTACGTTTCTCTATAGAACCACCAGCCTGTGGTACGTTTCTCTATAGAACCACCAGCCTGTGGTACGTTTCTCTATAGAACCACTAGCTGTTGTACGTTTCTCTATAGAACCACCAGCCTGTGGTACGTTTCTCTATAGAACCACCAGCCTGTGGTACGTTTCTCTATAGAACCACCAGCCTGTGGTACGTTTCTCTATAGAACCACCAGCCTGTGGTACGTTTCTCTATAGAACCACTAGCTGTTGTACGTTTCTCTATAGAACCACCAGCCTGTAGCAACGCTGTGGTACGTTTCTCTATAGAACCACCAGCCTGTGGTACGTTTCTCTATAGAACCACCAGCCTGTAGCAACACTGTGGTACGTTTCTCTATAGAACCACCAGCCTGTAGCAACACTGTGGTACGTTTCTCTATAGAACCACCAGCCTGTAGCAACACTGGTACGTTTCTCTATAGAACCACCAGCCTGTAGCAACACTGTGGTACGTTTCTCTATAGAACCACCAGCCTGTAGCAACACTGGTACGTTTCTCTATAGAACCACCAGCCTGTAGCAACACTGTGGTACGTTTCTCTATAGAACCACCAGCCTGTAGCAACACTGTGGTACGTTTCTCTATAGAACCACCAGCCTGTAGCAACGATGTGGTACGTTTCTCTATAGAACCACTAGCCTGTAGCAACACTGGTACGTTTCTCTATAGAACCACCAGCCTGTAGCAACACTGGTACGTTTCTCTATAGAACCACCAGCCTGTAGCAACACTGTGGTACGTTTCTCTATAGAACCACCAGCCTGTAGCAACACTGGTACGTTTCTCTATAGAACCACCAGCCTGTAGCAACGATGTGGTACGTTTCTCTATAGAACCACTAGCCTGTAGCAACTCTGTGTTACTGTACTCCAGGGGCTCTCAACGTTTTGGACTGTGGACCCCCAGAAATGTTTTGGCCATGTCGCCATGTAGCATTATGACTTGATCACTATAAAGTTATAGCATACCCCCGCAGATAATATTAATGCAGCTGGTAATTAATTGATTTAATCAATTTGCGCTTGTTTCTTAATAATCTGGCGACCCCCCACAATACTTAAACGACCCCCAGGTTGAGAACCGATAAGATACATTTGCCACTGGCCCTCATTTTTGTCCATGCTTTTGCATCAGCGCAGATTCTGACTGTGTGACTGGTGTTTTACAGATAGCCGTCTCGGACAACAACAACATGACCAGTGATGCCCCGGCGGGAAAGAAGAGGGAGAAGAAGGAACAGCTGTCCAAGTCTCAGAAGAGAAAAATCACCTGCAGAACGGGTGAGTGAAACATTGTGATTTTAGAGCCGGTCTGTCGTTTTGGACAATTCAAAAGACTCAGATGCACGCTTTTGTTTTCTCTCTGCTTGATTACTGCAACATACTTTTTTTCTGGCCTGTCAAAGACAACAACTTGAAAGATTAGAGATTACCATTTCAAAATAAGTTCAAAATGCAGCAGCCAGAGTTTGAACTAAAACTAAGATGAGAGAACATATTACTCCAGTTTTACTACATTAGCTCCCGGTTGTTTTTAGGTTTTATTTTACAAATATTGTACTTGTTTATAAAGCTCTCAATGGTCTGGCAACGTCCTACCCCTCTGACTGCCTGCCTATATGTCCTATAGGACCCCTCAGGTCCTCCACTACTGGCCTGCTCGATGTGCCTAAAAACACAGTGAAGCTTTTACCGCATGGCTTGGAATAAATTGCCATTACACCTAAGACAGGCAGCCTCTGTAGACACATTTAAAGAACATCTCAAGACATTTGATTTCTTCACTTTTAGTTATTTTTTAAATCTCTGTGTTGTTATTCATGTCATTGTTTTCCCTGATTCGCTGTTTTTTTTATTTCTATAGTTTTAATGTTATTTCATGTTTATCTTTTTTTTTCTTTTGTTTCTCTGTAAAGCACTTTGAGCTTTAGGTGAATGGCTTTAGCTTGCTAGGAGATCGATATAACCTGAAGTGAAAAGTCTGCTCCATCCTCAATGTAAACAGATTTACTAAGATGCATTTATCCTGGATTCTTTCCCAGATGCCCAGCGTTGTGTGTCTGTGTGTACCATATTTGTGATGATTTGATTGGCTCAGCACTAGGGCCGGGCCTTAATTTTCGGGCCTGTTTAGAAGGCTACCGGGCACGGCTGTGCTAATAACTTTGGGGCGGGCCTATCTAGAGTTTGAATGGACAGGTATCGGTCAAAAGGGAGACATCGAAGAGGAAGGACGGGTGTGGAGGATCAACATATGGAATGTCAGAACAGATCAGCTCCATAGAGATCTAAAGGTTTGAGATCAGATGTAGAGTTTCTGGCCGGCTCCATATGCAGCTCTAGGTGATGATCCAGTCTTCATGTATGACTATCCAGGGTTTGTTGAGGTCAGTGTCGTGATCTTCATATATGGAGACGGCCATATATGGAGCGTGTCACGAGGCATGACGGACTGACGGCCATATATGGAGTGTGTCACGAGGCATGACGGACTGACGGCCATATATGGAGCGTGTCACGAGGCATGACGGACCGACGGCCATATATGGAACGTGTCACGAGTTCTGACGGACGGACTGACTGGTTTTGCAGGTTTTCATAACCTGCGGTCGCAATAATGTTTACGTATGCCATTATCGCAACGTGATGTCATACGTGTGTCGTTTCACGTCATTGTTGATGTAATGACACATCTGATGTCAACGTTTTGTGACATCAGCATTTCATAGAGGGAAAAGAACACGGTTCCTTGCCACACTACTTTATTAATCTGCTCGCCTCAGATAAATGGGAATCAGGTTCCCTTGTTTTTGTTTAACCGATGTAACGCCGTCCGTTTGTTTACATTTGTAACACGAGTTACAAATGGACACTGTTATCAATGATCTTTCATTGGTACATTAAACAACGGGATCGTTATTCATGTACCAATATCAACAGCCAGCGCAGGATAGCGTTTTCACAGAGACTAGTTTAGTTTATCGGCTCCCATCGCCATGCATGCTGGAAATCTGCGGGAGACATTAGAAGCCTTGGAATTCTCCTCAAAGGGACGACTCAAGTATGATGCACACTGGCTGGAAAGGGGCAAGGACGTTTTAGCGGGTTACAACGAGACTTCCAGTTTGCTCGCCCTCTCCCGGCTCATCCTGAACAGACGACTCTGTCCCCGATCTCAGATCGAGCCCTGCTCTCTCAGATCAGTTTCCCGTGACTCGAGTCCGCGTGAGGAGTCTCGGTCGCCACTCTCTGCGAGCTCATCATCGTTTACCACCCTTCAAGAAAATGGTCTTTCAACGCCACTTGTGACCCCTTCCACAAAGACAGACAATGAACGGGTTTCTGGTGATGTCCGGAGGAAGTCTCCAGGAGATGCTCTTGGCAGTCCTTTCCAGCATAGACATGCTGTCTCCCTGCTGTCTCCCAGAGCGACACGAACAGTGGGTTGCCTCCGCATCCTGGAAGAGAAGCACCGCGCCGAGGCCTGCGCCGAGCTCGCTCTGAGGCAGGAGACGCAGCAGCGGCTGTCGGCCTCAGCGGCAGACATCGCATACGAGCAGCTCCGACGTTTCGAAGAACGGCTGGATCTGAAACACCGCCAAGAGCGTCGGAGCGAGACGGACGCAGCGGACCGAGAGGCGAAGGAGATCGCTGGGCGCCGCGAGAAGCTGAAAGAAGAGCAGATACGAAGGACGGTGATCCTTCAGCAGCGCCTGCGGGAAGCTGAGCAGCAGCGCCAGCAGGAGGAGGCCGAGGCGGACAGGCGGAGGCAAGCGGAGGAGGAGGGCAGAGAGAGGCTGCGGAAACTTAAAGCCATCCAGGAAGAGATCCTGAAACTCGGCACGCTCATGGAACTGAAAACGGGTCCAGAAAACGGGTTCACCCGTGCTAAGCAGCTCTGCTCCCAGGTGTCCGAGGTTGTGAGCGGCGCGACCGACAGCGGCGAGTTCCCCTCCGACGAGGACGTGACGATGGTGAAACTGGCCCTGCAAGAGGTGAGGGTCCTCGTCAAGACGATGCAGGAGGCCTCCGAAACCCAAGAGATGAAGAGGAAGGAGGAAGAGGAGGCACAGCGGAAGAAGCAGGAGGAGCAGAAGAGGAAGAAGGCAGCGTCCGTTTCAGCCCCGGAGGAAGCGCCGCAGGGGAATGGTCTTCAGGCCAAGAACGGCGGTACTCTTCAGTGGTACCAGGAGCTGCAGGACAACGCCGCGCACTGTGAGAGCTCCTTCCATGACTTGTGCGACCCCAAAGACCTGCAGACCAAGACGCTGAGGAGGGAGCTCCAGAAGGCGGCCGCCATCCCGGTCAGCCAGATCTCCAGCGTGTCGGGCTCGACGCTCCGGAATATCTACAACAAGCTCGACGCGCTGCTGCGCGGAGCCACCCTGGCGTCGTCGGCCTCTGCCGGGAGGTCCTTCTCCGCGTCCCACCACCCCGCGGGGCCGGACTACGTCGCCTACAAGCTGGCGGAGAAGTTCGTGAGACAGGGGGAGGAGGAGGTGGCATCGCACCACGAGGCCGCCTTCCCCATCGCCGCGGTGGCCTCAGGGCTCTGGGAGGCGCACCCCAGAGTGGGCAAGCTCTTCCTCGCCCACCTGCACAGGAAGTGCCCTTACGCCGTGCCCCACCATCCCCCTTCGGGTGGGACCACCGCCTCGGCGGAGGAGCGCCAGAGGCTGCTCGGCTACCGCGTGGACAGCGGTGGTGTGGAGAGCCAGGATGCCTTCCTGAAGAGGATGTCCGGGATGATGCGCCTGTACGCTGCCATCATGCAGCAGAGGTGGCCCCACGACGGCGGTGGGTCCGCGAGTGACCCGCGTCCCCCCCACCCGCACGGCCTGGACCACGCGTGGCGCTGGCTGGCCCAGACGCTCAACAGCGAGCCGAAGCCAGACGTCACGGCCACGCTGCTGCTGGACGTCCTGGAGGTGTGCGGCAACGCCCTGGAGAGGCAGTACCACGGGCAGTTCTGGAAGATGCTCCGGCTCGTCAGGGAGGAGTACCTGCCCAGGATCGAAGCCGCTGGCGCTGTCGCCACGGGGCAAGCAGGCGCCGTTGTCCGGCTCAGGGAATTTCTGGAGACGTCGCTCAGGAGCAGACGCGTGCTTCTGCCTAAAGGCCAGCTCAGCTCGGCTTTCTGGAGGTCCTGATTGGTAACAGTAATGTCACTGTTCCGACCTGCCGTTATTCCACCAGTGTTTCCCCTAGCCAGACGCTGATGGTGTGGTGGAGCTTTCTCCCATGCACGCTTGTGCAGCGTGCCTGCATGTGCCGGACCCGTGCACACGTGTGCCGTCTTTTTTTTTGCCTTTTTTCCGGCCTATTCGCGGCTGCCTTCTTAAAATCATACTGTGGTGGCTGGTGATGATTGTGTGGTTGCCCGCCACACAATAATTCATATAGGGGAAACGCATTGAGCTGTATTTGGGTAAAGTGATGATAATATAAGAACACATTGAGCTGTATTTGGGTAAAGTGATGATAATATAAGAACACATTGAGCTGTATTTGGGTAAAGTGATGATAATATAAGAACACATTGAGCTGTATTTGGTTAAAGTGATGATAATATAAGAACACATTGAGCTGTATTTGGGTAAAGTGATGATAATATAAATATAAGAACACATTGAGCTGTATTTGGGTAAAGTGATGATAATATAAGAACACATTGAGCTGTATTTGGGTAAAGTGATGATAATATAAGAACACATTGAGCTGTATTTGGTTAAAGTGATGATAATATAAGAACACATTGAGCTGTATTTGGGTAAAGTGATGATAATATAAATATAAGAACACATTGAGCTGTATTTGGGTAAAGTGATGATAATATAAATATAAGAACACATTGAGCTGTATTTGGGTAAAGTGATGATAATATAAATATAAGAACACATTGAGCTGTATTTGGGTAAAGTGATGATAATATAAATATAAGAACACATTGAGCTGTATTTGGGTAAAGTGATGATAATATAAATATAAGAACACATTGAGCTGTATTTGGTTAAAGTGATGATAATATAAATATAAGAACACATTTAGCTGTATTTGTTTAAAGTGATGATAATATAAATATAAGAACACATTGAGCTGTATTTGGGTAAAGTGATGATAATATAAATATAAGAACACATTGAGCTGTATTTGGGTAAAGTGATGATAATATAAATATAAGAACACATTGAGCTGTATTTGGGTAAAGTGATGATAATATAAATATATTAACACATTGAGCTGTATTTGGGTAAAGTGATGATAATATAAATATATTAACACATTGAGCTGTATTTGGGTAAAGTGATGATAATATAAATATAAGAACACATTGAGCTGTATTTGGGTAAAGTGATGATAATATAAATATAAGAACACATTGAGCTGTATTTGGGTAAAGTGATGATAATATAAATATAAGAACACATTGAGCTGTATTTGGGTAAAGTGATGATAATATAAATATAAGAACACATTGAGCTGTATTTGGGTAAAGTGATGATAATATAAGAACACATTGACCTGTATTTGGGTAAAGTGATGATAATATAAGAACACATTGAGCTGACACTACATACCAGATGCAAATACTGTACTTTTTACTCCAGTGCAATTATTTGAAAACGTTGGTTACTAGTTACTAGTATATTTTGATTATTAACGTGACATACATTTTGACCATTTGAAAATAGCCAATCTACTTGTGTGTGTGTGTGTGCGTTAGTACAATCGTTCACGATCGTTTTAGGTTGATATTTTGTGTTTTATTCACAATATTGTTTAGACTTTTTACACATTTGAAAACTTGTGAAATGGGACATTGTGTGTGTGTGTGTGTCCTAGTACAATCGTTCACAAACGTTTTAGGTTGATCTTTTGTGTTTTATTCACAATATTTCACTATTGTTTAGACATTTTACACATTTGAAAACTTGTGAAATGGGACATTCTGCATAGTGTGTGTTAGTGCACGCATTTGATTGACTGAGCATGGAATGTGGTGTACGGTGATGATTTTTTTGATACTTTTACTTGTAACAGGGTATTTCTATTCATTGCAGTATTGATACTTTTAACTCAAGTTAAACATGCGAGTACGTTTTCCACCACTGTCCATAAGTGTCTAATCTGTGCTCTCTCTCCTCATCAGATAACAAAGGGGAGCTGCCCAGAGGCTGGGACTGGGTCGACGTTGTCAAGGTACTGTCTTCTGCATTCACCTTCTCCACCCACAAGGTGGCAGACATGACATTAAATGTGCATTGAATGTTGATGATTAACACTCAAACACTCTCTCTCTCTCTCTCTCTCTCTCTCTCTCTCTCTCTCTCTCTCTCTCTCTCTCATCCTCTCGCTTATCAACGATTCATGACTGTCCAGCATGTAAGTACCATAAACTTGATTTAATTCTCTGGAAAACACACTGGCAGCCGGGTTTGTGGGGTGGGACAAATTGGCCTAAAATATTGTCCCATTTCTGAATCCATTCCAAGCATTAGCTTTGCACAAAAAAAACACTCCTTGGGCTAAAAACGGCCATTGCAATCCTCACAAATGTGATGAGGTCAGCACAATTTGTGGCTATGGCCATTTTTAGCCCAAGGAGTGTTTTTTGTGCAAAACTTATGCTTGAAATGGATTCGGAATCATGGAAACCCCCTAGTTTGACATGTCACATGCTACATAAAGCATATTGAATATTTGAAAATCTTGCCATATATAGGATGTTAATGGTATGTATGGTCACATATAAACCGCTATTAAAATAATTGCTCAATGCCGACAGCCGGTCAGATTCATGAATGTATGTATATAGACTATATTTTAGGCCAATAAAAAATACTATTTTTATAATTTCCCACTTTAAACAAAAGAAGCCTGTCGGTTGCCGGACTGTGGTGGTGGTGGTTGAGACCATCTCTTCCAGTAGTGAACACAAAATAATTTAAAATAAAATAAATGTTACCCTGCAGTAATAATAATTAATTATCATAATTAGGGATGTCTCGATCACGTTTTCTTTTTTTTTTTCTTTTTTTTTGCTCACGATCCGATTCCGATCATTTGAGTATCTGCCGATACCGATTTTTCCCCATTCGTTATTTATATTTTTATAGAACACGTTTATTCCATAATCCAAAATCACAGACAATATCCAGTCTGGTATCATGATATGGTTATAACATTCATACTGATTATGTTTTTTTTGCTCCCGATTCGATTCAGATCATTTGAAAATGACTTGATCGGCCCCCGATTTCTGATCACGTGATCGGATTTGGACAACCCTAATCATACTCCTCATTTAGGTCACTACAATACAAGAACATGGAAGCTTGTAGGTGTCACTGCCTGGTTTAACTCTCCTCTCTCTGCTGTTTCAGCTGAGCAAAACAGGAGGAAAAGACGGTGAATCTTAAGAAGATGTGCGGAGGAGCAGTTTCCCCCCTCCCCTCCCATGACAGACAGACCGCCCCCCACTGACTACGCCACTCAGACGCTCTGAGAGCGCTCTCTGGGTTGAATCGAAATTGGGGTCCCGTACATTTAAAGAAAATCCTATCAAACGGGGTGGTATAAAATGCATATCTTTGAAACTCCGTTTAGTCCATACTTAAAAGATGGCCACCTCCATGGCTCAGGTGATGAACACACGCACACAGACATACACGCACACACACACGGTTCTACAAAGTTCAACAGCAGTCCTTTCTATCTCTTCTGGACCCGTGGGTGCCATTTGCTTTGATTGACGACGTTGCTTGTGGCCGCCAGACAGACAATTTACAGTAGACACAATGAATTAAAAATAAATTACCTACTGTATGTATGTGGACACATGTTTTTAATTTTATTCCATCTTTGCCGTTGACCTGTGAATCGGCCATGTTTCGCTAAGCGTATCTCCTGCCTCTCCACCCACTTCAACTTGTCCTTACACTACATTTTAATAGCAGGCGAACGGCGGCGACCCTGCGCGATAAAAACCTCCAAGTGGGCGTTCCTGCTGTCATTACTGTATGTAATGTAAACGTATCACCGCTCCACGTGGAGGGTAAACGAAGCAGCACAGGAATTTGATTGGCTATCGCCAGATGATGTCGTCCCAAAGATGAACTATCTCCTCTTTGCCTGCTATCGCCAGTAGTTTCCGGGTCCCATAGACAAATAACGCAATTCCGGAAAATACGCCAGGCTGACGCCCGCTGTTAAAACGTACTGTGATGTAACTCACATCAGTCGAAGCATACAGTATATTATAGCTTGCTGATTAACATAAATGAACAGAAGTTAAACGACGAACAGATGACTGCTTCCTTCCTCAGCTTTCAGAACGTGTAGAGCAGTTCAAGACTATAGTGTGGTATGGTATAGTTCAGTGAAAAGATCATTTCTGTGGTTTATTTGGATTCCACACAGTTTGTTTTTGTCAATGGGAGAATGAACATGGTTTCTGTTACACTGACTGGAGCTTAAATCTTTGATAGATAACTTAACATTATTAAGGCAGTCCTCTAAAACAGTGGTTTTCAAACCTTTTCATATCAAGGTCCACTATTTATTCAGCATTTGAGCTACGGACCTACGTTTGATGAGATTTTGCCTCGCAGATGCAAAACTAAAGAATGTTATCGTCGATTTTGTCCACAATTCCATGCTGTATTTATGTTGGTACTATTAGGAGAGATAACAGATCGAAGGGTCCATTTGGTTTCATTTTACACTCGAGTTAAAGATCTACAAGGGTCCATTTAGTTACCAACTCCATCATTTAGCTGGGTACCACCTGGAACCCCCCTCAAGATCCACTGGTGGTCCCCGGACCACTGGTTGAGAACCACTCAACCAGTGGTTCGTTTTCAAACTTTTTCATATCGAGGTCCACTATCTATTTGGCATTTGAGCCACAAACCACCGTTTGAACTTTGATGACATTTAGCCTCTTTGACCCAAGAGAGTAGAATAATTAGTTGTCGTTGGATTAGGGGGTCCGCAGCCAAATAAATATAATTTGGGGGGTCCTTGGCACGCAAACGTTTTAGAAGTACTGATTTTGGAAGGCCTTTGTTGAATCGGGTTAAGACAGAATTCCTGCTTGGCAACAGACATCACTCACGCAGTACTGCTAGTCAAACACTAGGGGTCCTACCAGACTACCAGACAATGTAAATGTCTCAGTGATAGAGTAAAGACCAGACCACCTCTAATTGACTATTGATAGATTGACTGCCTTCGTGTTTTTTTTTAATTGATTATTCTACTAATTTATTTTTTAATTATTATTTGATACTCTTAACTAAAACAAGTCCCAGATTGTAGCTTTAACTTCCAATAACGTTCACTGCCATTGTAATGGGGCTACAACGGGGGGCTGGATGCCAAGCTTCACGTAAAACAAATATACTGTTGTAGGCTATATGGTATCACACACGTGATGTGATGTAATGGTTGTATTCTGACATACAAGATATTTATAACTCGTCAACAGAATATCTGGCTTTTTACTTTCTTTCTTCTTCTTGACTTTCTTGTGTTCCTCCCTGTGAGCTGAAAAACAGTTTTTATATGAACTATAAATTAATTTAAAAAAAGTTTCATTTCATTGTATCCTATCTGCTCAGTGTTCATATTTATTGACAAACATGTCTAAAGGGTAACAAGACAACTCACCCCGTTTCTGTTTTCCTCCCAGAATTTTCCCCAGTGAGGGGTGGGAGAGGCTGGGCAGCAGACGACTGGACTTTGAATTTCTCCAACTATAAACTTTCATGACAGCAGACAGCCTAAGTACAAATATAATTTATGAAAAGCTACTACAGTGAAGTTGTTGTAGCATATGGGGATTATCTGACGAGGTACCATTTGAGTGGGCAAAACCGTATATACTAAATAATACTAAATTGTTTATTGGGTCAATATAAGTAAAATAATATAGCCTTTCCACAGGAGTATCTTTATATTTTTCCAAAAAGAATACAAACGGCCAATAGCATATTACAAAGTTATCCCCCTCACTGGTGAAAATTCCGGGAGGAAAAACGGGCAAGCACCGGGGTGAGTTGTGGCAAGCACAGTGGCCTCCCTATTTTTTGGAATATCTGGGAGAAAATAAATAAATAAAATTGTGTCATCATATTCATATAGTTTTATCACACATTTTACCTGTATGTTACATCAGCATTGACATCATAGCAGATATGTGGGCGTGGTTTTCTGGTTCCACTGCAAAATCGGCCATTAATATTCCCCCATAGATATTTACAAAACAATAAACATGAACCGCTAAACAACATGTAGGCCTAGTCTATAATATAATTAAACATTCTATTTTTTTTTCACAGAATCAATGATTGTAGGCCTATCATGAATCACCACGATCCTGGAGGGCTTGATTGTAGGCTTAAAATAATTGTTATTGATATAATATTTTTGTAAATTACCAAACCACGCCCACTGATATGCCCTATTATGTTCCGGTCACAGTCGCACACTGACACACTCATGTTTTACCATTTTGGCATGTAGATTTGGTTTGAGAATTAATTTTAATTAGGTCTGATTTGATCTTGCCATTATGCAAGTTAGATTAGCCTTCGTGGTGATTAGAACATTGATTGTAGCTCAGATACTGCATTTCAGTGCCTCGTGGGGTTTCCTCTATTTTCCATGAGTCACAACTGTGTGTGTGTGTGTGCGCGCATGTCATGAGTCACAGAATAAGATGTTATTAGTGTGTCATTACATTAGTGTGTCATTAGTCACAGAATAAAATAGGTCACCTATGTGTGTGTGTGTGTGTGTGTGTGTGTGTGTGTGTGTGTGTGTCTGTGTGTCTGTCATGAGTCACAATATGATACAGGTAGGTCACCTGTGTGTGTGTGTGTGTGTGTGTCATGAGTCACAAGTCACAGAATACGATAGGTCGAATTCCTGTGTGTGCGTGTGTCAGTAGCAGTCAGCGCTGCAGCGATGTGGACCTACTATAGAGGTGCTGAGGTTCCCAAGAGGAAAAACAAGGTAAGAGAAGTATACATGTTTATAGTAGTGGTATTTGTTTGGTTTAAACAAAACGTTTTTGGTAAAAGATACAGAAAAAAAGGTAACAGAACTATAGAGGTCGTCTCTCTAGCTCAGCATATAAATGTGCAGGTGAGTTGCTCATTTCAGCCAAAGGAGAAAATCATTAGTTTTTATAGCCTACTTTGGCTTCTTGGATAAACAAAACTAAGTAGGCCTATCTCGTTTTGCACGCTCTCAGAGTTAAATGGACACAGATTTTACACTGTAGATATAATTATAGGCTGCCTGTGGAAGGTATAGTGGGAGTTTGTTCCGGCCGTCTGCCTGTAAGGGTTCCAGATAAATCATATCAAATGGGGGTCCTTGGCCTAATGCATCTCAAACTGGGTGTCCTTGCAAGTTGAGAATTTATGGCCTGTGCTATTAATAAAACATGTTTGTAATTTTTTAGAAGTGCTTAAATAATAATAAATTACAGTAATATATTATATATGATTTTTTTTTAAATAGCCTGATCATTAGTGTCATGTTGCAGGTTGACAGAGAGGCGGTGATATTCCCTGCCATCGCCCACAGTCCGACATCTGTGCATCAGGTAAACTGCTTTATATATAAAACATAAATTATGTGTATCATGTAATCTGCTTTAGATATAAAACAGTAGCCTATCAAGTAATGTCATTTAGATATTAGAAACATCTGTGTATCCAGTAATGCAAGAGTGTAGAAGTAGGTCTTGAGCTGTGCTTTAAAAGTGTCTACAGAGGCTGCCTGTCGAAGGTATAGACTAGACGAATCCAGAAACGGGTCTCATGGTCGCAGCTTACGTATTTCCTGTAGGCGGAGCTGACGTAGCTGCGGGGTAAACCTGCACGTCTTCTACTACATTGAATGGTAGAGTGACTGATGGTCTGCTCAAACATTACTCCTTTACCTGCTTTTTACTAACACTAACATTCATGAGCTATGCCTGTTTGCATTTCATTTGAATGCTATAGCACCACACTTTGGCCAATGGCCGTGGGCTTCGCGTGCTGACCATTTGGCATAGTCTTTACCATATTGTTTTGTGCGAAAACCAACTGCACGGTTCAGCCAGAAATGCTATTTTTGGCAGAAGGTGAAGAAAAAAAGAGACAAAAACGATAAGGGACCAAAGTCCCTAAGGGCTTGTCCCTTTATAATGAATCGCAATTAATCGTCACAAATCTGTCACACATCCGTCAAACTGGTCCGAATGGCTTCGTTCTGACAGGACAAGACCTTCCAGATCTTACCAGACGTGAGCGAACGAGGGAAAGTAACCATGGGTGAGGTGAAGGTACCGAAGAGTCTGGTGAGCATTGTTGTGTAATAATAGTAATGGTTCTCAAACCGGGGTGTCCTGAACAAAATCTGTTTATATCATCACGTGTCAATGTCTTTGTCACAAATCTGTCACACATCCGTCAAACTGGCCCGAATGGCTTCGTTCTGACAGGACAAGACCTTCCAGACCTTACCAGACGTGAGCGAACGAGGGAAAGTTACCATGGGTGAGGTGAAGGTACCGAAGAGTCTGGGGACACTCAAAGTAACCATGGATGAGAAAAAGGTACCGAAAAGTCTGGTGACACTCAAAGTAACCATGGGTGAGGTGAAAGTACCGAAAAGTCTGGTGACACTCAAAGTAACCATGGATGAGGTGAAGGTGCCGAAGAGTCTCGTGACACTCAAAGTAACCATGGATGAGAAGAAGGTACCGAAGAGTCTGGTGACACTCAAAGTAACCATGGATGAGGTGAAGGTGCCGAAGAGTCTCGTGACACTCAAAGTAACCATGGATGAGAAGAAGGTACCGAAGAGTCTGGTGACACTCAGGGAAGAGGACTCAGGGACGGAGAAAGACCATGATGACGGTGTCTGCAGCACTGTGACAGGTAGGGGTGGGCAACAGAAATTATGAATATATAGCCACGATATCGCAAAGTTCAAAATCCATTTTTCTTTCTTTATTATTTTTGTTCATTTATTTTTTTCATGTCATAAACACTGACTGACGTTATCTGGCTGCATTGAAGTGTATGATTGAACTTTTCATGGTCTATGTTGTTTAGAATTGTTTTAAAATGTTCTAGTATAAAAAATGTAGCTTGGGGGAAAAAATTGCAATAAATTGCAATATCGAATCAAATCGCAATGTAATTAAGAATTGCTGTATAAATGGAATCGGCACCCTAGGTATCGAGATCGAATCGGGAGCTAAGTGAATCGTGTCACCTCTAATGACAGGAGGCCGGACGCATCTGTCTGCTGGGTCTCATCGGGGCGTCGTTAAAAGCAGGCAGGAAGAAGAGGAGGAAGAGGAGGAAGCAGTCATCCCACCTGCAACAGCAAGTAGTCGCCCCTCGTCCAATGAGGCGGCCGGAAGGGTGCGTCGGAAACAGGAAGTCCCGCCTCACAAGTGTTCTCAGAAGAGGAGGTTCATGGTGTATGTCTGTGGAGGGTACAAAGGTAACAGAAAGAAAGCACCTTTCCTCTCGTGTGTGTGTGTGCGTGCGTGTGCGTGTGTGTGCGCGCGCAACTTTCGTTCGACTTTGACCCCTCTATCACATGGAACTATTTTTTGGGGCTTAGTGATATGGACACAAAAAACATTGTTCCGTTTGATAGAGGGGTAAAACGTGTGTGTGTGTGTGTGTGTGTGTGTGTGTGTGTGTGTGTTTGTACGTGCGTGTTTCAGACACGGTAGCAGAGCGGAGCGCCCTCATGGAGGACGTGTATCCCAGACTGTACCTCTACTGTAAGCAGAGAGGTTACGACTTCAGGATGCTGGACCTGCGCCGGGGCGTCGGAAACCCCGTAGCGGACCACCATGACACGGCACAGCTGCATGTGGAGACCCTGGCCCAGTGTCAGGAGACCCCGGGGCCCAACTTTATAGTAAGATATCACTCACTCTGTGTCAGGAGACATCAGGACAAACTTTATAGTAAGATATCACTCACTCTGTGTCGGGAGACATCGGGACAAACTTTATAGTAAGATATCACTCACTCTGTGTCAGGAGACATTGGGGCCCAACTTTATAGTAAGATATCACTCACTCTGTGTCAGGACTCAGGAGACATCGGGACAAACTTTATAGTAAGATATCACTCACTCTGTGTCAGGAGACATCGGGCCCAACTTTATAGTAAGATATCACTCACTCTGTGTCGGGAGACATCGGGACAAACTTTATAGTAAGATATCACTCACTCTGTGTCAGGAGACATTGGGGCCCAACTTTATAGTAAGATATCACTCACTCTGTGTCAGGACTCAGGAGACATCGGGACAAACTTTATAGTAAGATATCACTCACTCTGTGTCAGGAGACATCGGGCCCAACTTTATAGTAAGATATCACTCACTGCATGTGGAGACTCTCGCTCTGTGTCAGGAGTAGGAGTGTCATGGAGCCCTTTAATTTGTTATTGATAACGAGTACCTTATCGATCAGGCTTATCGAGCCGGGTTCTTATCAAGCCCACTATGGAGCATTTTATATTATTTAGTGTAAAGACGGGAGACGACAATAAATTCTGAACAGAACCAGTAGCCTATCTTGTACCATTTGCCTTCAAATACAGTACTTTTCTGACAGACGGGGGGCAATTGACATTTTTACTTTTGGAAAATGATATCGAAGAAACTGTTAACTGGTTATAGTTTGTACTGTCACTTTAAAAGCATACTTTTGTTTACCCAGTCAGTGCTGGCTGGCAGGTATCAATACACTTTTAGACCGACAATGGGCGATTAGTTTTTTTTGCAACACATTTTTTCACCCAGTGTCAATTATCTAAAGTAATCCTGAGTGCTACACTTCCTCTGCCAACCTGGGGAGAGCAGCGGACTGACTTAAAATGAGGTTAGGCGATTAGGCGATTATGTAATAATTGTGACAGGGATACACGTGCATTGAGTGATATCTTACTATAAAGTTTGGCCGTGTGGTCTCCTGACTAGGGATGGAGCTTGAAACCCGATAACAAGCTTATTTATTATCCGGTATCAAGCTTTGGGCTTATCAAGCCTGTTATCGAACATAGCGGCCCATGACGTCCTACCCCTAGGGTAGGTGCTGTTTTCCTAAAAGGCAAACAGAAATCCAAATTGCAACGTCCCAATGTTCAATGCAAAAAACACAATTAAATCGTTAATTGCAATTATTTGTGTGCCAATTAATCGTCAACTTATGACAGCCCTATGCATGTGGAGACCTTCGCTCAGTGTCGGCAGACCCCAGGCCCAAACTTTATGGTAAGATATCACTGTATCATAGAGCAGTGGTTCTCAAAACAGTTCCCCCTTTTCCTGATTTCTGGGTCAAAGCACCCCCGGCCTTTACCTGTGCTACTTAGAAAATGTTTAAATTTCAAGGACCCACATAACTCTGAGAGTGTACAAATCTGTACACATTTGTACACTCTCAGAGTTGCACACCAGTACGGGTCCATTTGGTTCAATTGGTACACTCTCAGAGTTATGAACCCAAGCAAGGACACTTTTAGACCTACTGGTGTAGCAGAGTGTTTACAGTGAGCCATGTACAAGATGCTGATATCGTTGTGTATTTTTCTCAGTTGTTTTTAGGACAGAAGCTCGAGGTCCAGACCCTTCCTTCCACCATGTCCCCAGAGGTCTTCCAAGCCCTCGCCCGAGTCCTGGAGAAATACGGACAAAGAACGTCCCACGAGACGCCGGGACAGGAAGTCAGCCCCTCACACTCGCAGTCCAGGATCATCGCAGCCGTGGCCACAGGCACTTTCACCCGAGAGTCCGTTTACGGGAATTATCTGAGTTTCGGAGAAGAAGAAGAAGAAGAAGAAGACGACGCTGTGAGTTCTGACGGGTCGTCCAGTCGCAGTTCTTCTTCTTCCCAGAGTTCCATTTCGTCGCAGGAGGCGGAGCTTAGCACTGCAGGGAGGGGCATGGCGGAGGATTTGACTCTGCTCCGCATGTGGTACAGGCTGGACGAGAACCCCCTTCCTTCCATGTACCGTCTACTTCCTATCAGGTAGGACCCTTAGATCGGCTATTTTCAAATGGCCAAAATGTATATTGGGCTGAAGTGGCTATTGTTTTGTAATAATAATCGAAGTAACTAAAGTTTTCAAATAAACGCAATAAAAGCACAACATTTGGATCCAAGATGTAGTGGAGTAGCGGTGAACATATTGGAAATACCTCAAAGTTGTACTTAAGTGCAGTACTTAAGTAAATGTACTTAGTTACTTTCCACCACTGCTCTCACAGCTCTCTCTACCCGGACGTCCTGAGTGAGGACAGCCAGCGGAAGCAGGCGGCCAGAAAGGAGTGGAGCGCTAGCCGCCAGCGCCTGTGGCGAGCACTGCGGCGGTGTGCACAGGAGGCCGTGGGGGAGGAGGGGGCAGAGCTGCTGCTCAGAACCGGTAGGTTTGGGTTGATTCTGTAAACGTGTGTAATCATGAAAGAAGTCAAAGAACTATTTAAAGGTATGCTAGCAAGGCACTAGAGAGGTGTGGGAGACTGCCGTTGCTGAACAAACGCAATGATTACTATTACAATATAGAGCTATTTAACGTTCATGTTAACACAATAAATATCACACACACCCTCTGCAAGTAAAATCACTAGGGCTGGGACTTTAATTGATTCATTAATTTCAGAAACAATAACGCACAAAAAAAAATCACAACCGTGTGCCTGTGATTGGTTAGCTGATTTGCTCGTTTACAAATGGTGTAAAATTTCCCTTCAATGTCAATGGCGTTTAATGTTTTGATGTTTAATTTACGTTTTTTTTTTAAACATATGTTTATTAATTTTCTTTATATTACACAAGTATTTTCAACAATTGACATATATTTCCCCCCCCCACATCCCTCTGGCAGCACAAATACAAACAAAATCTTATCACGAAATGAATTAACAATAATAAATACAAAACAAAAATAAATAAATAATGACATAACGAAAAATAAAACGAAAAACGAAAATAAAACACATTACATACAGTTAAACAAACAATTTACGTCATATTTAGCGGAATTTTGACCTAATTTATCCGTCCATTGTCAACGACTATCTTGAGACGTGCATGCGTGCGCGTGCGTGCGCGTGAGTGCGTGCATGCGTGTGTATTCTTTTAAATCTAGTCCCAGCCCTAAAAATCACCACAACGAAGAGAAAGCATCAGAGATGGAAAGTACAAGATCAAACTCACCAAAGACTATTATATTAGATTGTTTTTCCACATCATCATTATGTCTTCAATGGGAACATCACGGTGCTTTTCCCTGTCTCACCACCTGTAGTTGTGGACTGGGAGGTGGAGCAGGGCCTGAGGCCCCTGGGGTCCCGGGGCCCAGCGGAGGACCACTGCCACTGCTACAAGAGGATGATCCCGGACCTCCTCTCCAACTTGCGGAGCCGGCACGCCGCCCGCTACGTCGACCTGCTGCCGGGACGGACGGCCGTCGACCCCGCGCTCTGCAACGCTCACCGGCGCTTCGTGGAGCGCGTTCACAACAAGGTGTGTTAGTACAAGGTTGTTATACAGTCTTGCATGTTTCATTCGTTCTAATTTTGTTATTTTATTTCAATTTCAGTTAGATTGAAATGGCAAAGCTCTCTGTCTACGGAGCGATCTTCGTTCTTACTCTCACTTTATTTGGTCATGAAGTGTGGGTCATGACCGAAAGAATAAGGTCACGAATACAAGTGGCCGAAATTAGTTTTCTGCAAAAATAACCTTAATAATAGAGAAAATATATCATAAATTAATACTGAAACCAGATATAATCATTAAGGAAAGTGTATGCATGCACTATGTGTACTATGTAAACTCTTCATTTCCATTTTCCAGCCATTCAGTTGCAAAAAAAAGGGTGAAATTTAGGGACCCCCAAAATAATTTGGCGACCCCCCCTAGAGGTCGCGACCCACGGGTTGAGAACCCCTGCATTAGAGATAAGTTGAGAACAGTAACGTGTGAGAGACTCGGGAGTAGAGTCGCTGCTTTTTGGCTTGGAAAGGAGACAGCTTAAGTTTTCAGGCATCTGGTTAGTTAAGTTAAGATGTCTCTCTAGGGAAGTCCTCGATGCATGCCCCACTGAAAGGAGACCCTCGGGAAGACCAAGGATGAGATGGGAGGATTATATCTCCACAGTGGCCTTGGACCGCCTCGGGAAGTCGGGATCCCTCAGGATGAAGTTACTAATGTTGCTGTGGAGAGGGAAATCTGGAGCTCTCTGGTGGACCCGACTCCGGATAAGCGGTTGGAGATGGATGGGTGGAGTTAGATGGGTGGAGTTAGATTGAAATCATTTTCAAAGCGGGTTCACTAGTATCGTTTTTATTCGTGCATTTAAGTTGTTTGTCGTTATGTAGGGGTAGTCAAAGGCGAGATTCTAATAGGGTATTGGATTGGATGAAATTTGTGACCCACCTGAACATTAAGTTTCTGTTTATTAAAGTGCTGGAGAGACGTGGTACTACTGCTACTACTACTGCTACTACTACTACTACTACTACTACTACTACTACTACTACTACTACTACTACTGCTATAACTCTTATTTTTCCAGTTGCGTCACACCAACATCTACGAGCGCAACGTGGGCTGGGGGAGGCGGGGCCTGAACCCCAAACGTAACCGCTCCCACCGATTCTACACCCAACGCATCTGCGCTCATGTCCAACGCACGCTCACCAGCGCCCTCAACAGGTAGGAGGACCGCTCACACACACATACGGCAGTTTGGAGTCAGAACAATATTTTGCCTAGACTCCAGAATGATTTGGTCCGTTCACTTCGCTATCAGCCCGGCCGTCTTATCATTTGGGCCTGCATTTGCGATCGTCACCTGTGACGTAGGCACGCCATTGCTGATTGGATAGTGCAACGAATCACATTAAGAAAGGAAGTGGCTTGAGTTTTACAAAGGCTCTTTACGAAGGCTCTCCCACAGACCAATCAGAATCCTCTGTGCAGAGGTGTCTGAGACAGACCTATATATATATATATATAGAACTGCAGCAAAGCAGGGTGCTATGGAGGCTGTAGTTCTAAACATTGGAACTACACATGGGCTGTATGGGCTCTGTCTCTATCTCTCTTTATGGGTCTGGTCCAAGAACGGCCCGTTCACTTACGGCCGAGCTACACCGAGCGCATGTCGCGAGTCCCGCATACGTGCACCTTAAAATAGGACTGGATCTATAAGTGTGTTTGTGCATATACGCGCAAGCGCACGCTGAAAAGCCTGGTGTAAAAAGTGCAGCACTATCTCTCTCTCTGTTTCTGGCACAACAGCGCCCCTACTGGTACTAATAGTCATACTGGTGCTCATAGTCGCATAGGTGGGTTAACGTATAGGCGAACACATAGGTGGGTGGGTGAACACGGACATTGCTGTTCCTTGGAGTGGTTCAAAAAAAGGTTCCGCTGAACGGAGTGAATCTGTCTGGATATATTCTCAGCTGTAGGAGTGGACTGACATGTTTTACATCATGTCCTGGTCCAGTGTCATGCAGGTGAGCGTCTCCAGAGGTCCGTTTGACATGGTGAGGAGAGAAGCTGAGAAGATCAGGGTGCAGGAGGAGATCCAACGCCACGTCCACCATGGACTGACCATGTGAGGACGTCACCTTCTGAAGTTTAAACTCTTGTGTTGTGATAGTAAGCATTGCGTAAAGAGTGTTTGTTCAGTAATGTTGGTCAGAAAGCGCAATACGTTAATTGTCAGGAAAGGTTACACTTGTATCTGCTATTGTGATTGGATAACCTGACCTGAACTGATTTATTGTTTTTTCAAGAGCTGGAGAGACAGATGGCAATGAGTACTATCGGAATATACTGTAGAGCTCTTTAATTATCTGTCCGTCCGTCCGTCCATCCGTCCATCTTGTCTCATTGTACCTCGGCTGTGTTCACCCTGCTACTGTCGACTTCTATAGTCCAAGTTCATTTAAGTTTGTGTCATTTCAGAGAGAAGCTGTGTGTCCTCAGGCAGTCCTTCCTTGCTGACGTGAGGAAGGCTGTGGAGGGATGGGAGAGCAACAGACCCACCATGGAGGACTCTGGGGGGAACAGACCCACCATGGAGGACTGTGGGGGGAACAGACCCACCATGGAGGACTGTGGGGGGAACAGACCCACCATGGAGGACTCTGGGGGGAACGGACCCACCATGGAGGACTGTGGGGGGAACAGACCCACCATGGAGGACTGTGGGGGGAACAGACCCACCATGGAGGACTGTGGGGGGAACAGACCCACCATGGAGGACTCTGGGGGGAACAGACCCACCATGGAGGACTGTGGGGGGAACAGACCCACCATGGAGGACTGTGGGGGGAACAGACCCACCATGGAGGACTCTGGGGGGAACGGACCCACCATGGAGGACTGTGGGGGGAACAGACCCACCATGGAGGACTCTGGGGGGAACAGACCCACCATGGAGGACTGTGGGGGGAACAGACCCACCATGGAGGACTCTGGGGGGAACAGACCCACCATGGAGGACTGTGGGGGGAACAGACCCACCATGGAGGACTCTGGGGGGAACGGACCCACCATGGAGGACTCTGGGGGGAACAGACCCACCATGGAGGACTGTGGGGGGAACAGACCCACCATGGAGGACTCTGGGGGGAACGGACCCACCATGGAGGACTGTGGGGGGAACAGACCCACCATGGAGGACTGTGGGGGGAACAGACCCACGCTGCTTCTGGGACCTCCAGGCTGGGGAAAGAGCACCGCGCTGGCCAGAGTGGCCCAGCTGGCACCGCGCTGGCTGGCGGGGTGAGATGGTGCTCTAAATGGCCACAACAAAATTATGTTTAGGACACGAGAAACACTTTCCTGACACAGGGATGAAAAATGGGTTACAAAATCGTCGGATAAAATATATATATATATATATATAAAACACTTTCCTGACGTTTATAATGTTTTTAGATATTTTAGTACTTGAATTGTCTGATGGCGTCAGAAAGGCCTGATGCAATATTAACCATAATAATTATGGCGTCCCTATTTTTCCACGTCTAATTTGCGTGATCCAGCAGCAAGATAAAATGAACGCCACCCACGATAATGCTCACAAAATGATGTTACTATAGTGACTATCGCAGAGAAGCAAGTGTAAACGACAAAGCCATTGTTACTTGATCGAGCATGGCAAATAAGCAATTGAAGTTTTATTATCTACCATTCTTTCCTTTCTTTGAACTGAGAGGTACTCCCAACTCGTCAGGCTTCAGAGACAAGACTATAACGCGACGTAGAATCATTGAACCTCTCTCTCCTTTTATTGTCAATGAAAGGAGAGAGGTTCAGTTCACTGGTGCATACCACTGTGACCCCCTTTCCACCGGTTGGTTCCCAATGGGAACCGGTTCAGTTCTTTTTGGTTCTTAGTCCATGAGCCAGAGCTCCAAAATTGGTGGGGAAACTAGACCTATATTAAATTGTTTGTAGGATCAATACAAGTAAATGAATACATGATAACACTTCCACAGTAGTAGCTTTTTCATATTTTCGATTACTGTATTTTGCATATTTTCCTACATAATGCCTCATTTGCATATAAAAGAAAATCATTGTCTTTGTGTAAGTAATCAACCAGGGAAGTTTCATGGTGATAACAATCTAATATAGGTATAGTTTTGCCCACTCAATTCATAATTTAGGTTCCAATTTTGGAGCTCTGGCTCATGGACAAAAAGAACTGAACCGGTTCCCATTGGGAACCAACCGGTGGAAAAGGGGCCTGTGTGATGACCCGTTAATAGAAACAAATGGCCGGAGCCCTGCAGCCCTTAACGGGTCGGGCTGGGACCCATCAGGCTTGTAGACCTCTAGCTATTAGCGATGGGCCATAATACGGGTCCATTCGGTTACATTTGTACGTTGTATAGTTGTAGTTAAAAGTAACACATCGTATTGTGTATCTCATGGTGTGTGTGTGTGTGTGTGTGTGTGTGTGTGTGTGTGTGTGTGTGTGTGTGTTCTAGGAGTGTGAAGGTGGTGGTGTGTTTCGTGGGTCTCACGGCAGAGAGCAGCAACGTCCGCCTGGTTCTTCAGAGTGTGTGTGTCCAGCTGGCAGAGACCTACCTCCCCCACGCACACCTCTCTGAGGTATGTGCGCTTTCAATTTACAATGTACGGCATTTAGCAGACGTTCTTAATTCAGAGCGAATTACAGTAAGCAAGAACAACACATATATATATATATAAATGTCTGCGTGCACGTGTGTAATGCACGTAACCCGAGAACTCAAATTCGACACACGCGTTCCACACCCCCGCAGGGAGCGCAGTGCCCGGCCTCGAGTCGGTCTGACCCACCACAAAAGGCTCTGTACATTGTCAGTACATTTAGTCTTGGTGTTAGTCTTCGTAGATTAGTTTAGATTTAGTTTTCGTCCGTGAAAAACATTGGTCTACGGACAACTTCGTCATAGTTTTGGTCGACGAAACCTAACACGTACGTACATGTTTCCCCTCCTCCTCCCAGGGCCTCCCTCAGCTGGTCAACGAGTTCCAGTCTCTGCTGGAGCAGGTGGACGCCGGGCGCCCCCTGGTGCTGGTGCTGGACGGTCTGGACGGTCTGTCTGAGGAGCACGGAGCCGACCTGTCCTGGCTGTCTGTCCCGCTGCCACCGCACGTCTACATGCTGCTGTCTGCAACCACCGACTCCCCCTGTGCTGCCACGCTACAGGTCAGTCTGCAACCACCGACTCCCCCTGTGCTGCCACGCTACAGGTCAGTCTGCAACCACCGACTCCCCCTGTGCTGCCACGCTACAGGTCAGTCTGCAACCACCGACTCCCCCTGTGCTGCCACTCTACAGGTCAGTCTGCAACCACCGACTCCCCCTGTGCTGCCACGCTACAGGTCAGTCTGCAACCACCGACTCCCCCTGTGCTGCCACGCTACAGGTCAGTCTGCAACCACCGACTCCCCCTGTGCTGCCACGCTACAGGTCAGTCTGCAACCACCGACTCCCCCTGTGCTGCCACGCTACAGGTCAGTCTGCAACCACCGACTCCCCCTGTGCTGCCACGCTACAGGTCAGTCTGCAACCACCGACTCCCCCTGTGCTGCCACGCTACAGGTCAGTCTGCAACCACCGACTCCCCCTGTGCTGCCATGCTACAGGTCAGTCTGCAACCACCGACTCCCCCTGTGCTGCCACGCTACAGGTCAGTCTGCAACCACCGACTCCCCCTGTGCTGCCACGCTACAGGTCAGTCTGCAACCACCGACTCCCCCTGTGCTGCCACGCTACAGGTCAGTCTGCAACCACCGACTCCCCCTGTGCTGCCACGCTACCTACAGGTAGCGGTTTTGGATGTTATCAGATGATTTAATCTCTGTCATCAGCCCTTATCAACACCATGCAATGGAGCCAGAAATGGACATTTCCTACACATTGGCGTTGTTGTTTGTCAGCCATTGTCCGACGTCACGTTTGACGTTTAGTAACCCCTGTTACTAAACCTAACCCTAATTCTAACCTACTACAGGTAGAGTGCTCAACGGGCCTGAAAATGAATACCCGGCCCCATTGGCCCGGTCTACATTGGCCACGCCTAGTTTTAGACCCCAAACCCTGAAAAGTATGCTTTGGAGTCACGCATCCAACAAGCTTTGAACTGAGATCATTCTGTTCCAGAGATAATGGCCAAACGTCTTGAAAATTGTGATTTTTGATGTGAGTTGTGGCCACTCTCTCTCTCTCCCTCCCTCAGAGTACATGTCATCCTACGGTGCTGTCCCTGCCTCCGCTCAGTGAGGATGACATCAGCGCAGCGCTGGCGGCCAGACTGCAGGCGTCACAGCGCCGTCTCCAGCCACACCAGCGTGAGGCGATGCAGGCGGCCTGTGTGTCGTGCCCCTCCCCTCTGTACCTGGAGGCTGCTCTGTGGGAGAGCCAGCGCTGGACCTCCTTCACTCCAGGGTTAATGGAGTTCAAATGACCATTTCACCACTTTACAACCTATCTTCATACTGTATGCATCATTATAGGCATATGTTGTACGTATGCCTATCACTATGTGGTACACACAGACACCCAAAGCTGGGCATAGGAGCCCTCAAAAATGGTGGTATTTTATCATGAACATTAGTGAGGACCAAATATATGAAGATAGGTTGAAAAGTGGTGAAGTGGTCCTTTAATGTAATTATGATAGTTTTCTTCTTCTTTCTGTCACTGGTGGACGGGTTTCTGAACCTCCCACAGCCCTCCTGTGAGACACGGATCGATTTTGGGGGAGGGGTATTTTATCATGAACATTAGTGAGGACCAATTATATGAAGATAAGATAGGTTGTAAAGTGGTGAAGTGGTCCTTTAAAACTAAACTTTGAAAAAAAAAAGAACAAGAAATACAACAAAAGAAAAAGATTGGGAAAATGCTAATCTATAAAGCGTTTTCTTCAGTCCCCAGGACCCCCTGGATCTCCCGGCCAGCATGGAGGGTCTCTACCTGGGCATGCTGGCTCGTCTGGAGAGGGAACACGGACGTCACCTGCTGAGACGGGCCGCCACGCTCATATCTCTGTCTCGCGGAGGCGTCACTGAAGAGGTGGGTGGTGTTGTCTCTGTCGCGTGGAACGTTTCGACGAATGGGTTCGACTCACGAGCTTGCGCACAGGTTTGCACACGGAGGTGACACTATACTGTGCATGCGAGACGATGCAAAACGCGTTGCATAGGACCCAAATAGGCCCCACGCGTCACACTTTTCCAATCGGTGAAAAGGGAGCATGCGGGTGCACTGCCCATAACTCCGACACATACTGCGAGGCGTTGCGTGTGGTTAGGGTTAGTAATGCGCTAGTCGGACCAACCGCTGGAATAATGAGCCGTCAGACTAATGACACAGCACCGTATGTGGTGCATGCAGCATGAGCAACTCCATACAAGTGAATGTGTCATTTTCTGTGCTGTGCCCTCTCTATTATTCCTTCTCGACTATGTTCCTGACCCACTTGTTTGGGAAGCACTGGTGTAACGTGACCCTTCCGCGTCCACCAGGAGTTGCTGGCGCTCCTGTCCAAAGACGAGAAGCTGCTCCGGGAGGCCTCCTCCTCCTCGTCCCACAGCGCTCCCCCCAGGGTGCCCTACGTGTGCTGGGCCGCTCTGCGACGGGCCCTGGGTCCTCACCTCAGCGAGGTGGAGAGCAACGGGACGTGGGTGCACCGCTGGAGCCACGCCGCACTGGGCCACGTCTGCGCCCGTCGCTACCTGAAGAGCCGGCATGCACGCATGGCCGTGCACGCCGACTACGCCGACTACTACCGAGACAAGTCCCTTCACGGAGGTGTGTGTTACGGTCGGAACACGATTGTTATCCTCCACACAGAGTGAATTAAATTAACATTTTATTATAGTGTTGTGTGCAGTCTCGTCTCGGTCTCGCGCATAATTTGACTCTGTCTTGACTTAGTCTCTGAACAAATAAGGGAGTCGGTACTCCTTCCCCACCAAGTCCACACGAGTCACTACAATGCAATGAAATCATTGTATTCTACCCATATTTCATTCACATTAGCATTGTCAGTCAGAGAGCTGTCTGGTGCTTATAGACAGCAGGACCAGCTTGCTCTCAGTGTTTTCTGTACCAAATGTGTATCAAATGTGATTTAAAAAAATTATAATCTGGTGTCGGTCTCGACTCGGTCTCGTCCCATTTCAGACTTGGTCTTGACTTGGACTCACTTTAGGTGGACTCGACTACAACACTACTTTATTATAAGCAGATCAATTAGAAGATCTGCAGACTCACTCCCAATCATCCGCCGTGATCGGAAAACTCTATATAATGACAACCCCTAACCGCACGCGGAAGCCACGTAGTTGGAATCAGGCACCATTCACTGCGAGTAGGCCTACGTCGCGACACCCCCACTCTCACAGATTGGTTGGAATGGCAGTGTGTCGGAATGCCTGCACTCTGTCCCCCACTTGACCTATAGCCTTGACCACCCAATTGCAGGCTTATAGCCAAAATGTTATTTAGATAACATGTTGTGTAGAGACAGTTGACCTGGCATACTACTACCTACTGTATATGGTGTAGGGCTGTAGGCCTATAGTTTCAATGTACAGATTATTATTATTACTATTATATATTTGTATTCTACTGTTTAAACTGATGATGACAAAATAATTCCCTGGTGCTATCTTGGGCTATGTTGATTTAGACCACAAACACGTTTTCCAGACGTATGAAAGGCTTAATGTAAACATAATCGTGTACATAATTAGTATTGACACATTTGTCGCCACAGGTTGCATATTCCAGCCTCTGGCGTGGACCCTGGGCAATGAGGAGGAGGAGGAGGAGAAGGATGGGGGTGGCGAGCGCAGGAGTCTCCGAGTGTTCAACCTGAGGAAGCTCCACGGCCTGCCCTACCACCTGGTCCACTCCGGACAGATCCTCCCATTGTTCTACGAGTGTGTCTTCAACTACGAGTTCCTGCTGCACAAGACCTGGGCTCTGTCTGTCCATGACGTAGAGGAGGACCTGAGAGGAGCCGTGCTGCCCGACAGGTAAACTACAGTGGGGGGTCTCTGGCATGGTTTGGGAACAACTGATGTAGACATGTTGTTGATGTGAGGTTCTCTCGCCCCAGGGAGGTGTTGGATGTGTCCATGCTGAGTGGAGCTCTCCAGATGTCCAGAGCCGTTCTGGAGCAGGACCCGTGCCAGCTGGCCGGTCAGATCATGGGTCGTCTGGGGCAGTTGGTGTCTGAGGACCGTCCCGTAGCCCCAGGTAACAAGAAACGCACCCGCGCCACAATTTCACCTGTACACTTTAAAGGGGCATTTGATCCACAGGAACGCGCCCAGGGTACCGGGAGCCGCCCCACGTCCGAAATGGTTGAGAAATGACAGTTACCATGTGGGCGTCCCCAGGGGGTCCCTCTACTGTACTGTAATGTAAAGAATGGCCTGGTGCACTGCAAGCCAGTGCAAAAACAAATAAAGGCCACAAATGGCTCCCTGGTTCCTTTTAAACGCCCTGGGGTCCAAAAAGTAAGACGGTGAAATGTACCTCCATATATAATGACACTGTTGTCCTCCTGCGTGGCTCCAGGAGACCCTCTGAAGTTCTCCTACCTCCACGCCCTGCTGGCTCAGTGTCCTCTGTCCTCCCTGCCCGTCCTGGTGCCGTCCTCCACCTGTCTGCTGCCCCCTGGAGGACTGACGCACACACTGCTGGCCGGTAACGAAGTACATTTAGTTCAGTACTGTACTTAACACTTCTGATGGCCAGGACGTCCACACATGTCTTGTCAAATAAAGCCGTGGGGTGCCTGGATCGCTAAAATCCATTTTTGGGGAAACGGCCATTGCCAGGCAACACCTTTCTCAGCTCTTCCCGCGCACCCATTACTTCCTTGTTTACAGTCCGACAAACACTGGCCCAGCCTGTGTGGTTTCTGGTCTAGAGCGGCGGGTGCCAGCGAGTACAAGGCGAGATCACAGTCAAAGAAGATCCTACTTTTAATGGTACCCTATGGGGTGCGTGCGCACGCATCCTGGTGCTGGGGGTGATGAAGGCATTTCCGAGCAACCGGGACAAGACTAAAAGTAGTTTTTCAGCGTGGCCGTTTCATATTGATATAAAGCGATCAAATACGTGATATCGCGTATTTGGCCGACAACGGGACTAATTTGAAATATGTGATATCACGTATTCGGCAGTGAAAGCAGGTTATCTTTTAAAGGAATAGTTCAGATTTTATTATTACCCTTATTGTTATTATTATTACTGGTATTATCGCAAGAACAATGGCTTCCGTTATAGCATGCTAACGCCACACAGTCTAAAGACATTAGGGGCGCCACCGAGCATTGTGAAGTCCACTTCTGCAGACTTCAGCAGACTTTAACACTGTTCGAGTTAAAGTAGCTATAAGTAATAATAATATGCAATTTTTTATGACTTTCTTTTTCTTTTTCAGACAGCCAGCAATGAGTTACACGCTCCCAAAAAAATGTAGTCTCTGCGACACATCTAGTGGCCGCAGTCTGCCTTCAAACATGAGGAACAATGCATGAATCCATGTCATTTTCCGGCGAAAAAGGTTTGGACCAATGGCAAAGCTTCTCGCAAAATCTTTGAATGCAGACTGCGCGGCCCCTAGAGGTGGGGCCGCAGGGGAGTGACTGTGTTGTTCTTTCACGTGGTTATTCTTCAGTGTCACTGTCACATCTTCCCCCTCAGGTCACTGGTCCTCACTGACGGCGCTGGGAGGGGGACAGCAGCGGGGGTCCCTGGTGGTCAGCGGGGAGGCGGACGGGTCCCTGAGGCTGTGGGACGTGGAGCGGAGGCGTGTGGTCAGGACGCTGGGCGGGGCCGAGGGCGTGGTGGCAGACGCCCTCACCCTGGGACTGGACGGCACTGTGCTGGTGATCTGCATGGGAGCCAGACTGCAGGTCAGCTGACTCTCATTGATGTTGAATGAATGGTGGTCTGCATGGGAGCCAGACTGCAGGTCAGCTGACTCTCATTGATGTTGAATGAATGGTGGTCTGCATGGGAGCCAGACTGCAGGTCAGCTGGCTCTCATTGATGTTGAATGAATGGTGGTCTGCATGGGAGCCAGACTGCAGGTCAGCTGACTCTCATTGATGTTGAATGAATGGTGGTCTGCATGGGAGCCAGACTGCAGGTCAGCTGACTCTCATTGAGGTTGAATGAATTTGAATGGTGGTCTGAATAGGAGCCAGACTGCAGGTGATGATGAGCGGTCGCCGCTCAGCTGGCATCTGACCTGGAAAAGAAGTAATGGAAAAAACGCATTAGAATGACATTCCATTTTTTTTGCTGGCCATGTTGTCTACATGCCTGACTCTCGCCTCCCAAAACAAGTCCTGTACTCCCAGCTTGTTAAAGGGAAACGGGCCCCGGGAGGTGAAAAGATGAGGTATAAGGACAACATTAAAACAAACCGAAAGAAGTGCCACATTGACCTAAAAGCTTGGGAAGACAAGGCAATTTTTCACTCTGTGTTGTGTGTTTGTTCTCCAGGTCAGAGAGGTGGGGTCTGGACATGTCATCTACTCAGACAGTGGCTCCGTGGACACCCCCATAGTGACCACGGCCTGTGAGGGTCAGCTGCTAGTGGCCTTCTATGACGGGAGCCATCAAGTCAAGGTCGAGACATGTCTCTTTGGCACCGCGTTTCCAGCTTGTAGATCTGATACTTTTGTAGCCTGGCATGGCCAGACTAATATCACTGCCCCATTTTTCC
Source organism: Protomyctophum bolini (assembly GCF_963924005.1). Taxonomy (NCBI): domain Eukaryota; kingdom Metazoa; phylum Chordata; class Actinopteri; order Myctophiformes; family Myctophidae; genus Protomyctophum; species Protomyctophum bolini. Next base: position 24,163,826 of record NC_137881.1, on the reverse strand, counting down.
TGTGACACTATAGCATGATCGAGTAGGGTGGTAATTTCCTGCCCGACAACAACGGCCAGCAATATATTAACAAAGAATGTTAAAAAACCTCTCCTAGTCCTGTTTGAATGCGGTATTCAATCAATCAATCAATCAATCAATCAATCAATCAATCAATCAATCAATCAATCAATCAATTTAGCAACTTCAACCCTATTATATACTCAAAATCATAAATTTTGTTTGTTTGTTTCTTCTTTATGTTGCTATATACTGTATATGGATAATGCGTAATGCGTGTGCGGAATCGCCTTCGCGTTTCACACATCTTTTATTTATGTTCAGAGAGCCTTAATATATCCAGAGAGCCCGAAGCCCAAAACTGTATTTTAGGTAGCTATAGGTATGCCTGTACCAGTCCATAAGACTGTGATATGGTTTTATTTCAGTATTGGCTGATGTTATTTGCAACAGTAATCTGTCATTTTGTAACTTCATTTCATCATTAATCATTCGATGTCATGACAATATTATTCTTCAATGAGGTTTGGCCTTATATATGGAAATGTAGGCTGCTTTATGTGTGTTTCCTCAATGTTTAGACTACTCATAATGTGTTAGAAAGTCACTGACAAAAAATCCAATATAGGACCAACATTATTTGGGCTTGCGGCCCACTTCTGGAGTGGCCACTGAGCCATCTTAAGTTGAGTAGCCCTGCGCTAGAGCGAGACTGGCAGAAGGCCGATTGAGTTCTAGTTATTACTTGAACAAGCAGAGCGTGCAAGTAATGTTATCAGTCAGGTGCTACGATGCGTATGTCCCTTAGCATAATTGGTTTACGATGGTGACATATTGATGATGTTTCAGTGTCGGGTGGATTAAAGGGACATAGGCATCAAACCACCCGAGTAACCACATTATACCACTAACCAACTCAGAAAAGACATATACATACATATAGACATATACATAGACATATGAGCATATGACGTGATGAATATATGTACCAATGCCAGGGTATATTGGTTATCGATGGTGACATAACGATGACATGTTTCAGTGTCGGGTGGACTAAAGGTAATGCCCCTATGTATACATATAATAATATGTAATCTGACATAACGGGCATAAGTAATCATTACCATACTTCAAAATACTACTTATTTTCCTCCAAAAGCAAGGTACGTAGCAAATGGCTAAACCTAATAATTCAATATTGCAAACGTTCTTTCACAGAGAATGATGTATTATTATTATCATAGGTGTTGGACCTGTGTGACTTGTGTTCTGTGCTGTCTCAATGTCCTCTATAGGTGTCGGACCTGTGTGACTCGTGTTCTGTCTCAATGTCCTCTATAGGTGTTGGACCTGCGTGACTCGTGTTCTGTGCTGTCCTGTGCCCGCGTGTCTCTGGAGGGACAGGCCATCCACCGAGACCGCTCCGTCCTGCTGTCGCACAACAACTGCGTCAAAGACTACGTCCTGTTCGCCTACAGGTTAGATCTCAAAGACCACGTCTTATATATCCACGGTTCCACAGAACAGTCTGACTGTGCACATTGTCCCTGAAACGCATCGGTCAGACTTCTTGCTGTAGCCAGGTTCGGAAAGAACAGTCGTGCCCAAACCTGCACGCTCAATGAAGCATGCATGAGGGAGTGATACTTTTTGGGTGGGTTGCCAGTGTAAGTGATTAAGGGATGTTTTGTATTAATACATAGTAATGGTAAATGCTCCATTTATATATTTATAATTTACATATATAAATATTGTGCATTACATTCACCCGTTCACACAGACCCATTTGCACACACGCACGCATGCACGCACGCACACACACACGCACGCACACACACACACACACACACACACACACACACACACACACACACACACACACACACACACACACACACACACACACACACACTCATACACCGATGGCAGAGGAAACCATGGCAGGCTCAACCTGCTCATCGGGAGCAATTAGGGGTTCAGTGTCTTCCTCAAGGACACTTCGACACTAACTCTGGGGGAGCCCACAGGGAGCGAACTGGGAACCTTGCGGTTCCCATTCGGTCACGCTACCTCCCGAGCCACTGTATCAATAAGCTAAATCTACAGTACAAACAACCTGTAACTAAAACTGTCAAATAACTGTGATGGAGTAAAACATGACGCCATTTGCCTCTGAAATGTACAGTAAAAGTACAGTAAAAGTGGTCTCTACTTGTATTTGAGCTAGTACAGACAGTACTTAGTATTAGTTACTTTCCACCAATGGCACCTAGTGACCTCCTCTCCTTCTCCTGGCCCTTCCAGCGCTGGCCCGAGCCTGAGGAGGTGTGAGAGGCTGCATAGGAGGTGTGGGGAGGTGCGGAAAAGGTGCGAGAGGCCGCAGCAGAGGTAGAACTGGGCTCCTCCTGGCCTGGTTTGGGAAAGTCACTGTCTCTGTGGAAGAAACGCGGCGGCGCTCCGTCGCTCCTTTGCTGTCCATTGTCGTCGCCGCGGTAGAACTTGGTGCGTGACGAGAGGTTGGAGAAACCCGTCCTACCGCCCTGGAGGTGGTGTCTCTGAGGAGGCGGAGGCTGCTGGGGGTGGAGTGTCTGAGGAGGCGGAGGCTGCTGGCTCTCCTCCTTGTCGATGGAGAACGCTCCCATCTTGGACTCCATGAATTCAAACAGAGTGTTTGCGCCAGAGGGCCTTCCTCCCACTCCCACCTCCTCCTCATCCTCAAACCTGGACCTTCCTCCTCTTCCTCCTCTTCCTCCTCTGCCTCTTGCTGCTCTGGGCGGGGGTCTGCGGGACTCTATGGGCAGGGTGGGAGAGGGTCTGCTGTTGCCGGCAGCTCCAGTCAGCATATCGAGAGCCGCCTCTATGCTGTTGTTGCTCTCCGTTAAGGCCCGGCAAGCGTCCTCACTGCTGAAGCCCATCTCCACCACGTCTCTCAGAGCCTGCTCATCCACCACCACCTCAGCATAATTTCCGCTGCCTTCGGCCTTCCTGCTCTCCATCGCCCGTTCCTCCCTCCAGCGCGACGGCGGCGGCTTCAACGAGTCGTGTCCCCCGCTGCGGCGGTAGGAGGAGGACGACCCGCTAGTCAGGTTGGCGCCCGCGTTGGCTCCGCCGCCGAAGCTGCGCAGCGGCGCCTCTTTGGCCTTCTCGGCCACCTCGGCGATGGCGGCTACCCGCTGCTTCTCGAAGTCGTCGTCGCCGACGGCCGGAGCCTTGGAGGTGCCGACGGCCTTCAGCGTCTTCCTCTCGTCCAGCTCGTCGATGCTCTCGTCCCTCCGCGCGCATCTCTGTCCGAACGGCACGAAGGGAGGAGGTCCGCCGTCCTCCGCGTTCCTCCGCCCGCCACGCTGTCGCTGCTGTTTGACCAGGCTCCGCTGGAGCTCCCATTTCTCCACCAGATTCTCCACCGCTCCGCCCAGAACGGAGACGTTGGACTCATCCAGGAGCAAGAGGCCGTTCCTGACCGGGACGGTGCCCAGGAGCTTGACCTTGGTGCCGGGCGGCGTGTTCAGGCCGAGCCCCGGAAGGGGTCTGACCTCCAGGCCCGCGCATGCCACGTGGCCGTCGGTCAGCTGCAGCCGCAGCATCCTGGGAGCCGCCTGGCTCTCCGGGTGCTCCTTGGGCGCCGAGACGTTCCTCACCTTCTGGACCTGGAGGACGAGTGGTCCCTCCAGCTTCTCCACGCGTCCGCCGTTTATGTCCGGCGGCAGGGCCGCTCTGCCGATGGGCCGGAGGTCGCGGTCGAGCGCCAGGCGGACGACGTCGCCGTGGGACGCCTTGTCCGCGGCTTCGCCTCTCAGCTGCGCCGCCCCCTCGTCGCTGAGGTGCCAGCCGTCTCTGGTCAGAGATGAGATCAAGTCGCTCATTATCTTTGTCTAAAAAAAGGCCTATATTTCTATAGGTTTGTTTTTTAATATGTTATTATTGCAATGACCATTCTGGACTTGATGCTGGACTTGCCAGGTGTAACTCTTAAACGAAACGACTTTATGAATGACTATCTGTCTGTCAGCCTGCGTCGCTTTTAAGCCCATATATGGAGGTTCCTGATGCCATTGATGTGATATGATGTCATAGGCCTGACATCGGTCAGACAGATCTCCATAGACATCCATTGGCTGACCCAAATCATGGGCTTTGTGGGTTGGTCAAAACCATGTGGTATTTGTGCTGAACCACCAAGTACTTTTGCAGCAAAGATCCATCTTGTCATGGTGTGGTATCAATACCCTTAAAGGGACCCTTTTTGCAAAAGAAAATATGTTAGAAGATTTAGAATACTTCCCTGGGGGTCTTCATGCGTGTAATATGTGGTTTTAGATATTGGGGGCCACTCTACCCCTGATCCACTCCCACCCCCAAGTCCCTAACTGATAATGGCAGACCTACAGGTTCACAATACACGTCGAGCTTGCATTGTTCCTCTGCACCACAACGGGACCTCTGCTGGACTGTCCCAGGCGTCACTGTACCTCTCATCTAGGGCTCGTCCTTAAATAATACCACCTGTACCCTTTGTTAACAAGGTGTCAAATCAGGCCGCCATAGTAACACCTAGACAGATTTCAACAACAGGGTTTTTAAAGAGACAACCTCTGAATTATTGATCCGTATGAATTAGTAAACGCCATATCCGTCGTCCTCTTCTCGGATGTTGGTGTAACTCGGCACGCAGTCTAACAGCCTGACAGGAGATGTGCTATTAACTTGTAAGTGGTGGAAAAAACTACAATACTGCAATGTAAAGGTACTCAAAGTACTAAAAATAGATAGTACTCATTATGCAGAATGTGCCATTTCAAGTTTTCAAATGTATAAAACATCTTTTGAAATTAGCAGATCTACAAGCTCACAATGTGTCGCATCGGAACACATTGAGAGCTTGTGCATCTGCAATTTTCAAATGGCCAAAATGTATAGGGATGAAGTGGTTAATGCATGTTTTGTAATAATATAATAAAAATCTAGTAAGTTGTCAAATAAATATAGTGGAGTAAGTAAGTACAATATTTGGACCCGAGATGTAGTGGAGTAGAAGTAAAACTATTTGGGAAAAAGTAATTCATGGAAATACTTTACAAATACCTCAAAATTGTGCTTAAGTACATTACTTGAGTAAATGTACTTAGTTACTTTCCACCACTGGATGTGGTTGACAGAGTCAGCTGACAACATATTAATGAGCTCTTTCCACGAGGTGATTAATCTTAATTGTGGAACCTGATAAAAATGTGTGTGTGTGTGTGTGTGTGTGTGTGTGTGTGTGTGTGTGTGACAGTTGAGTGGCGAGGGCATCGGCCAATCAACAGACGGGGTCATTTGAGGTAGCAGGGAGGGTAAGAATAATAAGACAACGCCGGAATTCTAAATGTACTTGAGTAAAAGTACCAAAATGGCGGGGCACCTGGGCTGCTAACCTGACAGCGTGTCGCGGGTTCGACTCACGATCCCGACGACCTTTTTTTGCTGCGTGTCACACTCGTTTGTCCTAATGCTGCTGATCAAATTAAAATATAAAATGTTAACATATCTCTTCCTCCCTCTCTCTCTCTCTCTCTCTCAGGTCAGGAGGTCAAGCAGCAGTGTTCGGTGCGCGGTCGGGTACTGTGCTGTGTGTGTTGAATACCCAGCATGCATCAGCCTCCATCCAGGCGGTGGAGATGACTGCAGAATACCTGATGATCTTCTGCAGGTGACCGTTTTATACTTGTAAACCTGACATGTGACCTTAAAGACGTAGTGAAATGGCATTTTCGGTCATTTTATTTGAGGTTTCAGTGAAACGGAAGCCTGTAGGCTACGTTTCTGAACCGATCAGAGTGTCGCATCCCTTCAGGCTTTTGGATGTTAGCTCCTCCCAAACGGCCAGCTCAGCCATACGTTTGCTACTTATATTTTAGCGTGTGATTAAGTTTAAAATGAGTAATACACTGTCTGGACATGTCATCTTGAATGAGATTAAAAACAGAGTAGTTAATTCTGTAATCAAAATCAGCTGTGTTTAATGACATTAAGATTCTTCGGGACGCATCATGCAGCACGTTTTCAGGAAGTTGTATTTATACAACGCAGTTTCGGGAGAAGAGACCTCCTTCCGCTTGACCTTAACCTCATTATCAACAACTCCTCCCTCCTTATCAAACTCACCTGCCTTTCATTATCACCTCCACCCTGAGTCCCGTCCTACCTTGGGTTCCTCACTCCACTCCGCATTCATCTCATTCTGTTTCAATAAACTGTTCATCTTGAGCGAAGGTGTGGTCTCTTACTAGTGAAGTTCAAAGGTAAAAATATGCAAAAAAGCTCAAAGTGTGAAAAACATTTTTCATTTCACTCCGGAAAAATGTGTGCATGCGATCGCATAATAGAGGGTCTTGCCCCCTTTCAGAACGACGAGGGCACTAGGAAATAATTACAGGAAATACATTTCCAATATAATTTTAAGCTGCATAATCAAGAATTTTAATCTGCATAATCAAGGATTTTTGCCCGTATTTCTCCGGAGGGTCTAAAAGATGCTTCTGATTTCAGGTACCCGTACAAGAGCGACAGCGAGATGCTCCACATCGAGCTGTTTGGCTCCTCCTCCCTGCAGTACCAGCGCTCCATCCTGGGCTGCAGTCAGGACTACATCTCCCAGGTGTCCGTCACCAGCGATGGGTCGCACGCCGTGGCCTTCTGCCCCTCCCCCCGCACCCGCCTCACCCAGCTGGTCACCTGGAACCTGGAGACGGAGGACCACAAGCACCTCGCCCGCTTCCCTGGGATCCTCACGCAAGGTAGAAAACACTGGTCAAAACACTGGCTCGTTCGTTTGTTCCTTCATTCATACGGGGCGGCCATGGCGGGGTGCGTACGTTGGTTAGACATGCATGCAGACAACGTCGTCGCCCCCCCCCCCCCTGCATGCGTGGCCGGTTACAACTAGCCCGTGGCAGGCTAAAACTCAACCGTGGCTCCTGGCATGTGCGGCAGGTTAAAACTAAGCCGCCCTTAGCGTGAGGTTAGGTTTAGGGTTGGGTTTTGGGCGGGGTGTCGGACTCATGACTGTATGTCTATAAGACGGTTAGTACGTCAGACCAAACACATGGACCCGGCAGTGGCTCAGTGGGTAGAGTGGTCGCTTGGTAACCGGAAGGTTACAGCAGAGTTAGGGTCAAAGTGTCCTTGAGCAAGACTAGTCTGAACCCCTAATTGCTCCCGATGTGCAGGTTGGTGCCTTGCATGGTTTCCTCCGCCAACGGTGTGTGAATGGGTGAATGTAATGCACTATCTATGTAAAGCGCCGTGGATAAAGGTGCTATAAAGGTTTCATTGACTCATTCATCAGTCCATGCATTCGTTTCTCCATTCGCCCGTTCATTAATTATTAATTCATTAATTAATTCATTCATTCGTTCATTCATTCGTTCATTCGTTCAACAGGTGTGTGCTCTGACCTGCGCTACTGCGTGGGGATGTGTGAGTCAGAGAGGTACCTGCGCCTTTGGGACCTGTCCTCCAGGATCACTGACCAGAGCCTGACCTTCAACGTCCACAAGACCATGAGCGACGGCACGGCAGAGGTCATCCCCGTGGGCACAAAGGTCACCAAAATGGGCGCCATGCCACGGTACTTAGCAACGACACACTCTCTGCATGGACGGATTACAGCTTGTGCCAAGTGTGCACGTGCACAATGCACACTTGCACACTTTCACCCATAGGGGAGCCACAATACATGGCCTGAATTGGGTTTTATTTATAAGCTGTAGTGCAGTTAATTACACTGTGGTGGGAAAAATGAAAATGGGACCGCCAAATATCCTAAACTTTCTGTGATTCTGCCAATAATCATATTCTTTGAGAGACACAGTTTTCAAAACAAATAATCAAACAAAGAATCACGTGACGTTGGTACCCTTCACCCTGTAAGACCCGAGATCAGACTCTGATCCTAACTGTTAAATCCTAAATTCTAATCCTATGTCAGTGATTCTCAAACATTTTCATGTCAAGGACCCCTAAAATTATTATGTATTTGGCCGTCGACCCCCATCTCAAATAATGTTCCCGGGAAGATATGATTTTTCTTTTTTTAAAGGTTTGCTGAGGAAGAATAATATAGTCAAATATTTGCAGACATTTTCACAACTTAAAGAAATTGCAAATTTACAACAAAGTTGTGTCACGCTATGAAGTTGTAGATCTGCCATTTTTCAACAGCTAAAATATAAAAGAGGGGTTAAAATGAATCTAAGCTAAGTTCCAGGTATTAACCCACTTAGGCCTGACGTCGAAAAAAAATAAAAGTTCGCTCTGAAAGAATATATACCTATTCAAAGATTTGTGCCGCATTTTTACGATTTTTCAAAAATAGCTTAAAGTATAACAGAATGCTTGAAACACTGATGTGTCTTTTCTTACAGGGCTCTGTGGATTAATTTACCTAATTCATTTGTTGAAGTTGCTGTTGAAATGAATAGGAGATCCAAGCAGGCACATTTCCTTCTTTCCATTTATTGGTCAGCAATCAGTTACAGGTTGCAAGCATTCGTTCCATGGTTACAGGTGCCGTGTGTCTGTTTGTCAGATACGACATGTTGGTTAAGTTGTGTGAAAATACACCACAACACCAAAAGGGGTTCCTGCCCAAAATGGCTTAATGGGTTAACTTCCCCTATTGGCTCATACTAGGACATGACATTATGGGCTATATCTTGTGCCACCCCTTATCCCTAAACTAATTTGCCATTTTTTACTATTGAAACAAATATTTCAAATAGCCGATCTACAAGCTCACAATGTTTCGATATAGATCGGCTAGGTGAACTATTTAAAAAGGTTTTTCAAAATAGTAAAAAATGGCAAATTAGTTTAGGGATAAGGGATAATAAGCGTGGCGCAATATGGAGCCCTATGTGTAGGCAGAAGAACTGTTTGTTCATCTCAGGCTCTCTGTCTCCCCCTGCTGGTCAGGTATGCCATCTGCCACTCCCTGCGCAGCGGAACGGTCCGGGTGTGGAACCTGGCCCGGCGCAGGTTCTGGGGGCGTGCGGTGCGCGTGGAGCATGGCCTCTACGGAGCCACGGACGTAGCGCTGGCACACGGCCTTAAACTCTACATCCTGACTGATAGAGGACTCGCCCCCAGCGCCGACCTGACTGACAGAAGCTCCGCCCACAGCGCTGACCTGACTGACAGAAGCTCCGCCCACAGCGCCAACACACCCTCATCCGTCTTCCAGGTACTCACACGCTCCTTTCTAATCTTTTTTTGAGGGGAGCTTTTGGTGTCTGTCCACAAACTTTTGGCTTTTGGTGTCTGTCCACAAACTTTTGGCTTTCGGTGTCTGTCCACAAACTTAAACCTTTTTCTCACACAAACATTAAATTCCCATTGACAATGAATGGAGATGTCTGAGCAAATAGACATATAGGGCTGTATTTTGCGTGTCTTAAGTACCAGGTCTTATTACCTAACTTGAGTAAACTATAGACCTGGAGGCGTGATCAATGCTCTTTGGCCACTCAGAATAGCCAAATGGCATTGATCACGCCTCCAGGTCTTTAGTTTACTTAGGTTAGGTAATAAAACCCTGTACTTAAGACACGCAAAATACAGCCCATAGTGTCTATTTTATGTCATGATGATGCACGATAAGAGCTGCCCTCACTTCACACAGGTGTAAAACCCGAGGCTGATTCTACAAATGCCTTCTAAATTAGTAGTTCTCAAAAAAGATGTACCGGTACTGTATAAGCTTGTGTGAGGTTTCAACTGCATGTGATGTCATCCGTAGTCTTTGACTACAGTGGCCCATTTGGGACACAAACCCTGTAGAGATTATTTAGTTATTATGAAAGACAATCTACAAAACAAATAAGAAGGAAAAGAATCTGAGCGATAAAAATAAGCGATTTACATTATGTACATCTGCTATTTTTGAACAGCCACCACTAAATTAAAAGAATGGACACGGACGCTTTCCCGTGTAACTCGTCACCAACCCGAAGAAACGACAGCGTTTCGACCGGTATTGGTCTTTCAAGTATGAAATGAAGTATACTTGAAAAAGACCCAATACCAGTCGAAATGTTGTATGTCCTGCCTGCTGTGTTTGTGAAATTAATACTTGGAGCATTACAAAAGTGAGTTGCGAGCCTTTTCTTTTCTTCATGATATCTGTTAATTTAACAGTTTGGCTCGGGACCAAGATCGGAGGATGTGCGCTGTTCTATTTTATTCTGACTCCTCGTCACCAACCCACCACTGCCCCCTGCAGACGCTGCTGGTGTATGACCTGGTGAAGAAGAGCTACGTGAGGAGACAGACGGGCATGTCCATCGTCCCCTGTCCCCAGCACGAGTACAGGCTGGTAGAGGACGCCCGCGTCCTCATGGGCCCGTCAGAGACCAGGTGAGACACCGTCACCTGTCCCCAGTAGTTTGAGACAGACACCAGGTGAGACATCGTCCCCTGTCCCCAGTAGAGACAGTCACCAGGTGAGACACAGTCCCCTCTCCCCAGTAGTTGAGAGTTGAGACATACACCAGGTGAGACACCGTCCCCTCTCCCCAGTAGTTGAGACAGAGACACCGCAGGTGAGACACCGTCCCCTGTACCCAGTAGTTGAGACAGACACCAGGTGAGACACCGTCCCCTGTACCCAGTAGTTGAGACAGACACCAGGTGAGACACCGTCCCCTGTCCCCAGTAGTTGAGAGTTGAGACATACACCAGGTGAGACACCGTCCCCTCTCCCCAGTAGTTGAGACAGAGACACCAGGTGAGACACCGTCCCCTGTCCGTCCCCAGTAGAGACAGTCACCAGGTGAGACACCGTCCACTGTCCCAGAACAAAAGTATTGGTATTAAATGTACTAAAAGTACCAAAAGTTAAAAGTATGCATTATGCAGAATGTCCCATTTCAAGTTTGCAAATGTATACAAATCTTTTGAAATAGCAAATCTACAATCTCACAATGTGTCACACATTGTAAGCTTGTAGGTCTGGTATTTTCAATTTATAGCCAAAATATAAATCGCTGACTGATTATTAAAACAATATTTGGATCCAAGATTTAGTATAAGTACAAATACCTCAACTGTACTTAAGTACAGTACGTAAGTAAACACATTTGGTTACATTCCACTACTACCAGTAAGACGCGCAAACGCGGGAAGCGAACGCAGCTCGTACATATTTGGGTTTTTTTTAAGATTTTTTTTTAAGTTATTATTTTTTTAAGTTAAGTTATTTTTAAGTTAAGTTTTTAACTTAGCCATAACCATATAAGGAGTCCCCAAAGCAGCTATACGTCCAAATATGGAGTGTGTTGCATAAATCACAAACAAATCACTCAGCTCCATATATGGGCACAAAGGTGGGACACACACACACACACACACACACAGACACACACACACACACACACACACACACACACACACACACACACACAGACAGACATGATCTGCTAGGTCTCATAGTAAGTGCTCACTGCTTTCGCAAATACAGAACTATAGCACTCCACTTACAGTAACTTTATTGCGAACGCAATGAGCACTTACTATGAGACCTAGAAGATCATGTCTGTCTGTGTGTCTGTGTGTCTGTCTGTCTGTCCCGCTATCCAAATATGGAGTGTGTTGCATCAGCAATCACTCAGCTCCATATATGGGCACAAAAGGGGCCAGGTCCACTCAGCTCCATATATGGGCACAAAAGGGGCCAGGTCTCAGCTGCGTTCGCTTCCCGCGTTTGCACGTCTTACTGGTAATACACCACTCACAGTAACGTTACATCCTCTCGTTAGACTAATTTCTGTCCACCCTGAGCCAGAACTATACGTTTCAAAGTATTTCAAATGTATTACTGTATTTGTGGAGGCAACGCTGCATGCACTGGGACAAATATTTAAACAATATGCATTAAAAATATTAGAATATCCTATAAATGTATTTATTGTATTTTTGTTAACATGTATTTATTGTATGTTATTGTTCTATTTTGAAACTCGTCCAGTGAGAAAGGTTCCATGGTGCAAAAACTAAGCGCGATTGGGTTAGGTTTAGGGTAATTAATGAATTAATCCGTTATAAATTCCCAGACCTCATTTTTATACTTGGTTACTTCCTCCGTTTAGCATCTTGCTTCTTTCCTTTACGGTTACGGCTGCCAGCTGGCTTACCAGAGGAGCTGCTGGAGGCGGAGGAAGACTCCGGCCTTCCAGAAGAGTCCTTAGATCCAGAGATAGAATCTGGTTTGCCAGAAGAACCCGTGGATCCAGAGAGCATGTTGGTCATGAACGTGGAGACATGGGGCACCTCCAGGTTCAGCGCGCTACTCACGGACTGTTCCAACTCCTTCCTCACCTCGGGGTCATCGCCGTTGACCACCTCGGAGTCGTCGGCGTTGCCCATCCTGGTCAGCAGGAAGACGAGCAGCGCCGGGACGACGGCGACCAGGACGGACGGCTCCGCAAGCCACCCCCACGCCCCCTGCCTCTCCGTGAAGTAGCGGGGCGGGCCGGCGGAGTGCAGCCGGAGCGGGTATGGCCGCGGGACCACCTCGTAGGGCATGACGTAGTTGACGGCGCGCGCCCTAGTCTTCCCCGTGGACGCGATGTCCACGCGGATCGGCTCAAATCGGTGCGCGGGCGCCGTCACCTCCACCACGTAGGACCCCCAGGGGACGTTGTTCACGGCGAAGCCGCCGTCCGTTCTCAGGAAGCCCACATGCTGTCGTCCATGTCCGCCCACCGCCAGGACCCTGGCCGTGGAGACCCAGTCGCGCGGGTTCGCTCCGGGAACCGTCGCCATTCCCTCGATCTTGAAGAGTGCCTTCTCCGGTCCCGGAACCATTTCCGCGCCCTCGATCTTGGAGAGTGCGTTCTCTGCTACCGGAACCGTCGCCATGGCCTCGATCATGGAGAGTGTGTCCACTCCCGGAACCGTCGCCGCCGTGCCCTCGATCATGGAGAGTGCGTTCTCTGCTCCCGGAACCGTCGCCGCTCTGCCGTCAATCTTGGAGAGTGTGTCCGCTCCCGGAACCGTCGCTATTCCCTCGATCTTGGAGAGTGCGTTAGCTCTCGGAACTGTCTCCGTGCCCTCGATCTTGGACAGTGCGTTCGCTCCCGGAACCGTCACCAAGCCCTCGATCTGACCGTTCGACTGCGTCGATCCACCCGCGCCAAGTCCCGTTTCCGTACCACTGAGACACCACGCCTGAGCCAACACAGCCAGCAGTAAAAGACAGAATGCCGCCGTTCTTCCCCCAAGCAACATCTTCTAAGACGTTGTATTACTTAAATTGTTTAGCTTTGTTGGAAATGTACTTTGCAGCCTTAGCTGCTCAGTCAGACTACTTAGTCAGACTACTCAGATCTAAACTGCTGCAGAACTGGGTAATGTTTTCTTTCCATGTAATTTGAGGACAAATGACATGTTGTGATGACAATTTAGTGATGTCACTGCATGCCATGGTGGTCATTATGTCGTCTGTCAACATACAGGATAGAGACATCATGTCTCCATATTATGGTCACGCCTCGTGACATTATGTGACATCATGAAATTAAGACCCTTAGATCTCCATGGTGCCTCACGACATGTTACGCCGCCATACAGTATAGGCGATCTCCATATATGAATATCACCACACTGACCTCATCTAAATCTGGATCCATGGAGAAGACTGGATCTGACCTCATCAAACCCTACACACTCAAGGCACGCTCTATTTATGGCCAGTACAGAATTCAGTCCATATGTTGATCTGACCCCCAATGTCAGCACTCGCCCAGCGGTCTGCAGTCTGCCATCACCCAGGCGGATGCGCGCATGCGACCTCGCCCTTTCTCGCCCTCAGGGTGTCTTACTGGTATCTTCACATCATGTAAATAATGAACAATGGACAGGTATGTTCCTTTCCTGCCTCACACAGTGTGCTATGTTGTTCCAGGGACCACCTGATCCTGTGGGATCTGGACTCGGGTTCCATCAGAGATCGGATCAGAGCCCCCCACGTTGAGTCGCTGCATTCCGCCAGTGCTGTCCCGATGCAGGGACCGCCTCCTCCCGCCCCCAAAACACGTCAGTTGGCTTCCTACAGTACACAGTACACACGTTGCTGGGGCATCCTATAGGACTCAGAGGAGCCCACTCACTGTCTGTTCTCCACAACGTTAAAGGGACACTTCACCCTTTTTGCAAAAAAATAATATGTTAATGACGTTTAGGAGCATTAGAACACTTTCCTGAGGGTCTTTATGTGTGCAATATGTGGTTTTAGATATTTTAGATTGTAGCAGTGAGCCTGTTGTCTCTGATGTCATGGACACTGGGCTCACTTCCTTCCTGGACTACATGTTCTCTCAGTAAGAGCTCTCCCCCCTATCCACAAGGAGGAGCAGTGCACCAAAGAATTATTGGAATTGTAGTCCAGGAAGGTAGTGAGACCAGTGTCCATGACATCAGAGACAACAGGCTCACTGCTACAATCTAAAATATCTAAAACCACATATTACACACATAAAGACCCCCAGGAAAGTGTTCTAAAGCTCCTAAACGTCATTAACATATATGTTTTTGCAAAAAGGGTGAAGTGTCCCTTTAAGAGTGATATCTTCTCACTGTTCTCCATGATGTTAACCCATTCTGACCTGAGATCAGATTCTAAAAATGTCTTCTACATCCTGACAGTGGTTCTTCGGTTTTTCAAAAATAGCAGACCTATACAAGCTTGTAGTGCGCCACTTGGTGGCGCGCTATGAGCTTGTAGATCTGCTATTTTTCAATAGCTAAAGCATAACATAATGCTAACACCAAAAGGTGTTCCTGCCCAAAATGTGTTTTAATACAGTGATGTCGTGGGAGCTCACTGTCCCTGTTCTCCATGATGTTAATACAGTGATGTCGTGGGAGCTGCGCACGGAGAGGGCCTCGGCCAAGCGTAGGAGGACGGAGAGGAGCGCTGAGAGGGGGAGAGGGGAGCAGAGGAGGCTGGAGGCTGAGAAACACAACGCCATTGACCAGTACCTTCTGAGTGGAGATCAACAGGTATGTATGATGTTAAACCCATTTTCTGACCTGAGACCAGATTCTACTAAATGTCTTCCAAAGACAGTTTTCTGAAAAACGTATCAGTGGTGCACTGCTACTCACACCTTTACATGTCAAGGACCCTCAGAATTATCTGGATTTGGCCGTGGACCTTTTCTGAAAATATGTTGTTCCAGGGACCCCCCCAGAAGCAAATATTTGAGTTGAAAACGTTCACTGTGAAAGAATATAATATTAAAAGATTTGCACACATTTTCAAGATTTTTCAGCTAAAGTAGCTTATAAAATATTGGTTAAAGTGGTTAAAAGCTAAAGAGACATTAAAGTTAAAGTACCTTCTGAGTGTAGACCAACAGGTATGTATGCTTTTCAAGTACCTTCTGAGTGGACCAACAGGTATGAGCTTGTAGATCGACTATTTTGGTGAAAAGATGTGGTGTAGAGAGTAGAGACCGAAGAAAGCGCCGTCAAAGTACAGCTCCGACTCAGTAAAACGAGTGTTTAGTTGCGAATGCAGTGAGCACTTACTATGAGACCTAGCAGATCATGTCTGTGTGTCTGTCTGTCCGTGTGTCTGTCCCGCTATCCAAATATGGAGTGTGTTGCATCAGCAATCACTCAGCTCCATATATGGGCACAAAAGGGGCCAGGTCCACTCAGCTCCATATATGGGCACAAAAGGGGCCAGGTCCACATATACAGTAACAGCGGGACAGACACACAGACAGACAGACAGACATGATCTGCAGGGTCTCAGCTGCGTTCGCTTCCCGCGTTTGCGCGTCTTACTGGTAATAAACTATAGTTTAATTTTGTGATAGACTCCTTCCATATGGGGCGGCAGTGGCTCAGGAGGTAGAGCGGCCGCTTGGTAACCGAAAGGTTCCCACTTTCCAGTACGATGCGGGCTCCCCCAGAGTGAGTTAGTTAGAGTTGGAGTCAGAACCCCTAATCGATGAGCAGGTTGGTTCAGCCTTGCATGGTTTTCTCCGCTATCGCCCATCTGTGTATGAATGTGTGTGTGAACGTAATGCACAATCTATATAAAGCGCCTTGGATATAAACACTATATAATATAATAATATCTCAAACTTATATAGCACTTTTCTGAGTACCCAAAGACGCTTTACATGCAGGCTTTACAGAGGTAACAACAAAACAAAAACAACTTTATTAGAAAAAAAGGAAAAAAAAACACTAAAAGCTAAAGAACATTTAAAAGACAGTGAAAAGGGTTAGCTAGGGAAGGCAATATTGAAGAGGTGGGTCTTGAGGGTGGTTTTGAAAGTTTGGAGGGTGGGGCCATCTCTGAGTGCCTTAGGGAGGGCATTCCACAGGTATATAAATGCACTATTTACCATTTAGACTATTGTTCCTATTGTGTTCTTCATCATCAGGTGGTTGTGTGCTCCTACTTCTCTCACCACCTCAACGTGTTTCGCATGGCGGTGGGCTCCTCCCATCAGGACCATCTGCTGCACACTCTGGAGGACCGCGCGTCGCTGCTGGGTCTGCGCACGGCCGCCCTCAGCCACCCCGGCACCCACCTGCTGCTGGCGGGGTACAGCCACGGCCGGCGCACGCCCCACCTCACCCTGTGGAACCTGAGCACTGGCACGGTGGGTGCAACGCTGTACTCATTACACAACTTTAGCATTGCCAGAGATTCGACCGAGCGAACGATGAAATCTCATTTGAATACTTGTTTTTCAATGAGACTGTCGAGTGTGCAGCGACTTTGTCCACCCCTCCTAGATTTGCTTGCAGAGTCTCTATTTGAGCGAGGTTTCGCAGCCCCAAACACTATTGGTTGAGAACTATTGATTGGTTCAGGTTACGTCGCAGCGCAATGACCGACACTCCATATCAGGACAGTTCTTTGCGCAATATCGCCGTTGGAAAACTTGCTCCTTGTACAATGTACATGCTCTTTTAAATGGACCAAAATAACGTCGACATACTTATACTCCTCTAAGGTTCAGAAGAGGCTGCAGAATGAGCCAGGGGTGTGCTGCGTGTCCATCACGGATGACGCCTCCAGGGTGGCCTTTGCCGTCACGGGAACTAACAAGTAAGACTTCAGCTATAGAGTGTCGCAGTCCCCCCCCTTTCAGAACGACGAGAGGTCCGGAAGAGAATTCCCCATTCATTTTTCCCATAGACGTGTATTTATTGAAAGAAATTTAAAGCCTCAGAAAAGGCAACTCTTGTTTTGACAAATCAGGACAATAAACACAATGTTTTGGGCAGATCAAATAATTAGAAAGAGGGGGAAAAAGTACCACACTGAGGATAGACGTGTCCAGTAAAACATTATTGTTGTGACCTCCTCCCTGTCAGAGTGAAGGTGTGGGATCCATTATTGTTGTAACCTCCTCCCTGTCAGAGTGAAGGTGTGGGATCCATTATTGTTGTAACCTCCTCCCTGTCAGAGTGAAGGTGTGGGATCCATTATTGTTGTGACCTCCTCCCTGTCAGAGTGAAGGTGTGGGATCCATTATTGTTGTAACCTCCTCCCTGTCAGAGTGAAGGTGTGGGATCCATTATTGTTGTAACCTCCTCCCTGTCAGAGTGAAGGTGTGGGATCCATTATTGTTGTGACCTCCTCCCTGTCAGAGTGAAGGTGTGGGATCCATTATTGTTGTAACCTCCTCCCTGTCAGAGTGAAGGTGTGGGATCCATTATTGTTGTAACCTCCTCCCTGTCAGAGTGAAGGTGTGGGATCCATTCAGAAGAACTCATAAGAGCATCTGTGGTTATGGTGACCTGAGGGTAGACGTGTCCAGTAAACTCTACCTGATGGAGGGAGGAGCCAAAGCCATTCTGCTGTCAGGTACGCAGGGCGGTTACTGAGGGGGCCACTCGTCTCTTGCATAAAAGAAGGTTAAAATAGAATTTGGGCAGTCAATGTGTTTAGCTATCCATATCTTCCCTCCAAGGGACATGTGGACAGATCATGTAACAGTGTTATGTTTCGTCTCCTCCACCAGGGGGCATCAGTCTGTGGGACCTGGACAGAAGCGTTGTGTTGTCTGTGTTGTCTCTGGATGCTCATGTAGACCGTCTGACCGTGCTGGGAGGAAGAGGAGGAGGAGGAAGAGGAGGTAGGTGTGTTACAATTATTACATAATCCATTAGTTGAGATAATTGACGCCGCCGCAACACCTAGAACAAAAGCCCTCTCCCTCGCTACTTTGCATAACATTTCTTGAGCTTCAGCCAGATGAATTTAATCATCACACCAATCCGTACAAACGCTAAACGGGTATTCAGCCTTGTTGTTAATCAAGTTACATGGGCCACCCTACATTACAGAATCTGTAATCTCTTGGAATGGATCCTTAGCATAGCTTAACACAAGAACCAGAGCTGTACCAGAAACTCGCAAGGTTATATCCCTGACCGTTGTTGAAGTTCTGATTGTTTTTGTGTGATTATTTTAGGCTTGTAGGCTTGTTTTTAATCAAAAATAATCAACAATGTGACTAAATAATATTATAATTACATTTAAAAAGGTTTTCCATCCCATAATGTTGAATAGGCCTACAGTATTTCAACTATAGCACTGAGCTGAGCTATAGCGGGTATGTGCAAACGCGCACGCATGCATGTGCATATGCACGTGACGTCATTAAAATATAGCTCCTCTACTCCACAGCACACCACTGGATAGTTGTTTCTATGACATTTTACGGTCAACTTACTTAAATGTTGTAACGCTCTCCCAGCCCTAGGAGGAGAGGTGGGGGCAGGAGGATGCCGCCTGCTGGTGGGACTCAGCCACAGCCCTGTCCTCGTCTCCGTCACCCTCAGCTCCTCCCACCCCGTTGCCACGACGACCGCGGTGGTCCCAGAAGAGGAGGAAGAGGAGCAGCATGAGGAGGAGGACTTCTTTGGGGAGTCCAGCAGCAGTGAGGATGAGGAGGACTCCTGAGACTTCTCCCAACGTTGGGGGGGGTGGGGGGGGCTTCATGTGGGGCATTGGGATGGCAATTAGCCCTTCGCTAAGCCCCACCCACTGTCAACCCACTGCCAAGCTGTCCTTCTCACCCATTGAGATTGTTAATGTGGCCCTAGTGTTGTTTTGGTCTGTGCATAATACACTTTTAGTGTTTTCCAGTGTTGATGATGGATGGTGGGCGTGGCAGTAGGGATTGGAGGTGTGTCGTGGAGATTGGGACACACCTGGGCCTCATCACCACCCACTATAAAAGGAGAGAGAGAACAGCCCACAAGCCTCTTCTGCCATTATTGTATCAACACCACATGCAAACACTGCTGCTGAGACCCTGTTCTTTTGTTTTTCCCAATCAAAGCATAATGAGTCTGCTAAAGTTACTAGTCTGACCAAGTTGTTAAACACAGTTAGTATTCAACTCAACTCATAACCACTGTCCAAGTATCCCAAACCCCAGGGAAGCTGTATCTGGTAAGGGTGTGCTGCTAATTATTTTGGTGCCCCAGTTTTGACCCATTGTTTAACGTTTAGTTAGTATATAGGCCTGTATGCACTGGACAAATGTGCATGTTTTTTGTTTTGTATGTTTGTTTGTGGTGTAATGTAAGTTAATTTATTGTGTGAGTCTCTTGTAAGCCTGTGCGGGCTGGGCATCTTGTGATTACAGTTGCATTGTGCAGGCACGGAATGACTTGGGTGGGGTTGGTTAGTTATTGACTTGTTGTGCTTCACTGCCTAATTTGTTTTCAAATGCAGTGTTGCGAATTTCTCAGTCCTCGTGCATTGAAATTTCACTTCACAGTATGCAGAATATGGGTACATTTCAAACGAAAGCACGTATAGGCTAAGTCAATTACAAAAACTGTTACGTTGTGGACGAACCATGATAAAGCACCACTTGTTTCGGCCTACAACAAGCCAGAGAGGGTCCACCTGCAATTAATTAACAATGATCATTTTGTATTTTTACGTTTCAACACAGTGTTTCAGACAGTGTAGGCGCCTAGGCTATAGCTGCATGTTGCGCATGCAGTCAGTGGCGACTGGCGAACCTGCCCAACACACACACGAGCAATAAAAGCAACAGCATTCCGTCAATCAATCAGGTGCTACCATGTGGTCTGTACGGTAGTGGTAGAGTCAGTGCGTGCGTGTTGTCACAGAATTCCACAGGTAACCGTTTTCGTTGTAACAGCGGTTTTGGAGGACTGCTCGACCCTCCCTCGCCCTAGTCCCTTGAGCGCACAGCCGCACACACATTTTACACACGCTCCCTCTCCTCCCCTGCACAAAGTGCGCGGACACACACACGCTACAGGGCGCATAGGCCGTCGTAGGAGCGGCTGACAGCGGCATCTCTCTCTCTCTCTCTCTCTCTCTCATACCTCACCAGTCGGAGCTGCAGGCAGGCATACAGCAGCGAGCAGCCAACAGGACAGTAGTACATGCAGGGGCAGCCTAAATAATAACGTTATCCTTTGTAGCGGCGTCCCGGCGCATCTTTTCTAACAGAAAGGAGAAAAACAAGGACAATTAACGCATCATAGGCTAATCTTCACCATCATCATCATGGAGCTGCTGGACAACAAGAAGCAACGTCGCGGATCATCAGCCGTGGTGAACCTCAAAGGCTTGCTGAAGAGAAACTGGCTCCTTATCGCCACGGTCGTTTCTGTGCTGTTAGGTATGTGATCAATCCCTCCCACCCATGCAACAATGCGATACACCTCACCTAGCCCAAGATTTAGACTCTGGTAGATGTATTTAATCAATTCTGACATTTAAAATGTCAGAATCGATAAAATACACCACGAGAGTCTAAATCTTCTAGGATAACACGCACCCCAGGCATTGTCTGACTGTCTAGATCATGTCTGTGGCTGCATGGGGGATCCATAAACCCACGCGGGATAGTAGCCTAAAATTATATACTGTCTACTGTGTATCATAATCTGACTGCTATTCTGCCTTGTGTTCTGTCGCCAATTGAAGAATAAGACACAAATGAAATCATCTTGAATCTATAAGGTTCTGCTCCGGGGTGGGAGGCATGCAGCTAGGGCAGGGGTTTGGGTTAACAGGGTGTGTGTGTGTGTGTGTGTGTTTGTGTGCGTGCGAGCGTGCACACGTGCGTGTGTGTGTGTGTGTGTGTGTGTATGTGCGTGTACGCTACTTTGGATGGGCGATGGCATTGCTTCTCTCTCGCATGGTGCTGATCTCACTTTCACCAGTGTGTCTGTGCCTGTAGCTCTGTCTCAGTCAAACGTGACTAGACTCAAGTGACAGGCTATAGCGCTTTCGCCCCTAAAATCCTCTATTGTGTTCGTTTTAACACTAAGTGTGTGCAAAATGGGTTTTTATGTGCAAATGGACCCAAAAAGGGTCTATTTGCTTACAAAATAACCTTTTTGGGTCCATCTGTTTCCATTTTGCACACTCAGAGTGTTATATTGAGCAGACCTGAGATTTTATTGTAGCTTATGAAGGCAGCAGTGTTTGCATTATGCAAGACAGTGGCCGGGATAAACAGCACAATAAAACGCATGACATTTACAGGAATTGGATTTTGTCCCCCCCACGTGTACACACACACACACACACACACACACACACACACACACACACACACACACACACACACACACACACACACACACACACACACACACACACACCTGTCTGTGTGATAATAGTGGGATTTTGACAGCTGCTCTCCCCTTTTTCTTTATAGAAATTTGAATGTGGTACGTACCACATAGAAAAGGAAACAGGCAGGCAGTGAAGCACATTACACTATGAGACAAAGCATAATTAAACAATTAAGTACAAGGTATAAAGTGCATACATGTGGTTTTGCAGCATTTTGTAACTGAAGTAACTTGTGCATAAAGTGCATTATTGCTTTGAAGTAATTGTGGATACGCTGTCAAGGTGCACTACTAGACAATTAGACTATACATGGGTTCAGGTGTGGTTGTCGAGTAACCTTTTTTAGATTGAACTTCATCTGTTGGAAGAGTGCGTCCTCAATTAACTTCAGGTGCACCGTAACATGTATCCAGTAGTCTATCCCATATCCTCCTGTCCTGTGTCTGGGAAGTTAACATTGACAAAAAAAAAGCATGGTGAAATACAATCTCTTATGGTCAAAAGTAGATCATTCCGGATAAAACAGCCCTGAACAAATGAAACACCATTTGTACACTCTCAGAGTTAAATGAACATTGCTTTTACAATATAAATTGGGGTCCCAGAGATTGAAATGCCCTTAAATGGGAGGCCGTAGCCTAATTCAGGTCAAACCTGGGGTCCTTGAAATTAAAATGGTTGAACATCACTGTTAGAGCCGTAAAAAGCTTCTCTTTTGGGGGTCCTTGGCATATATTTTCTAATGAAGGTCCGCAGGCTAACGAGTGTTGTTTTGGGGGTCCTTGACATGAAAAGGTTTGGAAACCAGCTGCTACCACTTGAAAACAGATGACGACGATGATGTCCCAGATGACCTGAGAGGTCTGGATAATTCTGGACTGGTCACAAAGATTATTTATTTTTAATGTCACTGGCATACTTTTTGAATTCCCTGTAGCGTGTTTTAACCGAGCATTGATCTTGTCTATGCCCAAAAAGGAGAATGTCAGGTTTGCTTTGCTTTAAAATGCTTACGGGCATGCAAACATTGTAAACATTGACTAAAGATTGATTGACCCAAGGCAAGCATGTGTCCTTTCTTCACTTTATTATAGTCACTCTCCACTAATGATTATGTTTAACACCAGTGGTACAAAGTAACTAAATACAGATACTCAAAGTGCTGTACTTATTTATAGTATTTATTACCAGTAAGACGCGCAAACGTGGGAAGCAAACGCAGCTCGTACATATTTGGGTTTTTTTAAGATTTATTTTTAAGTTATTTTTTTTTTAAGTTAAGTTATTTTTAAGTTAAGTTTTAGCCATAACCATATAAGGAGTCCCCAAAGCAGCTATACGTCCAAATATGGAGTGTGTTGCATCAATCACAAACAAATCACTCAGCTCCATATATGGGCACAAAGGTGGGACACACACACACAGACAGACATGATCTGCTAGGTCTCATAGTAAATGCTCACTGCGTTCGCAATAATTATTATTTACTTTACTGGAGTATTTCCAAATTTCAATACTTTTACTTCTACTCCACTACATCTCAGAGACAAATATTGCACCTTTTTTGTTTTACTCCACTGCAGTTAATATTTGAAAAATGTAGTTACTAGTTATATACTACTCAAACTAGAGCTGGTTGTCTGGGTTATAGGACCCCGCTGCAGTGGTGTCCGCTGAGAACTTAACCGGGATGACGGAATCTCTGACACAACGATATCTGGGTCATAAGGCCATATGTTGCTGAGAATATCTGGGCTGTAAGGCCAAATATCCTGTCTCGTAGGGAAGGCTTTGGAGCGTAGCAAATGCTGCTAACCTCTCCCTCTGCCAAGGGCAACAACCAGTCAACCACTCTTATAGGGTCGGCTGAATGCCCGTCACAACGCCGATGCTGTCCATATCCATATATGGAGTTTCTACATTGACCTGATGTCAGCACTAGATGTCTCTGTCGTCTCCATAATGTGGAACTCTCGTGATAGGCAGTGAGAGCCTTCGTTACAAGTTACTTTGAGGATTTTGAATGTTATTAAAAAACATAAGTTTACCAATTCAACCCTATGCTACAGTATATTTGGCTATTTGAAAGTGTCGCTTTGTGACACGTTGTGAGCTTGTAGATCTGCTGTTTTCAAAAGGTTTTTTATACATGACAAACTTGTGAAATGGAACATAGGCCGTACTGCATATTTTACATTTGGTACATTGGTACTTCTGGTAAAATGAAAACTGGGTCTGGTGGGGACCCCCAGGGGTCCTTGAAGGGGTTCACAAGGGGAGTCCAAAATGAGTTAAGCGTTATTCATAGTCTGATTTATCGGTGGTGAGGTGACCACCACAACTACAACATGACATCACGGAGCCGCGGTGAAGAGCAAACCACCGCTCTCCCCAGCCCTTCTCTCTGTTTTTACTCACCACCGCTCCAGGTTATTACAGCTCCGGTGGTCACCTCACCACCGAAAATCCAGACTATGAATAGGCAGCATCTTTGACTTCATTGTTATCGTTTGGCTATTCAAAATCAGCTGATCTGCAAGCTCACAATGGGTCGCAATGTGACCCGTTCTTCTTGCAGAAATGTTAACACAAATCTTCTCTTCTGAGGGTCCCTGGCACGATTCAGATGGTGGTCTGCGGACAAATGCATATCAATTTGCGGGGTCCTTGACTTGAAAATGTTTAGCTTCAGAACCATATAACACCGTCCAAGTGTTGTAGTACTCGAGTCCTTAACTTGTCTCGAGTCCGGTCTTGAGTCCACATTTTTATTTACTCTGTCTCATCTCGGTCTCGCCCTTAATTTGACTCGGTCTCGGACCAAGGGACTCGGGACCCCTCCCCGTACCGAGTCCACTCGAGTCACTACAATGCAATGAAATAATTGGATTATACCCATATTATGAGGTGCTCATTCACATTAACATTATAAGAGAGCTGCCTGGCGCTTTAACAGACAGTTAACAGAGTGCAGTTGACGTGCCTGCCTGCTCTCGCAATGTTTTCTGTACTTCATCAAATGTATCAAAATAAGAAAAACTCAATCTGGTCTCGGTCTCGACTCGAACTTGACCCCCCTCCCACACTAGCTCTTGAGTCAAAGCAAAACAGCGTGTCGATTGTTCTTCTCTCACTGGTTTAGTAGGCGTTATCTTTATTTCACTACTTTTTTCGGTTTATTTCTTCTTTCACTAGAAAAAACACAAATAATGCTTGTATGACTCTATGCTGCCGTCTCGGTTGTGTTTCCAATGGGTTCAGTTCCATGAGCACCGCATCATGATTGGTCGAATATCTTATGGTCTGAGTAGAGCACTATATACTAGAGCATTATATAGCATTTGCCAGAATTGGCCACAAAATGCGATTTGAATATTCCTTTTAAAACACCATGTGGGTTCGAATGATTCCAATGTCTAATGTATATAATT
The DNA here is from genome assembly GCF_963924005.1 of Protomyctophum bolini. Taxonomy (NCBI): domain Eukaryota; kingdom Metazoa; phylum Chordata; class Actinopteri; order Myctophiformes; family Myctophidae; genus Protomyctophum; species Protomyctophum bolini. The sequence continues at coordinate 24,138,746 of NC_137881.1, read as the reverse complement.
TATGCAGAAAAACGTTCTCTTTCTTTCTCTAGATGCACCGGTCCTTTATCGGCCGCGGTTGGTGCTGACAAATGCGCTCTCTTGCGAGATCAAATGAATGATTTATAATTATCTTAATAGCCTAATTCTTGTATAATGGTGTAGTTTAGATACAAGCCCGGGACTTATTTGGGGAACAGAGACGCATCGCTCCAACGATGTGCACATCGTGCTGAGCCTGCTGTGATAGAAGTTCTTACCTTGAAACGGGAAATAATCAAAGCAATGCTTTTGTTTTTTGTTTAAATCAAATTAAGGTAGGCTACGAGATAAATGTGTAACATACAGTAGGGAGCTTTAACGCGAGAGACAAGAATCCATGCATTGTTTTTACATCGCGTTTTCGGTCGTCGAGTCTCACTGTAAACTGTTTGCCTTGATGGCCTTCATGACAAGATGAATCACCGTTTCAGCTTGCCTTTACCTGTGTGATTAAACGTGTGAGCAAGTTAAAGTCAAAAGCCTACCGACTCCAAGGCTTATAACTCTATGCTTCGAGTCTGGAGGCAACTGTGGTTGCACTGACCGTGTCACGTCTCGTCTGCAAGGCTGCAGCTGGGTGCCCCTCTGTCACTATGTGGTCAGTGTGAAGTCTGGGCAGAGCGGTGCGAGGCAGCTGATTTATTCTTCATTGTATGCCGGTGTCGCATGGCAAATATAACTACCGGTAATCTACAAGCTCACAACGTGTTGCATCACCGACGCATTGTGGACTTTTAACTCTGCTCTGATTTTTTATATTAGAATATTCTTTTGAATATTCCATATTCGTTGGCAGCACTAATAGCATTCAGAGATTGTGGAATTGTTGTCTGGCCACGCGAGACGACATCAAAGCATCAGAAGTAGCAGATGCACAAGCTCGAAACGCGTCGCAAAGCAACTTGTTTTGAGCTTGTAGATCTGCTACTTTTATTTGAATCCTGAAAAAAGTAACAGTTATGGACATACAGTACAGTATGAGGTTCCCACCCGATGGAGACAAACTCCTAAATGATGCACTATTGCTCACTAATCTTCTTCACCAATGATTAGGTTTTAAGTAACACTATGATCATACAACAAAGTAAAGTATCTGTCATGGTACGGCTGATTCATAGAGTTTCTGTTGGCCAACTGCATGAGCAACTCTTATGAATCAGCCTATACTGTACCGTAATAATAACACATCAAGGCTTGTCAACAACATTGATTGCGAAATATTGCAAAAAAGATTCATGCTGATCTTATGCACAACCTGCGCATCGCAGCTGGGTTCCATTGATCACAGTTGCAGTGGAGCCAATTCCGTCCCCAGTGTGGGCCGGCCCTTACTATCTGATCTCATAGGACGGGCTGTCTGTCCACACTGTTGTTTACAAGTGATCAGATGAGATCAGATCAGTGCAGCTCCCTGCCATTCAGCAACACTCTGTCGGGCAGAAACCTCTTATCTCCATATTCTAACTTGTTGTGTTGTCTTTTTCGTAAATGACTACAGCGTCACACACAAAAGCATCAAAAGTATAGCAGAGCTGCTACTTTTTACAGTCCGACAAGCATTAGTCCGACACCCTGCCCCAAACCCTAATCTAACCCTAATAACCGCATGCGGAAGCCATGGGTGAGTCTTAACCAGCAGTGCAGCTCAGCCACACGGCCCACACGTCAGTCTTAACCGGCTACATTATGCACCCCCTTCCAATCTGGATTGGCCAAAAACCTGCCCGGTGTGAGCATACTGCATAGTCCTAAAGAAACATTTCTATCAGCCTTGTTGCTGGCATGGCAAATAAAGACCTTGAAACTTCAATTGCCAAAGTACCTTTTTTTTAGTCCATGATATAGTGAAGTGCTATACCTACCGGCCCCTAGCTAGCAGTGATGCATTAAGCAATAAAAGGAGTTGCCTTGCCTCGGCCTCCAACATTGGCAGACAACCTTAGGCCATGCAGCTCATAATGGCAGTGGATGGAGCGGCCGCAGTATCAAAGGTGTCAGGTTTGAAATGGATCAGTGCTCCTGGAATCCTTACAGAGTTTTGTTGGAATGCAACTTCAAAGAATGCTGAACACCAAGAAAGCATTTTTGTAGCATTTTGTATCTTCATATTATAATGGAGTGCGCCAGTGGCTTTGTGGTTAGAGTGTCTACCCTGAGACTGTCTGGGAGTTATAGGGGTTTGATCCCCGACCGGGGCAGAGCCTCGCTGCTTGGCAGTGGCACTCAGCATCAATAAGGGTTGGATCATTGGTGGACTATATGGACAGTTCAGAAACCTGCCTACCAGTGACATCATTCATGGGTTGATGTCACAGCTAGGCAGGTTTCTGAACAGTATAAGGGTTTAAATCATGAAAATAAAGAAGAGGATCCAAGGCACTCTGTTCCAGTGAGGTGAAAAAAAAAACCTTTATTGTAAGTTAAGGCATGGCAAAGATCATTACACAAAAAGGTTTCGGCAATCAGCCTTCCCAGTATATTAAAGGGTTGTTTTGGGACAGCCTGGTGGACCCTCCGTGGACCCCACACCCCACTTTGAGACACACACACACACACACACACACACACACACACACACACACACACACACACACACACACACACACACACACACAGTAGCCTAGTCTAATTTACAGATCCCTCCGTTTTCCATCGAAGCATCTCGTTTGAAGGACTGAACACAATCCATCCCATTCTATCCACATCCCCCTTGATACCGCGGCGACTGTGTGCTATGATTACATGCATTCACTGTGTCACTCAGGGGCGTCGTTTAAAGGTCCCAGGGGATGACAACTGCCATGCAGGCCCTAGCGTTCACATTCAATCACATTTTCTCTCTACCACTCTCTCTAGCACTGAGTCAAATCATTGCAGATTTGACTGTTGTGTTATTCATACTGGAATCTGACACTGCGTGCACGACACTGCACGTGTGTGTGCGTGCGTGCATGCACGGTTCATGTGTGTTCACGTGTGTTAAGGGTGTTCTTTATGGGAAATAGCAGATCTATAAGCTCAGACAAAAAAGTGAGCTTGTAGCTCAGCTATCTTTATATTCAAAACGTGTTTGTGGGTCTGCTATACTTTTGATGCTTTGTATGACTCTGATGATCAATCATGATCAATGATTCATTTATGGAAGAAAAAAATCTTATATATCTCATATATAATCTTATATATCTCCATCAGTGACGGATCACCCCCCCCCCCCCCCCCCCCCGAAGGCCGTGGCACAACACCAAATCAAAAGGCCCCATTCATGTACTTTTCACGTTGATACTTGTCACGACTGATCTCCATATAAAACATAGAGATGTGAGGTTTCTGCCCGACAGCAACAATAATAAAGAAAGTGGAACTTGTATATTGTCATACTCATACTATCGCTGCAGTTTACAGGAGGAAAGGTTATTGTGTAACACATGACTGTCCTGTCATGAGGACAGTCTGTCCTGTTCTGTGTGAGTTTGGACGTCAAGGAAGCAGGTGGAGATGACATGACGCCGTTCCTATGGAAACGTAAAGGCAGTGGTGGAAAAAGTATACTCAAATGTTTTACAAATGTGATACTTTTACTCAAATAGTAAAAGTATCAATACTGCAATATAGAAATACTATACTACTAAAGCACGGCTATTTTCAATTGGCTGAAATGTATTGAATTGATTGAGCTGAAGTGGTTAATGTATGGTTTGTAATAATAATCAAAATCTACAAAGTAACTAAGGTTTTCAAATAAATGTAGTGGATTAAAAGTACAATATTTGCCTCTGAAATGTAGTAGAGTAGAGGTAAAAGTATTGGAAATTGGAAATACTCAGTAAAGTATAAATACCTCAAAATTACAGTACTTAAGTAAATGTACTTTTCTTTCCGCTCGCCAACCTTGATGTGGACTGTCCATGTTTAGAACGATGCAAAGCACAGTTCTTCATTTGGTATTCTGCAGTGGTGGGAAAAGTACAAAACGTTTTTACTTAAAGTAAAAGTATCAATACCGCAATGCAGAAATACACTGTACCAAAAGTACTCATGATGCAGAAAGTTCTGTTTCACAAGGTATATTTGCATTAAAATCTTTTGAATCTAGAATATCTACAAGCTCACAATGTGTCGCATTACGACGTATTGCATACAACAGATGTAGGTTTAGATTTGGAGCATCATTTCGACTGTCTGGTTTTTGTTCTCAATGTGAGTGCGTTATCCAAGATATTTATCTGCAGGTTTGAGGTATTTTGAGATACACAAAGTAGGGGTAGGACGACACATTTTCATGAAACTTCTTCCTGTGTGTGCGTGTGCGTGTGTGCGTGCGTGCGTGCGTGCGTGCGTGCGTGCGTGCGTCTGTTCCAGGGATCGCCCTGGGGGTGGTGGTGAGGGAGTACACTTCTCTGTCTCACCTGCACAAGCAGTACTTTGGCTTCCCTGGAGAGATCCTGATGAGGATGCTGAAGCTGGTCATCCTGCCGCTCATCATCTCCAGCATGATTACAGGTACGCCTCGTTAACCTTGACTAGACCTGTACGTGCCTGTTGCAGTCGGCCACCGACCCACTTGGGAACGATGCAACTTGGGAACCTATATATAGCACCCGTTTTAACTGTCAGCCGGTGTCCCACATGGAGATCTGTGTATGTGCCTGTGTACCTGTGTGTGAAGTGGGCAAACTGACTGTGAAAAGTGTACTTGGCAATCAATTGGGCCCACTTGCAGAGCCTGATTGGTTGAGCCTCAATTGGCTGAGGCAGAGGCTGGAAATTGCACAGGTGAAAGGAGTTGGCCTCATTAGGCCCACTGGCAGAGCCTGACCAGAGCCTTTTTTTTTAATACTGTTTTTATTAGGCATTTTGTATATGACATAACAAGAATATCATTGACAGATAATGAGTAATTAAGTGATATAAATTTAAAAAATAGTGTAAATGTTCCAAACTGACCAGAGCCTTTTGTGGTGGTATATGTACAGTAACAATCAATGGAAATCAGACTTTGAATATAGGGGACAAATTAGCACATTCCACACCAAGCCAACCTGGGACACGAAGCAAGAGTGTACAGTGCACTGAAGTCCCCTCAGTCAACCCCCACCACTCTTGGCCCTCTCTCTCTCTCTCTCTCACTCACTCACTGCCTTGCTCTCTCCCACAATGTTAATGTTACGTTAGTAAAGTTACACCTATTTTATGTAAATAACATGGTAAAATGTGCAGCATTGGGAGGTAAAGGGGAGACACTTTAATTGTGAAGGGACGACAGGATGAGGAAAGGTGTTGTTGCTAATTGTCTAGAGTAATGGCTGCGTGTGATATTGAACAGTCAAACTATTCCTATCAATATACGGCTGTATCAACAAAATAATTATGTCATAGGTATATGGGGGCCTCATATTTGGTCTTGAAACGGGCCTCCAGATTCCTAAGGCCGCCCCTGCATATTGTTAGTGACAAATTACTGGATATTCTGAAGAAACCACGACCCAATCCCTAAAGTAGTCTAATCCCTAATGGAGGATGTGTTCCGTCACCTGACCTCAGGCTAATGGATTCTTTATAATCCATTTTTACAAAACAATGGTGTGGCATGATGACTTGAAGTGGTTTCCAAGCTGTCAGTGATTCTCACATTATTTATTTATTTAACCGATTAAAACCCAGAAAACAAATATACGAGCACATAGCGTGTCACTTTGTGCTGCGCTATGAGCTTTTAGATCTTGCACACTTCTGCAAATGTGTGAAAATATTTTAATATATATTTAATATGTTTTAAAGGGAACTCCGAAACTCTTTGCTTCGGGTGGTTACAATAATGTTCAACGCCAAAAAAACAATTAAATCGTTAATCGCAATTATTTGTGTGACAAAAACTAACAACGTGATCCCTAGTATCAATATTATATCCATAATATATATATATATATATATATATACATATCATGATATTAGACTGGATATTGTCCGTGGTGTTGGATTATTGTATTGTACTGTGTACTGTGATATGGCATAAACGTGTTCTATAAAAAATATAAATATCGGATCGGGAAAAATTGGTATCGGCAAATATTCTAAATCGAATGATCGGAATCGGATCTGGAGCACAAAAAAAAAAGTGATCTCGACATCCCCATCTACAGGGGTTGATAACGGAATCTTGTGTGTCTACAGGCGTTGCAGCGCTGGACTCTGAGGTTTCTGGAAAGATCGGCCTGCGAGCCGTCGTCTATTACTTCTCCACCACCATCATCGCCGTCATCCTGGGTGAGAGCATGCCATGCGTTATCATCTCCTCATGTCCTCAATGCTATACGGTTCTGTCATCCTGGGTGAGAGCATGCCATGCGTTATCATCTCCTCATGTCCTCAATGCTATACGGTTCTGTCATCCTGGGTGAGAGCATGCCGTGCGTTATCATCTCCTCATGTCCTCAATGCTATACGGTTCTGTCATCCTGGGTGAGAGCATGCCATGCGTTATCATCTCCTCATGTCCTCAATGCTATACGGTTCTGTCATCCTGGGTGAGAGCATGCCATGCGTTATCATCTCCTCATGTCCTCAATGCTATACGGTTCTGTCATCCTGGGTGCATGAGAGCATGCCATGCGTTATCATCTCCTCATGTCCTCAATGCTATACGGTTCTGTCATCCTGGGTGAGAGCATGCCATGCGTTATCATCTCCTCATGTCCTCAATGCTATACGGTTCTGTCATCCGGGGTGAGAGCATGCCGTGCGTTATCATCTCCTCATGTCCTCAATGCTATACGGTTCTGTCATCCTGGGTGAGAGCATGCCATGCCTTATCATCTCCTCATGTCCTCAATGCTATACGGTTCTGGTTCTTTGGACAAGACAAACAATGTGACAATCGTTCAAAAGGCAAGTCAGGGAACCTTTTTTTGTACATACTATAAATAAAACAGTGTCATTCCGTTACAAATACTACAAACAAATCCCTAGTTTAATCTTTGCACAAGAAAATAAGGCTGTCAGTCATTCCACTCTGCTGTGCACCGCTACGACGACAGCCCACATCGTCTGTGAGCGCTGTAGTCATGTCTGTGAGCGCTGTAGTCATGTCTGTGAGCGCTGTAGTCATGTCTGTGAGCGCTGTAGTCATGTCTGTGAGCTCTGTAGTCATGTCTGTGAGCGCTGTAGTCATGTCTGTGAGCGCTGTAGTCATGTCTGTGAGCGCTGTAGTCATGTCTGTGAGCGCTGTAGTCATGTCTGTGAGCGCTGTAGTCATGTCTGTGAGCGCTGTAGTCATGTCTGTGAGCGCTGTAGTCATGTCTGTGAGCACTGTAGTCATGTCTGTCACCATCGCCAAGCAGTAGAATATTGTAAACATCTGTGATCCATCAGGTATCGTGACATATAGGTTTTTTTCGGGGAGGAAAAATGTTTTCTGGATTTAGAAGATATTTGTAGAATCTGGTCTCAGGTCTTAATGGATTAAACACCTGTCCTCTACACCAGGTATCATCTTGGTGATGACCATCAAGCCTGGAGTGAGCCAGACGGCGGACCACATTGAACGGGAGGGGACCACCCCCAACGTGACCACAGTGGACACCCTGCTGGACCTCGTCAGGTGAAAATATTTTTGTTTAGTCCACCCCCGAACGCACACAGTGACACGCATGTGAGCGAGCAAATAGCATTGCGGGATGGAGGAGCACGTTTCAGATTGTCGATCAGCTACTTTCGCTGTTTGATTTCTCTTAACCCATTCTGACCTGAGATCAGATTCATACGAGGTTTCCACTGGACACACACTGGTCTGATGAACCCATTCTGACCTGAGATCAGATTCTAAAAATGTCAGTCGTTCTTCGAAATTTTCAAAAATAGCAGACCTACAAGCTCGTATCGCGCCACTCGGTGGCGCGATATGAGCTTGTAGATCTGCTATTTTTCAATAGCTAAAGCATAACATGATGCCAACACCAAAATGGGTGCCCGGTCAGAATGGGTTAATGTTGGTGTAAGGTCGTCGAGGCTATTGCAAGTGCTACTGGCTAAGATAGAGTACGCCGGAGGATTTGGAATATTGTGTGAGGGGACATGCCAGTATGTGCTGTTCTTTTTACTACAATATCTGTCCTAATTTACCTTAATGTGTGCCATATTGCCAACCTCCAAAATGTTTACTATAATGTCAGAGGGAACCTGCGTGGGCCTTTGGATGAAAACAAATCACGCTGGATTTATAGACTTTGTTACGGGGCCATGCGCTAAAAATAGCAGAGGTTGTTGATAGGCTATTTTTAGGCGCATGCATGACGCCGATACGAGACACCCAATGAAGTATATATAAATAAATCATGCTTCAGTTTTGCAGACCAAGGTTATTACAGTTATAACTAAATAAAGGAAACTAAAATTGAAGACATTTTTATGAAATAAACGATAACAAACTGAAACTGTATTGAGTGTTTACAAAGCTGACTAAAACAAACTATGCTATTGACAACGTGCCCTTAGTTTTCGTTTGTGGATGGTTGGTGGTGGAATACTAATACATCTTTTGTCAAGTTTTTATTACACACTCAATCCTGCACCTGAAAAATAAGCATAAAAAAAAACTATTAGCATTTTCAAAAATAGAAACTAAATACAAACTGACAAATCCACTCTAAAAAAACAAATTAAAACTAACTGAATTAAAAAAATAATATATATATATATATATATATTCAAAACGATTATAAGCTTTCAGGCCACTATTCATTCCCACATACTGTTTGTACATTCCCCCATTGCCTCTAAAGACCTATTCATACTCCAGTTTTAGGTGATAAGGTGACCACCGTGGTTAGTAAAAACAGAGAGATGTGTTTGGGTGAGTGGTGACTCACTTACCACCACGGCTCAGTGACATCATGTTGTAGTTTTCGGTGGTCACCTTATCACCTAAAATTGGAGTATGAGTATAAGGCCGTTAGATTATCAGACTTCCCACGTATCCTGGGGATACGTGGGATATTGTCTTGGTGTTATGTTGTTCTGTGAAACAGATGCATGAGTCAGAAGAGGAATATCCTTGAGGGACAATAAATATTCTTATTATTCCATCATTCCCATCATCACCTCCAACTGTCTTCTTCTCCTGTCAACAGAAACATGTTTCCTGAAAACCTGGTGCAGGCTTGTTTTCAACAGGTCAGTAAAATACTTTATCTGATGATGTGAATGTGAATGTTTCAAATATCTTGGAGCAATCGTGTCCGATGAAGAATCCAAACGGGAGGTCCTTGCCAGAATTGCGCAAACAACTGCTGCCCTGGCAAAACTCAAGCCCATATGGAAAGACAAAAACATCAGTCTGGCATCAAAGGTGACACTACTGCGATCACTTGTCATGGCAGTCCTTCTTTATGCTTGTGAAACTTGGACCCTTACAGCTGAGCTTCAGAGGAGAATACAGAGCATGGAGATGAGATGCTACAGAAGACTCATGGGTATCTCCTACACCCAACACGTCACAAACGAGGTAGTAGTACGGCAAAAGATCAGCCAAGCCATTGGCCCACATGATGACCTTCTTACTACTGTCATAAAGCGTAAACTGAGGTGGTACGGAGTCCGGACACATCACCAGATCCTCAGGCCTCGCAAAGACCATCCTGCAAGGCACCGTACGAGGTGGCAGGAAAAGAGGGAGACAAAAGAAAAGATGGGAAGATAACATCGGAGAATGGACACACTTGAAACTCAGCGAGGCAATGAGAGCTGCCGAGGACAGAGAGGGATGGAGAGAGCTGGTCAACAGGTCGTCTGTGGTGCCCCAAAGACCCTCCGGGGTTACGGGATAGGTGAATGTGAAACGCTGTCGTCTCTGCCGGGTGGAAACCTCATATGTCCAACGCTGTTGCTTTTCAGGATTCAAATTCAAATGCAGCAGATCTACAAGCTCGAAATGTGTCGCTTTGTGCCACATTTCGAGCTTTCGGATCTGCTATACTTTTGATGCTCTTGTGTGACGATGTAGCATGATCAAATAAGAACGTTAATTTACGAAAAAACACAAAAAGTTAGAATATGGAGACGGAGAGTGACATTGTGAATCTAAACTCCATTGCAGGGTTAACCCTGTTGCGTTCACACGAGGCATGTGCAAAGATGCAAAAGATCACAGCCTATTTTGCTCACTGACGACGTCAGGCGTGCGTCCATACCCATAGTGAGTCTCACCTACAGGTCTTTTTGGACCTATAGGCATTATTTTTTGTCAGACAGAACAGGGGAAAAGAAAAAGCAGGGAGGAGGAATATAGAACAATTTGATTGGCTCATGCTTCGCTGCGTCATTGCAGCTACAGCTGTAGCTTTGTAACTTTGCATCTGCGAGTTGAACCCAGCTCTGCTTCGATTTGTAGCTTTGTAGCTTTTGCAGCAGCTTCAAACGTCGGATTTGCTTCGTAGCTTCATGTTGCTATAGACTGTATCTTTGCCTTTGTGAACATACCATAATAATACTAACCATTCCACAGCAGTACAAGACTAAACAAAAAAAAGTGTCCGCCCTGAAACTGGGAGGTCGCGGTTCGATTCCCGGCTGGGTCATACCAAAGACTGTAAAAAATGGGACCCAATGCCTCCCTACTTGACACTCAGCATCAATGGGTTGGATTGGGGGGTCAAATCTACTAATCAAATGATTCCCGAGCGCGGCACAGCTGCAGCTCACCGCTCCTTGGCTGCGGCTCAACTGCTCCAAGAGATGGGTCAAATGCGGAGAACAAATTTCACTGCGGTAACGTGTGTGACAAATCGTACGACTTTGCCTTTGATTCCACTGCAGTACAAGACGAAGCGCAAAGAGCTGGAGCCGGCCAGGGTGACGACGGAGAACGCCACTACGATCCAGCCTCTCACCACCAGCCTCATGGCAGCCATGGAGGTAGGTGTGAGCGAGTTGCCATGTCGAACGTTGCGAAGTTCACCTGGGCCAACTCTGCCCTGTCCGAGTTGCAACCCGGTAGGCAAGTCGAATAGTTTACTAGAATACTAAATCCTCCCCCCCCCCCAGAGCAGAACGCTCCCTATCTCTATGATGGTCCGTCTCACCCAATCACAAGCCAATGCGCTCCCTTCAGCCCCAGAAAACGGAGTCGCGCTTTAATCGCCGCCTATGAGCAAGGCATTCTCACTTCCTACTCCTCCTGCTTAAATACTTGGTCTGGTCAAATTTGAGGTCTAATGCATGGATATGAAGAGTGTCGAGACCTGAGGAAGTTCCTGCCTTCTTTGACGTTGTTTAACTTGTTTACAATGGTTTTAATATAGCAACATGTTGCCTTGTTATCAATTAGGTCTGCATTCCTTCGTCAGTCACGTGACAAACTTTCAAATTCCATCGTCAGTCACATAACAACCCTGTCTATAAGAGGAATGCAAGAACGCTCACCCCCAAAATGCATGCTCACAGTGGGTCAAATCTGCCAAATCTCAGTAAAACTTTATGCCCAACCCTAATCTTAACCTCAATAAAACTACGCCAAACCTAACCTTATCCTCGGTAAAACTATGCCTAGGCCTAACCTTATTCCTAAACTTCATCTTATAAAAACTATGTCTAGGGGTGCATACTCAGTGCAGCGTAAAACCATGACTTTAAAGGGGTTCTTCCCAGTGTGTTAAAAGGCGATGCCAAGTGGTCCCGACCAAGCATCTGTATGTGAAGAGAAGGGTTGGAGAATGCATTGCTGTCAGTTGATAATACATGTGTAAATAGTAAATACAGAGCAACGTGGCAGTCAGACCCCCCTATCTTTTCCTTGCAGCTGTGGGGACGATATATCACCGTGCGTGGGTCTGCAGTTTGCCTCAGCACTCTCTGCTCTCAGCCAAAACATGACAACAATGGTCCCATTTACACCCTGCATTATTAACATGCTTCCTGGGTGATTGGTTTTAATTGGGTGTGGTTAAAATGCTACTAAATCCAGTCGTAATTGCAGCAGAAATGCATTAGCAAACACAATTTACAATTTAGGTATTTAGCAGACGCTATTTCTTGCAAGTAGAAATTAATGCGGGTCTTAGAGGGTTAATCTAGAGAGAGACTTAAAAGTAAGCAAGAACAACACATGGTAATACATCAAATACATATAAATTGTCATATGCTATCTAAATTAAATAATGAACAGACAGACAGACAGACAGACATTTAAGCTGACCTGCATGTTATCATCCAGGTCAAATTTGTTATCATCCAGGTCAAATTCATCCTTGAATGGAATGTAATTAGGAAGCCTGGCACTGCTTGTTGCCGTGTGTGTGTGTGTGTGTGTGTGTGTGTGTGTGTGTGTGTGTGTGTGTGTGTGTGTGTGTGTGTGTGTGTGTGTGTGTGTGTGTGTGTGTGTGTGTGTGTGTGTGTGTGTGTGTGTGTGTGTGTGTGTGTGTGTGTGTGTGTGTGTGTGTGTGTGTGTGTGTGTGTGTGTGTGTGTGTGTGTGTGTGTGTGTGTGTGTGTGTGTGTGTGTGTGTGTGTGTGTGTGTGTGTGTGTGTGTGTGTGTGTGTGTGTGCGTGCGTGCGTGCGTGCGTGCGTGCGTGCGTGCGCAGATCTGCAAGCTCACCGGCGAAGGTCAGAGTGCTCTGATCCCATGCACAGAAAACGGTGCAGCTGATCAATGGCTCTTTAGAGTCAGTGAGCTGAAAAGGTAGTAAAAAGAAGAGCTTCCTAGAGCCCCGGAATGCTCACTGACCCAGCATGAATGGGTTTCTCTTCTCTTCTCTTCTCTTCTCTTCTCTTCTCTTCTCTTCTCTTCTCTTCTCTTCTCTTCTACCAGGGAGTATAAGATCGTATTCTTTCTCTCCTCTCCTGTTCTCAGAACATCACCAAGGAGTATAAGATCGTCGGGGCGTATACTGATGGAATCAACGTGCTGGGCCTCATCGTGTTCTGCGTGGCCTTCGGCCTCGTCATCGGGAAGATGGGCGAGCGAGGGAGGATCCTGCTGGAGTTCTTCGACGCTTTGAATGAAGCCACCATGAAACTGGTCCAGATAATCATGTGGTATATGTATAATGTTATTCAATATTAACCACATGAACCCTATTCTGGTATATGTCATACTGTAGGTAATATAGGCACACAATTGGCAAAACACAAGCTAATATATGCAAGCGCACCCCATTCGAATGCTATCGTATAACTGAATCGTAAATAATGTTGTTGGGAGTGCATTTTCCCCAACTGAGATAATGGGGTGAAAGCCACGCCAAATCAGTAGTACGGTGGTACAGTCGGTAGTGCTGTCGCCTCACAGCTAGAAGGTCCTGGGTTTGATTCCCGCTCGGGACGCTGTGGGCGCTGGGGCCGTGTTCTCTCCTCCGTGTCATCAGTGCCCATACCCGAGGCGGGGTTGGTGAAAGGGCCTTTCTGTGTGGAGTTTGCATGTTCTCCCCGTGTCCCCTAGGGTAGGTACCCTCACAAACGAGCTTGTAGTTCTGCTATTTATTTGAAAAATCGTGAAAATGTGGCGCAAATCTTTTAATATTATATTCTTTCAGAGTGAACGTTTTTAACTCTACCCTGGAACAACATATTTTCAGATTGGGGTCGGCGGCCAATTACATATATAATGTTGGGGTCCGTGACATGAGATAGTTTGAGCACCACTGATATAGAAACAGAGGTTTTTCAGACATTGTGTAGAATCTGGTCTCAGGTCTAAAGGGGTTAAGCGCTCAGTGTCTGACTTGTCCTTTGCAGCTACATGCCTGTGGGAATCCTGTTCCTGATCGCCGCCAAGATCATCGAGGTGGATGACTGGGAGATCTTCAGGAAGATGGGCCTCTACATGGTCACGGTGCTGAGCGGGTAACACGCACGCACGCACGACATGGTGACTGTGCTGAGCGGGTAACACCCTTATAGTACCAAACGTGAAAGTCCTCATTGTGCAGAATGTGTCTCATTTCAAGTTTTCTAAATGTATAACAATCTTTTGAGAATAGCATATCTACAGTACTAGCTCAGAACGCGTCGCTCTGAGATGCGCCAAATATGTACAGGGGCTGAAGTGGTTAATGTACGTTTTGTCATAATAATCACAGTAAAAGTAGGCTAGTGAAAAGTGATACCTAAAATGTTGGCTTGAGTAAATGTACTTAGTTACTTTCCACCACACGCACGCACGCACACACACAGGGATTTACGGCTGACATTTGGGGCTGATTCGCGCTCCAGAGATCCTGTAAAAGAAAAAAGCTGAGCTCTGTGTGTGCGCTGATAAGGGCCAAGGACATTTAAAAGTGCTCGGGCTGCAGATGCGGTTAATGAGAGCATGGGTCGGCCGTTCAGCCCCTCCTCCGCCTCTAAATCTTAACGGACATGGGCTTAAATACTATGGACAGTAAATCCCGGTCGCGTTAACTCGCTCGGCGGTGCTCGGGTTGTGTGTGCTCAGAGGGAGGATGGCTGCGTCTGGGAACGTCGCAAGTGTGTCCACTCACGCAGCAACCAGGGAGGTTAATGGTGAATCGTTTTAAACCGTTAAACCAATTATAGGATTTGTAACCCATTGACACATTGACTACCAGTATTTAAAACATCTTCTATCCTGTTGCCTGCCGAGTTTTCGGAGAGTTCTTTTCACTAACCTTTGAAAAACCATCGAATATTCTTTGTGGCTCCGTTCCGCGCGCGGATGGCTTCACGCGTGTCAGAAAGATAATCATGATCCATACGCAGCCAATCGGTTTGAAAGCTGAGGTCAGATGTTTGTCCCCTCAGGCTTGTCTCTGATTGGTTGTCTGTCCTCTCAGGCTGGCCATCCACGCCACCGTCTGTCTGCCGCTCATCTTCTTCATCATCGTGAGGAAGAATCCGTTCACCTTCACACTAGGCATGGCCCAGGCCCTGGTCACCGCTCTGATGATTTCATCCAGGTGTGTGTTCGTGTGTGTGTGTGTGTGTGTGGGTGGGTGTGTTCGTGTGCATGCGCGTGTGTGCATGCATGCGTGCGTGCGTGTGTGTGTGTGCATGCGTGTGTGCATGCGTGCGTGCGTGTGTGTGTGTGTGTGTGCATGCGTGTGTGTGTGTGTGATGGCCCAGGCCCTGGTCACCGCACTGATGATCTCCTCCAGGTCAGTGTGTCATTTTTGAATAGCCAACGTATACAATCTGGATAAAGAGGTTAAAATGAGTGCGATGCTGTATTAACAACTTTAGCTGGGGAGCTCCTGGGAAGACAAGAAATCCACGTATAGTTGAAATATGGAGATCCAAGTTGTCTGTCTGACTGACTGCTCCTGTGTGTTTCCGTAACAGCTCGGCCACGCTGCCCGTCACCTTCCGCTGCGCCGAGGAGAACAACCGCATCGACAAGCGCATCACGCGGTTCGTTCTGCCGGTCGGCGCCACCATCAACATGGACGGCACCGCGCTCTACGAGGCCGTGGCTGCCATCTTTATCGCCCAGCTCAACGACTACCAGCTGGACGTGGGCCAGATCGTCACCATCAGGTGGGTGCCGCTGTTCCCATGGATATTAAACAATATCGACCTCATTGGGCGCTGCAGGTCATTGGAGCGACGTGCATCCACGCTAAACCACGCTGCCACTCGAGTGACTACTGGCCAATCACAGCGCGACTTTTCCGGGACTTGTCAGACCCGAACGTCCGCTCTGTGACGCGCAGAAGCTTCTGTGTAGCACTAGTCTCGCTGCGAGAGCTTATGCGAGACTCTCGCGTGACCTTCAGAAAAAGTTGTCTGGCTACGCGAGACTAGTGAAGCACCAACGCGGAAGCTCGCCCTCACTTGAGCACACACGCCCGAGAGCCGAAGGAGGTTTCTTACCTTTCTATATCTATTGGTTGTTCCTCCATCAGAAGACATGATGGAGATTAGATTATTATTGTCAAGGAGGACGCCCACATTGATCTGTATTTGGCCCACGGGACCCCCATCTGAAAATATCTTCTGCCAGGGACCCCGTACGGACGGACAGACAATCACCAAACAAGAGCATGAGGAAAATACACTGGGGAACTCCAGGGAAACATACAGTGATAGCCAGTATCTATCTCTGTTTCTGCTTAATGCTTTTGCTGCCACCCTGTGGCCACTGGTGGTACTATGTCTATCTTTCGCCAGAAACGTCAATATTTTAATCGTGATGCCGTTAAAAAAACACAAATCAGATCCGAACCTCGGATGGATGATCAACACCACGGACAGTGCCGTAGTTTCCGAGAGAAGTTCGTAATTTTAACAGAACTCTATGGGATGCGCGCGCATGTTTTGTGTGGGCGGGGGTGAGCAAGGCGTTGCCTAGCAGTGCTAAAAGTAGATTTTTAGCTAAACCGTTTCATATTTGATATGAAGCGATATATCTACAAGATATATATCGTAGTTGGTAGATAACGGGTGTTAATTAAACTACGAGTCAAAGAGATATATAACAGTGACAGTAGCCAGTATCTGTTTGTTTCAACATAACAGTGTCAGTATCCATGCACTCTCTGCTGTATTTTGCGTGTCTTAAGTACCAGGTCTTATTACTTAACTTAAGACCTGGAGGCGTGATCAATGCTCTTTGGCCTGGTACTTAAGACACAGCCCTACGCTCTGTTTCAGTATATAACAGTGGCACTAGGCAGTAGCCAGTATCTGTGTTTGTTCTGTTTCAGTATATAACAGTGGCACTAGGCAGTAGCCAGTATCTGTGTTTGTTCTGTTTCAGTATATAACAGTGGCACTAGGCAGTAGCCAGTATCTGTGTTTGTTCTGTTTCAGTATATAACAGTGGCACTAGGCAGTAGCCAGTATCTGTGTTTGTTCTGTTTCAGTATATAACAGTGGCACTAGGCAGTAGCCAGTATCTGTGTTTGTTCTGTTTCAGTATATAACAGTGACACTAGGCAGTAGCCAGTATCTGTGTTTGTTCTGTTTCAGTATATAACAGTGACACTAGGCAGTAGCCAGTATCTGTGTTTGTTCTGTTTCAGTATATAACAGTGACACTAGGCAGTAGCCAGTATCTGTGTTTGTTTCAGCATAAGTGACCGTGACAGTAGATCTGTTTCTGCATATATAACAGTATCTGTTTCAGCATAACAGCAACAGTATCTGTGTCTGTTTCAGCATAACAGCAACAGTATCTGTGTCTGTTTCAGCATAACAGCAACAGTATCTGTGTCTGTTTCAGCATAACAGCAACAGTATCTGTGTCTGTTTCAGCATAACAGCGACAGTATCTGTGTCTGTTTCAGCATAACAGCGACAGTCGCCAGCATCGGGGCTGCGGGCGTCCCCAATGCCGGCCTCGTCACCATGGTGATCGTGTTAACGGCGGTCGGACTACCAGCCAATGATGTCACGCTGATCGTCGCAGTGGATTGGCTCCTGTGAGTTCAGCTTACTGTTTGTGTGGTGTCCTTCGATCTGCACTTTGATTTGTGACTTTCAGAAACAGCATTTTACCGTAAATTATGTAATAGTAAAGGCATATGCAATAGGCTCTCTCTCTCTCTCTCTCTCTCTCTCTCTCTCTCTCTCTCTCTATCTCTCACGTGCAACGTAAAAGTGGTCACTAACTGCACTGCATGTAAAAAATAACACCCGTGTGAAGTGAGGGGCGCTAATATATTAAATTCTAACTCATGTTGATTAGGTGATGTAATGGTGGCAGCGGTGGCCTAAGGGTTAGAGGAGCCCCGGAAGGGCAGGAAAAATCTGGGCGGGGAAGTGATTGTCATCACTCACCCAAAAATGCATCCCATCAAACTTTCAGATGCAGTTTTTTCTCCCAGTACGGAGGAAGATTGCTTTGTATTTTTATTGTGATCTCTCGCCCTTGAAATATAAAATCACTTGGTTTCTGTTCGCCGTACACAATGAAAGCGATTCAAAGCAGTTGTCCTCAAAACCACACCTAGGCTACAGTCACTGTCTTCAGACCGTAGCGGGCGCTTTATGATCACAGCAGCAGAACCTGCTCGTGCTTGCGCAGGCGCAGCCCATCAAGCCTATTTTATGTTCCCCCGTCGCGTGAGGGCGCGCAGAGAACGGCCGAGAACAGCAGAGCTCCACGTTGCACAACGGTCGCATGCGTGACGCGCTGTGAGCTTGTATGTCAGCTGTTCATGGCGTGCAATACCGTTGCACGGTGAAGTATATATGTCTCACTAGGGTGTGCCTCCCTAGCCCACACACGAGGAGGTGAAGTATATAATGTCTCACTAGGGTGAGACATTATATATCTCATATACTGTATATTATATTACATTATATATCTCTGTGACATTATATATCTCCGTGAGATTTCGGAGGATTTGAAAAAAAAGGTGAAAATCGCGGAAAAGCGAAAGGCTTCACCAGTATAAATAACCTTGACCAGTATAAATGACCTTGACCAGTATGCAGTCTGTGACCATGGACTATAGCCTTTCGCTTTTCCGCGATTTTCACCTTTTTTTCAAATCCTCCGAAATCGTGAAAAACGACATACTATAGTATGCCCTCCGACACCATAGACTATAGCCTTTAGCTTTTCCGCGATTTTCACCTTTTTTTCAAATCCTCCGAAATTGTGAAAAACGACATACTATAGTATGCCCTCCGACACCATGGACTATAGCCTTTAGCTTTTCCGCGATTTTCACCTTTTTTCAAATCCTCAACAATGATGAAGAATTGCGCACTATAGCGTGCCGCTCAATGACCTTGACCAATATCAATGACCTTGAGCAGTATAAATGACCTTCATAAGACGTCATTTTTTTCAAATCTTCAAAAATGATGAAAAACTGTGCGCTATAGTATGCCGTACGATATGGGCTATAGACCACGGTCCAAAATGATGAGAAACGAGGCTAACTTTTTTTTTCAACATTTCAAAAAACATGGGCTATAACCCATCGTTTTTGTCATTTCGTCATTTTTTTCAAATCCTCAAAAATGATGAAAAACTGCGCGCTATAGTATGCCGTACGATATGGGCTATAGCCCACGGTCCAAAATGATGAGAAACGAGGCTAACTTCTTTTTTCAAAATTTCAAAAAACATGGGCTATAACCCATCGTTTTTGTCATTTTTTCATTTTTGTCAAATCATCAAAAATGATGAAAAACGGCGCGCTATAGTATGCCGTACGATATAGGCTATAGCCCATGGTCCAAAATGATGAGAAACGAGGCTAACTTTTTTTTTCAAAATTTCAAAAAACATGGGCTATAACCCATCGTTTTTGTCATTTCGTCATTTTTTTCAAATCTTCAAAAATGATGAAAAACTGCGCGCTATAGTATGCCGTACGATATGGGCTATAGCCCACGGTCCAAAATGATGAGAAACGAGGCTAACTTTTTTTTTCAAAATTTCAAAAAACATGGGCTATAACCCATCGTTTTTGTCATTTTTTCATTTTTGTCAAATCATCAAAAATGATGAAAAACGGCGCGCTATAGTATGCCGTACGATATAGGCTATAGCACATGGTCCAAAATGATGAGAAACGAGGATAACTTTTTTTTTCAAAATTTCAAAAAACATGGGCTATAACCCATCGTTTTTGTCATTTCGTCATTTTTTTCAAATCTTCAAAAATGATGAAAAACTGCGCGCTATAGTATGCCGTACGATATGGGCTATAGCCCACGGTCCAAAATGATGAGAAACGAGGCTAACTTTTTTTTTCAACATTTCAAAAAACATGGGCTATAACCCATCGTTTTTGTCATTTCGTCATTTTTTTCAAATCCTCAAAAATGATGAAAAACTGCGCGCTATAGTATGCCGTACGATATGGGCTATAGCCCACGGTCCAAAATGATGAGAAACGAGGCTAACTTTTTTTTTCAAAATTTCAAAAAACATAGGCTATAACCCATCGTTTTTGTCATTTTTTCATTTTTGTCAAATCATCAAAAATGATGAAAAACGGCGCGCTATAGTATGCCGTACGATATAGGCTATAGCCCATGGTCCAAAATGATGAGAAACGAGGATAACTTTTTTTTTCAAAATTTCAAAAAACATGGGCTATAACCCATCGTTTTTGTCATTTCGTCATTTTTTTCAAATCTTCAAAAATGATGAAAAACTGCGCGCTATAGTATGCCGTACGATATGGGCTATAGCCCACGGTCCAAAATGATGAGAAACGAGGCTAACTTTTTTTTTCAACATTTCAAAAAACATGGGCTATAACCCATCGTTTTTGTCATTTCGTCATTTTTTTCAAATCCTCAAAAATGATGAAAAACTGCGCGCTATAGTATGCCGTACGATATGGGCTATAGCCCACGTTCCAAAATGATGAGAAACGAGGCTAACTTTTTTTTTCAAAATTTCAAAAAACATGGGCTATAACGCATCGTTTTTGTCATTTTTTCATTTTTTTCAAATCTTCAAAAATGATGAAAAACTGCGCGCTATAGTATGCCGTACGATATGGGCTATAGCCCACGGTCCAAAATGATGAGAAACGAGGCTAACTTTTTTTTTCAACATTTCAAAAAACATGGGCTATAACCCATCGTTTTTGTCATTTCGTCATTTTTTTAAAATCCTCAAAAATGATGAAAAACTGCGCGCTATAGTATGCCGTACGATATGGGCTATAGCCCACGGTCCAAAATGATGAGAAACGAGGCTAACTTTTTTTTTCAAAATTTCAAAAAACATGGGCTATAACCCATCGTTTTTGTCATTTTTTCATTTTTGTCAAATCATCAAAAATGATGAAAAACTGCGCGCTATAGTATGCCGTACGATATGGGCTATAGCCCACGGTCCAAAATGATGAGAAACGAGGCTAACTTTTTTTTTCAACATTTCAAAAAACATGGGCTATAACCCATCGTTTTTGTCATTTCGTCATTTTTTTCAAATCTTCAAAAATGATGAAAAACTGCGCGCTATAGTATGCCGTACGATATGAGCTATAGCCCACGGTCCAAAATGATGAGAAACGAGGCTAACTTTTTTTTTCAACATTTCAAAAAACATGGGCTATAACCCATCGTTTTTGTCATTTCGTCATTTTTTTCAAATCCTCAAAAATGATGAAAAACTGCGCGCTATAGTATGCCGTACGATATGGGCTATAGCCCACGGTCCAAAATGATGAGAAACGAGGCTAACTTTTTTTTTCAAAATTTCAAAAACATAGGCTATAACCCATCGTTTTTGTCATTTTTTCATTTTTGTCAAATCATCAAAAATGATGAAAAACGGCGCGCTATAGTATGCCGTACGATATAGGCTATAGCCCATGGTCCAAAATGATGAGAAACGAGGATAACTTTTTTTTTCAAAATTTCAAAAAACATGGGCTATAACCCATCGTTTTTGTCATTTCGTCATTTTTTTCAAATCTTCAAAAATGATGAAAAACTGCGCGCTATAGTATGCCGTACGATATGGGCTATAGCCCACGGTCCAAAATGATGAGAAACGAGGCTAACTTTTTTTTTCAACATTTCAAAAAACATGGGCTATAACCCATCGTTTTTGTCATTTCGTCATTTTTTTCAAATCCTCAAAAATGATGAAAAACTGCGCGCTATAGTATGCCGTACGATATGGGCTATAGCCCACGTTCCAAAATGATGAGAAACGAGGCTAACTTTTTTTTTCAAAATTTCAAAAAACATGGGCTATAACGCATCGTTTTTGTCATTTTTTCATTTTTTTCAAATCTTCAAAAATGATGAAAAACTGCGCGCTATAGTATGCCGTACGATATGGGCTATAGCCCACGGTCCAAAATGATGAGAAACGAGGCTAACTTTTTTTTTCAACATTTCAAAAAACATGGGCTATAACCCATCGTTTTTGTCATTTCGTCATTTTTTTTAAATCCTCAAAAATGATGAAAAACTGCGCGCTATAGTATGCCGTACGATATGGGCTATAGCCCACGGTCCAAAATGATGAGAAACGAGGCTAACTTTTTTTTTCAAAATTTCAAAAAACATGGGCTATAACCCATCGTTTTTGTCATTTTTTCATTTTTGTCAAATCATCAAAAATGATGAAAAACTGCGCGCTATAGTATGCCGTACGATATGGGCTATAGGCCACGGTCCAAAATGATGAGAAACGAGGCTAACTTTTTTTTTCAACATTTCAAAAAACATGGGCTATAACCCATCGTTTTTGTCATTTCGTCATTTTTTTCAAATCTTCAAAAATGATGAAAAACTGCGCGCTATAGTATGCCGTACGATATGAGCTATAGCCCACGGTCCAAAATGATGAGAAACGAGGCTAACTTTTTTTTTCAACATTTCAAAAAACATGGGCTATAACCCATCGTTTTTGTCATTTCGTCATTTTTTTCAAATCCTCAAAAATGATGAAAAACTGCGCGCTATAGTATGCCGTACGATATGGGCTATAGCCCACGGTCCAAAATGATGAGAAACGAGGCTAACTTTTTTTTTCAAAATTTCAAAAAACATAGGCTATAACCCATCGTTTTTGTCATTTTTTCATTTTTGTCAAATCATCAAAAATGATGAAAAACGGCGCGCTATAGTATGCCGTACGATATAGGCTATAGCCCATGGTCCAAAATGATGAGAAACGAGGATAACTTTTTTTTTCAAAATTTCAAAAAACATGGGCTATAACCCATCGTTTTTGTCATTTCGTCATTTTTTTCAAATCTTCAAAAATGATGAAAAACTGCGCGCTATAGTATGCCGTACGATATGGGCTATAGCCCACGGTCCAAAATGATGAGAAACGAGGCTAACTTTTTTTTTCAACATTTCAAAAAACATGGGCTATAACCCATCGTTTTTGTCATTTCGTC
Organism: Protomyctophum bolini; assembly: GCF_963924005.1. Classification (NCBI taxonomy): domain Eukaryota; kingdom Metazoa; phylum Chordata; class Actinopteri; order Myctophiformes; family Myctophidae; genus Protomyctophum; species Protomyctophum bolini. Next base: position 24,115,942 of record NC_137881.1, on the reverse strand, counting down.
ATTTTTTTCAAATCCTCAAAAATGATGAAAAACTGCGCGCTATAGTATGCCGTACGATATGGGCTATAGCCCACGTTCCAAAATGATGAGAAACGAGGCTAACTTTTTTTTTCAAAATTTCAAAAAACATGGGCTATAACGCATCGTTTTTGTCATTTTTTCATTTTTTTCAAATCTTCAAAAATGATGAAAAACTGCGCGCTATAGTATGCCGTACGATATGGGCTATAGCCCACGGTCAAAAATGATGAGAAACGAGGCTAACTTTTTTTTTCAACATTTCAAAAAACATGGGCTATAACCCATCGTTTTTGTCATTTCGTCATTTTTTTAAAATCCTCAAAAATGATGAAAAACTGCGCGCTATAGTATGCCGTACGATATGGGCTATAGCCCACGGTCCAAAATGATGAGAAACGAGGCTAACTTTTTTTTTCAAAATTTCAAAAAACATGGGCTATAACCCATCGTTTTTGTCATTTTTTCATTTTTGTCAAATCATCAAAAATGATGAAAAACTGCGCGCTATAGTATGCCGTACGATATGGGCTATAGCCCACGGTCCAAAATGATGAGAAACGAGGCTAACTTTTTTTTTCAACATTTCAAAAAACATGGGCTATAACCCATCGTTTTTGTCATTTCGTCATTTTTTTAAAATCCTCAAAAATGATGAAAAACTGCGCGCTATAGTATGCCGTACGATATGGGCTATAGCCCACGGTCCAAAATGATGAGAAACGAGGCTAACTTTTTTTTTCAAAATTTCAAAAAACATGGGCTATAACCCATCGTTTTTGTCATTTTTTCATTTTTGTCAAATCATCAAAAATGATGAAAAACGGCGCGCTATAGTATGCCGTACGATATAGGCTATAGCCCACGGTCCAAAATGATGAGAAACGAGGCTAACTTTTTTTTTCAAAATTTCAAAAAACATGGGCTATAACCCATCGTTTTTGTCATTTCGTCATTTTTTTCAAATCTTCAAAATGATGAAAAACTGCGCGCTATAGTATGCCGTACGATATGGGCTATAGCCCACGGTCCAAAATGATGAGAAACGAGGCTAACTTTTTTTTTCAAAATTTCAAAAAACATGGGCTATAACCCATCGTTTTTGTCATTTCGTCATTTTTTTCAAATCTTCAAAAATGATGAGAAACTGCGCGCTATAGTATGCCGTACGATATGGGCTATAGCCCACGGTCCAAAATGATGAGAAACGAGGCTAACTTTTTTTTTCAAAATTTCAAAAAACATGGGCTATAACCCATCGTTTTTGTCATTTCGTCATTTTTGTCAAATCATCAAAAATGATGAAAAACGGCGCGCTATAGTATGCCGTACGAATCACGATATGGGCTATAGCCCACGGTCCAAAATGATGAGAAACGAGGCTAACTTTTTTTTTCAAAATTTCAAAAAACATGGGCTATAACCCATCGTTTTTGTCATTTTTTCATTTTTGTCAAATCATCAAAAATGATGAAAAACGGCGCGCTATAGTATGCCGTACGATATAGGCTATAGCCCACGGTCCAAAATGATGAGAAACGAGGATAACTTTTTTTTTCAAAATTTCAAAAAACATGGGCTATAACCCCCTTCACATTCAGTAGATCCTGTGAACTTTTGCTGCCAGATGTAATTTCTAGGTCTAGTAGGTCTATAGTAAATCATTTAAAAATGTCTACATGGGCTATGGGCATGGGTCCGAGTGGGCCGTGCACCCAGTTTTCACAAAGGGTCCACCCGTGTTAGCCCATATGGGCTTATGCGGGTTTCTAAGTGGGTCCAAATGGGCCATTCTATTTCAGAACCATGTGTGCGCCACCTGTGTTTGCCTGTATGGGTTTGAACTGGGATCTGATTGGGCCTTAAGTGGGTACCAGCTGGGCGAATTATATGTGACCCATGTAGGCCACACTTGTGTCCGCCCTCATTGTCTTCCGTCCTGTTTCTTGCAAGCCGAAATAGCTCAGTTGGTAGAGTATTAGATTAAAGGTCCCTCAACCTGGGTTTCGGCAGTTGAAATGAAATTAGATATTAGATATAGAAAACCGTATGACTCTCAGGCTGAAGTTTGTTCAGCCAAATTTGTTTAAAAAGTAAAAATTAATTCTGGCTATAAAATAATTGTCTTGTAGAGCAGTGGTTGTCTGTGGAGCGAGGGGTAGGGCAGAGGGCGAGGGGTAGAATCCCCTTCGTTTGAAGGGATGTCTCGACGGGACTTAAAACGGAGCAACATCACTGAGGGCTGAAAGGTGGACGAGGTAAGAAGCCTTTTATGTACTTTATTATGGAAAAATATTATAATAACCAAAATTATATGAATGTATTAACAATCTGCATCGCCAAAAATATCGCAATCTCTAGCAAAGGTTAACGTTACCTCACATGAACTAACGATATGATACGGCGTTGCATTCATACAACGTTACCCATTCATTTGGCGCCGCATCGGCGCTTTATTCTTTTTTATTTATCGCCGGTGCCCCGGTGATAGGCTACAACTCGGAAGCAAGCTAGCTTATTAGCAGGCATCAGTCCGACCCCCCTGACCACGATATGTCAACATTCTGCAGTTTTGGAGCTCTTAAAAGCCGTGAAATAGCCTACTGTACCTACATAACGCTGTCGCTGCATAACGTTGGCTACTCGCTGCAGTGATAGCTATGGTTTTATCATGACCAATGTTAAGCTAATCCCCACAAGTTGCAAAACTTACATAACTAATTAGCAATCTTGTTGTTTTTTCCCCAGGCAAACCAGCTATGGAAACAGATTGCAAGCTGCTGTGCAGACTGTACATTGGATGGAGATGAATCACGATGGCATTTTCATTGATAGAAAATTACTCTGTTCTTAATGATATTAAAAACGATGACCAGTGACCACAGCCCCTTCTTTCTATACTGTAAATAGTTTTTCCTTTTTCTAACCCTATATCTGTACCCATGCTATACAAACCAATAATCAATGAATCAGGTACAACTGTTGAGCAGGTGTCAGAATGAGCTATATCTAGCTGAATTACATTCTGCATGGTGGGCTACCAACATGAGACAAAACTACAATATATTTATTTCATCATAACCACAGCAATGTTATATTTACGTTGCATCTCTACAGCTTAAATCAAATGGAAAGTAGTTTCCAAAGTGGGTTATGGGCTAAATGATAGTTTGTACACTCAGAGTTAATTAACATTCATATAACAATATAAATTGGGGGTCCTAGAGACAGAAATGCCATCAAAGTTTGGGGACCACTGGCCTGCAGTGAGCTTGCAGATCAGCTATTTTCTGAGAACAGGTTGTATATCAATATCTACAAGGGACGTTCAATATTTAGGGACGTTCCAATTCCTAGGGGGATGATTTATCTCCCTACCCCTTGACACTCATTATGTAGGGACAAGGGGCAAGGGCTGAGGGGTAGGGTTAAAAAACGAATTGGGATTGGGCCTAAATGTTCAAATCCCACTCTTCCTAAAGTTTAATGCTAGTTATTGAGCTTAATTTACTGCTATTCTAGCAGTGGCTCACAGCCTCAGCCTCAGCCTGACTACCTCAAAACTCTAATTGTCGTAGTGGTTAAGATGTTGGCTTTCCACGTGGGAGACCAGGGTTCGATTCCCGGCTGTTACACTGTCATACAAAAGAAGACCTCAACAGCGCTAAGAAACATCTGATTAATATAATGCTGTGTTATTTAAACTTTACTAACTGAAGGCTAACGAACAAAAGATCACTTCAAAATTACCAGGAAACTTTGCCTGAGAGTGTCTGACTGATGGTGCAGTGGTCTAATCATCAGGCTTTCAGTACAGACATTCCATGTTGGCCGGTTCAAGTCCCATGTCATGACATCAAGGTGCTGGAGGACCATCGGGAGTTCCTCCTACAACTCAATGCTGCAGTAATTTGAACTTTTCAAGGCTTGAATAAAAAATAAAAACTCAAAAGCACCAGGAGACATCTGCTGAATGCCCCAAGGTGCCTTGGCTCAATGGTGTAGAGCGCTTGACCCGTTGCCCCTGCTTCAGACAGTTAGCCGGTTCAAGTCCCATGTCATGACATCAAGGTGCTGGGAAGGACCATCGGGAGACGGTGCTCTCTCCCCCTGTTTCCTGAAAAGTAATGTTTGGGGGTTATGTCTGAAAGAACTCTGTCCAGCTAACCTTTTGAACTATAGTATGTCGTTTTTTTTATCATTTTCACATTTGTTTTTTAAATCGTTGCGAAAACCATGAACTATAGTTCATTGCGGAAATTGCGGAAATGGTAATTGCGGAGATTGCGGAAATTGCGGAAATGTTAATTGCGGAAATTGCGGAAATGTTAATTGCGGAAATTGCGGAATTGTGGAAATGGAAATTGCGGAAATTGCGGAAATGATAATTGTGGAAATTGCGGAAATGGAAATTGCGAAATTGCGGAAATGGTAATTGCGGAAATTGCGGAATTGCGGAAATTGCGGTAGTTTTTCATTGTCAAAATTCAAGAAAATGACATTGCCATTGTCCACGATTATAATCGGGCCCCAGTATGCAAAAACACAGACTATTCTGTCAGATGATGGGCCAAAATGCATTGCTATTTTATTTTTAAACGTTTGACCTAATTCTTATCTGTAAAATTTTAGGTGGACAGGGTTCTTTCAGACATAACCCCCACCCGTTACTTTTCAGGAAACAGGGGGAGAGAGCACCGTCTCCCGATGGTCCTTCCCAGCACCTTGATGTCATGACATGGGACTTGAACCGGCCAACCGTCTGAAGCAGAGACAACGGGTCAAGCGCTCTACACCATTGAGCCAAGGCACCTTGGGGCATTCAGCAGATGTCTCCTGGTGCTTTTGAGTTTTTATTTTTTATTCAAGCCTTGAAAAGTTCAAATTACTGCAGCATTGAGTTGTAGGAGGAACTCCCGATGGTCCTCCAGCACCTTGATGTCATGACATGGGACTTGAACCGGCCAACATGGAATGTCTGTACTGAAAGCCTGATGATTAGACCACTGCACCATCAGTCAGACACTCTCAGGCAAAGTTTCCTGGTAATTTTGAAGTGATCTTTTGTTCGTTAGCCTTCAGTTAGTAAAGTTTAAATAACACAGCATTATATTAATCAGATGTTTCTTAGCGCTGTTGAGGTCTTCTTTTGTATGACAGTGTAACAGCCGGGAATCGAACCCTGGTCTCCCACGTGGAAAGCCAACATCTTAACCACTACGACAATTAGAGTTTTGAGGTAGTCAGGCTGAGGCTGAGGCTGTGAGCCACTGCTAGAATAGCAGTAAATGAAGCTCAATAACTAGCATTAAACTTTAGGAAGAGTGGGATTTAGGGACGTTCCAATTCCTAGGGGGATGATTTATCTCCCTACCCCTTGACACTCATTATGTAGGGACAAGGGGCAAGGGCTGAGGGGTAGGGTTAAAAAACGAATTGGGATTGGGCCTAAATGTTCAAATCCCACTCTTCCTAAAGTTTAATGCTAGTTATTGAGCTTCATTTACTGCTATTCTAGCAGTGGCTCACAGCCTCAGCCTCAGCCTGACTACCTCAAAACTCTAATTGTCGTAGTGGTTAAGATGTTGGCTTTCCACGTGGGAGACCAGGGTTCGATTCCCGGCTGTTACACTGTCATACAAAAGAAGACCTCAACAGCGCTAAGAAACATCTGATTAATATAATGCTGTGTTATTTAAACTTTACTAACTGAAGGCTAACGAACAAAAGATCACTTCAAAATTACCAGGAAACTTTGCCTGAGAGTGTCTGACTGATGGTGCAGTGGTCTAATCATCAGGCTTTCAGTACAGACATTCCATGTTGGCCGGTTCAAGTCCCATGTCATGACATCAAGGTGCTGGAGGACCATCGGGAGTTCCTCCTACAACTCAATGCTGCAGTAATTTGAACTTTTCAAGGCTTGAATAAAAAATAAAAACTCAAAAGCACCAGGAGACATCTGCTGAATGCCCCAAGGTGCCTTGGCTCAATGGTGTAGAGCGCTTGACCCGTTGCCCCTGCTTCAGACAGTTAGCCGGTTCAAGTCCCATGTCATGACATCAAGGTGCTGGGAAGGACCATCGGGAGACGGTGCTCTCTCCCCCTGTTTCCTGAAAAGTAACGTTTGGGGGTTATGTCTGAAAGAACTCTGTCCAGCTAACCTTTTGAACTATAGTATGTCGTTTTTTTTATCATTTTCACATTTGTTTTTTAAATTGTTGCGAAAACCATGAACTATAGTTCATTGCGGAAATTGCGGAAATGGTAATTGCGGAGATTGCGGAAATTGCGGAAATGTTAATTGCGGAAATTGCGGAAATGTTAATTGCGGAAATTGCGGAATTGTGGAAATGGAAATTGCTAAATTGCGGAAATGATAATTGCGGAAATTGCGGAAATGGAAATTGCGAAATTGCGAAAATTGCGGAAATGGTAATTGCGGAAATTGCGGAATTGCGGAAATTGCGGTAGTTTTTCATTGTCAAAATTCAAGAAAATGACATTGCCATTGTCCACGATTATAATCGGGCCCCAGTATGCAAAAACACAGACTATTCTGTCAGATGATGGGCCAAAATGCATTGCTATTTTATTTTTAAACGTTTGACCTAATTCTTATCTGTAAAATTTTAGGTGGACAGGGTTCTTTCAGACATAACCCCCAACCGTTACTTTTCAGGAAACAGGGGGAGAGAGCACCGTCTCCCGATGGTCCTTCCCAGCACCTTGATGTCATGACATGGGACTTGAACCGGCCAACCGTCTGAAGCAGAGACAACGGGTCAAGCGCTCTACACCATTGAGCCAAGGCACCTTGGGGCATTCAGCAGATGTCTCCTGGTGCTTTTGAGTTTTTATTTTTTATTCAAGCCTTGAAAAGTTCAAATTACTGCAGCATTGAGTTGTAGGAGGAACTCCCGATGGTCCTCCAGCACCTTGATGTCATGACATGGGACTTGAACCGGCCAACATGGAATGTCTGTACTGAAAGCCTGATGATTAGACCACTGCACCATCAGTCAGACACTCTCAGGCAAAGTTTCCTGGTAATTTTGAAGTGATCTTTTGTTCGTTAGCCTTCAGTTAGTAAAGTTTAAATAACACAGCATTATATTAATCAGATGTTTCTTAGCGCTGTTGAGGTCTTCTTTTGTATGACAGTGTAACAGCCGGGAATCGAACCCTGGTCTCCCACGTGGAAAGCCAACATCTTAACCACTACGACAATTAGAGTTTTGAGGTAGTCAGGCTGAGGCTGAGGCTGTGAGCCACTGCTAGAATAGCAGTAAATTAAGCTCAATAACTAGCATTAAACTTTAGGAAGAGTGGGATTTAGGGACGTTCCAATTCCTAGGGGGATGATTTATCTCCCTACCCCTTGACACTCATTATGTAGGGACAAGGGGCAAGGGCTGAGGGGTAGGGTTAAAAAACGAATTGGGATTGGGCCTAAATGTTCAAATCCCACTCTTCCTAAAGTTTAATGCTAGTTATTGAGCTTCATTTACTGCTATTCTAGCAGTGGCTCACAGCCTCAGCCTCAGCCTGACTACCTCAAAACTCTAATTGTCGTAGTGGTTAAGATGTTGGCTTTCCACGTGGGAGACCAGGGTTCGATTCCCGGCTGTTACACTGTCATACAAAAGAAGACCTCAACAGCGCTAAGAAACATCTGATTAATATAATGCTGTGTTATTTAAACTTTACTAACTGAAGGCTAACGAACAAAAGATCACTTCAAAATTACCAGGAAACTTTGCCTGAGTGTCTGACTGATGGTGCAGTGGTCTAATCATCAGGCTTTCAGTACAGACATTCCATGTTGGCCGGTTCAAGTCCCATGTCATGACATCAAGGTGCTGGAGGACCATCGGGAGTTCCTCCTACAACTCAATGCTGCAGTAATTTGAACTTTTCAAGGCTTGAATAAAAAATAAAAACTCAAAAGCACCAGGAGACATCTGCTGAATGCCCCAAGGTGCCTTGGCTCAATGGTGTAGAGCGCTTGACCCGTTGCCCCTGCTTCAGACAGTTAGCCGGTTCAAGTCCCATGTCATGACATCAAGGTGCTGGGAAGGACCATCGGGAGACGGTGCTCTCTCCCCCTGTTTCCTGAAAAGTAACGTTTGGGGGTTATGTCTGAAAGAACTCTGTCCAGCTAACCTTTTGAACTATAGTATGTCGTTTTTTTTATCATTTTCACATTTGTTTTTTAAATTGTTGCGAAAACCATGAACTATAGTTCATTGCGGAAATTGCGGAAATGGTAATTGCGGAAATTGCGGAAATGTTAATTGCGGAAATTGCGGAAATGTTAATTGCGGAAATTGCGGAATTGTGGAAATGGAAATTGCTAAATTGCGGAAATTGCGGAAATGATAATTGTGGAAATTGCGGAAATGGAAATTGCGAAATTGCGGAAATTGCGGAAATGGTAATTGCGGAAATTGTGGAATTGCGGAAATTGCGGTAGTTTTTCATTGTCAAAATTCAAGAAAATGACATTGCCATTGTCCACGATTATAATCGGGCCCCAGTATGCAAAAACACAGACTATTCTGTCAGATGATGGGCCAAAATGCATTGCTATTTTATTTTTAAACGTTTGACCTAATTCTTATCTGTAAAATTTTAGGTGGACAGGGTTCTTTCAGACATAACCCCCAACCGTTACTTTTCAGGAAACAGGGGGAGAGAGCACCGTCTCCCGATGGTCCTTCCCAGCACCTTGATGTCATGACATGGGACTTGAACCGGCCAACCGTCTGAAGCAGAGACAACGGGTCAAGCGCTCTACACCATTGAGCCAAGGCACCTTGGGGCATTCAGCAGATGTCTCCTGGTGCTTTTGAGTTTTTATTTTTTATTCAAGCCTTGAAAAGTTCAAATTACTGCAGCATTGAGTTGTAGGAGGAACTCCCGATGGTCCTCCAGCACCTTGATGTCATGACATGGGACTTGAACCGGCCAACATGGAATGTCTGTACTGAAAGCCTGATGATTAGACCACTGCACCATCAGTCAGACACTCTCAGGCAAAGTTTCCTGGTAATTTTGAAGTGATCTTTTGTTCGTTAGCCTTCAGTTAGTAAAGTTTAAATAACACAGCATTATATTAATCAGATGTTTCTTAGCGCTGTTGAGGTCTTCTTTTGTATGACAGTGTAACAGCCGGGAATCGAACCCTGGTCTCCCACGTGGAAAGCCAACATCTTAACCACTACGACAATTAGAGTTTTGAGGTAGTCAGGCTGAGGCTGAGGCTGTGAGCCACTGCTAGAATAGCAGTAAATTAAGCTCAATAACTAGCATTAAACTTTAAGAAGAGTGGGATTTAGGGACGTTCCAATTCCTAGGGGGATGATTTATCTCCCTACCCCTTGACACTCATTATGTAGGGACAAGGGGCAAGGGCTGAGGGGTAGGGTTAAAAAACGAATTGGGATTGGGCCTAAATGTTCAAATCCCACTCTTCCTAAAGTTTAATGCTAGTTATTGAGCTTAATTTACTGCTATTCTAGCAGTGGCTCACAGCCTCAGCCTCAGCCTGACTACCTCAAAACTCTAATTGTCGTAGTGGTTAAGATGTTGGCTTTCCACGTGGGAGACCAGGGTTCGATTCCCGGCTGTTACACTGTCATACAAAAGAAGACCTCAACAGCGCTAAGAAACATCTGATTAATATAATGCTGTGTTATTTAAACTTTACTAACTGAAGGCTAACGAACAAAAGATCACTTCAAAATTACCAGGAAACTTTGCCTGAGAGTGTCTGACTGATGGTGCAGTGGTCTAATCATCAGGCTTTCAGTACAGACATTCCATGTTGGCCGGTTCAAGTCCCATGTCATGACATCAAGGTGCTGGAGGACCATCGGGAGTTCCTCCTACAACTCAATGCTGCAGTAATTTGAACTTTTCAAGGCTTGAATAAAAAATAAAAACTCAAAAGCACCAGGAGACATCTGCTGAATGCCCCAAGGTGCCTTGGCTCAATGGTGTAGAGCGCTTGACCCGTTGCCCCTGCTTCAGACAGTTAGCCGGTTCAAGTCCCATGTCATGACATCAAGGTGCTGGGAAGGACCATCGGGAGACGGTGCTCTCTCCCCCTGTTTCCTGAAAAGTAACGTTTGGGGGTTATGTCTGAAAGAACTCTGTCCAGCTAACCTTTTGAACTATAGTATGTCGTTTTTTTTATCATTTTCACATTTGTTTTTTAAATTGTTGCGAAAACCATGAACTATAGTTCATTGCGGAAATTGCGGAAATGGTAATTGCGGAGATTGCGGAAATTGCGGAAATGTTAATTGCGGAAATTGCGGAAATGTTAATTGCGGAAATTGCGGAATTGTGGAAATGGAAATTGCTAAATTGCGGAAATGATAATTGCGGAAATTGCGGAAATGGAAATTGCGAAATTGCGAAAATTGCGGAAATGGTAATTGCGGAAATTGCGGAATTGCGGAAATTGCGGTAGTTTTTCATTGTCAAAATTCAAGAAAATGACATTGCCATTGTCCACGATTATAATCGGGCCCCAGTATGCAAAAACACAGACTATTCTGTCAGATGATGGGCCAAAATGCATTGCTATTTTATTTTTAAACGTTTGACCTAATTCTTATCTGTAAAATTTTAGGTGGACAGGGTTCTTTCAGACATAACCCCCAACCGTTACTTTTCAGGAAACAGGGGGAGAGAGCACCGTCTCCCGATGGTCCTTCCCAGCACCTTGATGTCATGACATGGGACTTGAACCGGCCAACCGTCTGAAGCAGAGACAACGGGTCAAGCGCTCTACACCATTGAGCCAAGGCACCTTGGGGCATTCAGCAGATGTCTCCTGGTGCTTTTGAGTTTTTATTTTTTATTCAAGCCTTGAAAAGTTCAAATTACTGCAGCATTGAGTTGTAGGAGGAACTCCCGATGGTCCTCCAGCACCTTGATGTCATGACATGGGACTTGAACCGGCCAACATGGAATGTCTGTACTGAAAGCCTGATGATTAGACCACTGCACCATCAGTCAGACACTCTCAGGCAAAGTTTCCTGGTAATTTTGAAGTGATCTTTTGTTCGTTAGCCTTCAGTTAGTAAAGTTTAAATAACACAGCATTATATTAATCAGATGTTTCTTAGCGCTGTTGAGGTCTTCTTTTGTATGACAGTGTAACAGCCGGGAATCGAACCCTGGTCTCCCACGTGGAAAGCCAACATCTTAACCACTACGACAATTAGAGTTTTGAGGTAGTCAGGCTGAGGCTGAGGCTGTGAGCCACTGCTAGAATAGCAGTAAATTAAGCTCAATAACTAGCATTAAACTTTAGGAAGAGTGGGATTTAGGGACGTTCCAATTCCTAGGGGGATGATTTATCTCCCTACCCCTTGACACTCATTATGTAGGGACAAGGGGCAAGGGCTGAGGGGTAGGGTTAAAAAACGAATTGGGATTGGGCCTAAATGTTCAAATCCCACTCTTCCTAAAGTTTAATGCTAGTTATTGAGCTTCATTTACTGCTATTCTAGCAGTGGCTCACAGCCTCAGCCTCAGCCTGACTACCTCAAAACTCTAATTGTCGTAGTGGTTAAGATGTTGGCTTTCCACGTGGGAGACCAGGGTTCGATTCCCGGCTGTTACACTGTCATACAAAAGAAGACCTCAACAGCGCTAAGAAACATCTGATTAATATAATGCTGTGTTATTTAAACTTTACTAACTGAAGGCTAACGAACAAAAGATCACTTCAAAATTACCAGGAAACTTTGCCTGAGTGTCTGACTGATGGTGCAGTGGTCTAATCATCAGGCTTTCAGTACAGACATTCCATGTTGGCCGGTTCAAGTCCCATGTCATGACATCAAGGTGCTGGAGGACCATCGGGAGTTCCTCCTACAACTCAATGCTGCAGTAATTTGAACTTTTCAAGGCTTGAATAAAAAATAAAAACTCAAAAGCACCAGGAGACATCTGCTGAATGCCCCAAGGTGCCTTGGCTCAATGGTGTAGAGCGCTTGACCCGTTGCCCCTGCTTCAGACAGTTAGCCGGTTCAAGTCCCATGTCATGACATCAAGGTGCTGGGAAGGACCATCGGGAGACGGTGCTCTCTCCCCCTGTTTCCTGAAAAGTAACGTTTGGGGGTTATGTCTGAAAGAACTCTGTCCAGCTAACCTTTTGAACTATAGTATGTCGTTTTTTTTATCATTTTCACATTTGTTTTTTAAATTGTTGCGAAAACCATGAACTATAGTTCATTGCGGAAATTGCGGAAATGGTAATTGCGGAAATTGCGGAAATGTTAATTGCGGAAATTGCGGAAATGTTAATTGCGGAAATTGCGGAATTGTGGAAATGGAAATTGCTAAATTGCGGAAATTGCGGAAATGATAATTGTGGAAATTGCGGAAATGGAAATTGCGAAATTGCGGAAATTGCGGAAATGGTAATTGCGGAAATTGTGGAATTGCGGAAATTGCGGTAGTTTTTCATTGTCAAAATTCAAGAAAATGACATTGCCATTGTCCACGATTATAATCGGGCCCCAGTATGCAAAAACACAGACTATTCTGTCAGATGATGGGCCAAAATGCATTGCTATTTTATTTTTAAACGTTTGACCTAATTCTTATCTGTAAAATTTTAGGTGGACAGGGTTCTTTCAGACATAACCCCCAACCGTTACTTTTCAGGAAACAGGGGGAGAGAGCACCGTCTCCCGATGGTCCTTCCCAGCACCTTGATGTCATGACATGGGACTTGAACCGGCCAACCGTCTGAAGCAGAGACAACGGGTCAAGCGCTCTACACCATTGAGCCAAGGCACCTTGGGGCATTCAGCAGATGTCTCCTGGTGCTTTTGAGTTTTTATTTTTTATTCAAGCCTTGAAAAGTTCAAATTACTGCAGCATTGAGTTGTAGGAGGAACTCCCGATGGTCCTCCAGCACCTTGATGTCATGACATGGGACTTGAACCGGCCAACATGGAATGTCTGTACTGAAAGCCTGATGATTAGACCACTGCACCATCAGTCAGACACTCTCAGGCAAAGTTTCCTGGTAATTTTGAAGTGATCTTTTGTTCGTTAGCCTTCAGTTAGTAAAGTTTAAATAACACAGCATTATATTAATCAGATGTTTCTTAGCGCTGTTGAGGTCTTCTTTTGTATGACAGTGTAACAGCCGGGAATCGAACCCTGGTCTCCCACGTGGAAAGCCAACATCTTAACCACTACGACAATTAGAGTTTTGAGGTAGTCAGGCTGAGGCTGAGGCTGTGAGCCACTGCTAGAATAGCAGTAAATTAAGCTCAATAACTAGCATTAAACTTTAAGAAGAGTGGGATTTAGGGACGTTCCAATTCCTAGGGGGATGATTTATCTCCCTACCCCTTGACACTCATTATGTAGGGACAAGGGGCAAGGGCTGAGGGGTAGGGTTAAAAAACGAATTGGGATTGGGCCTAAATGTTCAAATCCCACTCTTCCTAAAGTTTAATGCTAGTTATTGAGCTTCATTTACTGCTATTCTAGCAGTGGCTCACAGCCTCAGCCTCAGCCTGACTACCTCAAAACTCTAATTGTCGTAGTGGTTAAGAAGTTGGCTTTCCACGTGGGAGACCAGGGTTCGATTCCCGGCTGTTACACTGTCATACAAAAGAAGACCTCAACAGCGCTAAGAAACATCTGATTAATATAATGCTGTGTTATTTAAACTTTACTAACTGAAGGCTAACGAACAAAAGATCACTTCAAAATTACCAGGAAACTTTGCCTGAGAGTGTCTGACTGATGGTGCAGTGGTCTAATCATCAGGCTTTCAGTACAGACATTCCATGTTGGCCGGTTCAAGTCCCATGTCATGACATCAAGGTGCTGGAGGACCATCGGGAGTTCCTCCTACAACTCAATGCTGCAGTAATTTGAACTTTTCAAGGCTTGAATAAAAAAGAAAAACTCAAAAGCACCAGGAGACATCTGCTGAATGCCCCAAGGTGCCTTGGCTCAATGGTGTAGAGCGCTTGACCCGTTGCCCCTGCTTCAGACAGTTAGCCGGTTCAAGTCCCATGTCATGACATCAAGGTGCTGGGAAGGACCATCGGGAGACGGTGCTCTCTCCCCCTGTTTCCTGAAATGTAACGTTTGGGGGTTATGTCTGAAAGAACTCTGTCCAGCTAACCTTTTGAACTATAGTATGTCGTTTTTTTTTATCATTTTCACATTTGTTTTTTAAATCGTTGCGAAAACCATGAACTATAGTTCATTGCGGAAATTGCGGAAATGGTAATTGCGTAGATTGCGGAAATTGCGGAAATGTTAATTGCGGAAATTGCGGAAATTGCGGAAATGTTAATTGCGGAAATTGCGGAATTGTGGAAATGGAAATTGCTAAATTGCGGAAATTGCGGAAATGATAATTGCGGAAATTGCGGAGATGGAAATTGCGAAATTGCGGAAATTGCGGAAATGGTAATTGCGGAAATTGCGGAATTGCGGAAATTGGCGGTCATGACATGGGACTTGAACCGGCCAACCGTCTGAAGCAGAGACAACGGGTCAAGCGCTCTACACCATTGAGCCAAGGCACCTTGGGGCATTCAGCAGATGTCTCCTGGTGCTTTTGAGTTTTTATTTTTTATTCAAGCCTTGAAAAGTTCAAATTACTGCAGCATTGAGTTGTAGGAGGAACTCCCGATGGTCCTCCAGCACCTTGATGTCATGACATGGGACTTGAACCGGCCAACATGGAATGTCTGTACTGAAAGCCTGATGATTAGACCACTGCACCATCAGTCAGACACTCTCAGGCAAAGTTTCCTGGTAATTTTGAAGTGATCTTTTGTTCGTTAGCCTTCAGTTAGTAAAGTTTAAATAACACAGCATTATATTAATCAGATGTTTCTTAGCGCTGTTGAGGTCTTCTTTTGTATGACAGTGTAACAGCCGGGAATCGAACCCTGGTCTCCCACGTGGAAAGCCAACATCTTAACCACTACGACAATTAGAGTTTTGAGGTAGTCAGGCTGAGGCTGAGGCTGTGAGCCACTGCTAGAATAGCAGTAAATTAAGCTCAATAACTAGCATTAAACTTTAGGAAGAGTGGGATTTGAACATTTAGGCCCAATCCCAATTCGTTTTTTAACCCTACCCCTCAGCCCTTGCCCCTTGTCCCTACATAATGAGTGTCAAGGGGTAGGGAGATAAATCATCCCCCTAGGAATTGGAACGTCCCTAAATATTGAACGTCCCTTGTAGATATTGATATACAACCTGTTCTCAGAAAATAGCTGATCTGCAAGCTCACTGCAGGCCAGTGGTCCCCAAACTTTGATGGCATTTCTGTCTCTAGGACCCCCAATTTATATTGTTATATGAATGTTAATTAACTCTGAGTGTACAAACTATCATTTAGCCCATAACCCACTTTGGAAACTACTTTCCATTTGATTTAAGCTGTAGAGATGCAACGTAAATATAACATTGCTGTGGTTATGATGAAATAAATATATTGTAGTTTTGTCTCATGTTGGTAGCCCACCATGCAGAATGTAATTCAGCTAGATATAGCTCATTCTGACACCTGCTCAACAGTTGTACCTGATTCATTGATTATTGGTTTGTATAGCATGGGTACAGATATAGGGTTAGAAAAAGGAAAAACTATTTACAGTATAGAAAGAAGGGGCTGTGGTCACTGGTCATCGTTTTTAATATCATTAAGAACAGAGTAATTTTCTATCAATGAAAATGCCATCGTGATTCATCTCCATCCAATGTACAGTCTGCACAGCAGCTTGCAATCTGTTTCCATAGCTGGTTTGCCTGGGGAAAAAACAACAAGATTGCTAATTAGTTATGTAAGTTTTGCAACTTGTGGGGATTAGCTTAACATTGGTCATGATAAAACCATAGCTATCACTGCAGCGAGTAGCCAACGTTATGCAGCGACAGCGTTATGTAGGTACAGTAGGCTATTTCACGGCTTTTAAGGGCTCCAAAACTGCAGAATGTTGACATATCGTGGTCAGGGGGGTCGGACTGATGCCTGCTAATAAGCTAGCTTGCTTCCGAGTTGTAGCCTATCACCGGGGCACCGGCGATAAATAAAAAAGAATAAAGCGCCGATGCGGCGCCAAATGAATGGGTAACGTTGTATGAATGCAACGCCGTATCATATCGTTAGTTCATGTGAGGTAACGTTAACCTTTGCTAGAGATTGCGATATTTTTGGCGATGCAGATTGTTAATACATTCATATAATATTGGTTATTATAATATTTTTCCATAATAAAGTACATAAAAGGCTTCTTACCTCGTCCACCTTTCAGCCCTCAGTGATGTTGCTCCGTTTTAAGTCCCGTCGAGACATCCCTTCAAACGAAGGGGATTCTACCCCTCGCCCTCTGCCCTACCCCTCGCTCCACAGACAACCACTGCTCTACAAGACAATTATTTTATAGCCAGAATTAATTTTTACTTTTTAAACAAATTTGGCTGAACAAACTTCAGCCTGAGAGTCATACGGTTTTCTATATCTAATATCTAATTTCATTTCAACTGCCGAAACCCAGGTTGAGGGACCTTTAATCTAATACTCTACCAACTGAGCTATTTCGGCTTGCAAGAAACAGGACGGAAGACAATGAGGGCGGACACAAGTGTGGCCTACATGGGTCACATATAATTCGCCCAGCTGGTACCCACTTAAGGCCCAATCAGATCCCAGTTCAAACCCATACAGGCAAACACAGGTGGCGCACACATGGTTCTGAAATAGAAATTTGGACCCACTTAGAAACCCGCATAAGCCCATATGGGCTAACACGGGTGGACCCTTTGTGAAAACTGGGTGCACGGCCCACTCGGACCCATGCCCATAGCCCATGTAGACATTTTTAAATGATTTACTATAGACCTACTAGACCTAGAAATTACATCTGGCCACAAAAGTTCACAGGATCTACTGAATGTGAAGGGGGTTATAGCCCATGTTTTTTGAAATTTTGAAAAAAAAAGTTATCCTCGTTTCTCATCATTTTGGACCGTGGGCTATAGCTTATATCGTACGGCATACTATAGCGCGCCGTTTTTCATCATTTTTGATGATTTGACAAAAATGAAAAAATGACAAAAACGATGGGTTATAGCCCATGTTTTTTGAAATTTTGAAAAAAAAAGTTAGCCTCGTTTCTCATCATTTTGGACCGTGGGCTATAGCCCATATCGTACGGCATACTATAGCGCGCAGTTTTTCATCATTTTTGAGGATTTTTAAAAAATGACGAAATGACAAAAACGATGGGTTATAGCCCATGTTTTTTGAAATGTTGAAAAAAAAAGTTAGCCTCGTTTCTCATCATTTTGGACCGTGGGCTATAGCCCATATCATACGGCATACTATAGCGCGCAGTTTTTCATCATTTTTGAAGATTTGAAAAAAATGACAAAATGACAAAAACGATGGGTTATAGCCCATGTTTTTTGAAATTTTGAAAAAAAAAGTTATCCTCGTTTCTCATCATTTTGGACCATGGGCTATAGCCCATATCGTACGGCATACTATAGCGCGCAGTTTTTCATCATTTTTGAAGATTTGAAAAAAATGACGAAATGACAAAAACGATGGGTTATAGCCCATGTTTTTTGAAATTTTGAAAAAAAAAGTTATCCTCGTTTCTCATCATTTCGGACCATGGGCTATAGCCTATATCGTACGGCATACTATAGCGCGCCGTTTTTCATCATTTTTGATGATTTGACAAAAATGCAAAAATGACAAAAACGATGGGTTATAGCCCATGTTTTTTGAAATTTTGAAAAAAAAAGTTAGCCTCGTTTCTCATCATTTTGGACCGTGGGCTATAGCCCATATCGTACGGCATACTATAGCGCGCAGTTTTTCATCATTTTTGAGGATTTGAAAAAAATGACGAAATGACAAAAACGATGGGTTATAGCCCATGTTTTTTGAAATGTTGAAAAAAAAAGTTAGCCTCGTTTCTCATCATTTTGGACCGTGGTCTATAGCCCATATCGTACGGCATACTATAGCGCGCAGTTTTTCATCATTTTTGAAGATTTGAAAAAAATGACGAAATGACAAAAACGATGGGTTATAGCCCATGTTTTTTGAAATTTTGAAAAAAAAAGTTATCCTCGTTTCTCATCATTTTGGACCATGGGCTATAGCCTATATCGTACGGCATACTATAGCGCGCCGTTTTTTCATCATTTTTGATGATTTGACAAAAATGAAAAAATGACAAAAACGATGGGTTATAGCCCATGTTTTTTGAAATTTTGAAAAAAAAAGTTAGCCTCGTTTCTCATCATTTTGGACTGTGGGCTATAGCCCATATCGTACGGCATACTATAGCGCGCAGTTTTTCATCATTTTTGAGGATTTGAAAAAAATTACGAAATGACAAAAACGATGGGTTATAGCCCATGTTTTTTGAAATGTTGAAAAAAAAGTTAGCCTCGTTTCTCATCATTTTGGACCGTGGGCTATAGCCCATATCGTACGGCATACTATAGCGCGCAGTTTTTCATCATTTTTGAAGATTTGAAAAAAATGACGAAATGACAAAAACGATGGGTTATAGCCCATGTTTTTTGAAATTTTGAAAAAAAAAGTTATCCTCGTTTCTCATCATTTTGGACCATGGGCTATAGCCTATATCGTACGGCATACTATAGCGCGCCGTTTTTCATCATTTTTGATGATTTGACAAAAATGACGAAATGACAAAAACGATGGGTTATAGCCCATGTTTTTTGAAATGTTGAAAAAAAAAGTTAGCCTCGTTTCTCATCATTTTGGACCGTGGGCTATAGCCCATATCGTACGGCATACTATAGCGCGCAGTTTTTCATCATTTTTGAAGATTTGAAAAAAATGACGAAATGACAAAAACGATGGGTTATAGCCCATGTTTTTTGAAATTTTGAAAAAAAAAGTTATCCTCGTTTCTCATCATTTTGGACCATGGGCTATAGCCTATATTGTACGGCATACTATAGCGCGCCGTTTTTCATCATTTTTGATGATTTGACAAAAATGAAAAAATGACAAAAACGATGGGTTATAGCCCATGTTTTTTGAAATTTTGAAAAAAAAAGTTAGCCTCGTTTCTCATCATTTTGGACCGTGGGCTATAGCCCATATCGTACGGCATACTATAGCGCGCAGTTTTTCATCATTTTTGAGGATTTTAAAAAAATGACGAAATGACAAAAACGATGGGTTATAGCCCATGTTTTTTGAAATGTTGAAAAAAAAAGTTAGCCTCGTTTCTCATCATTTTGGACCGTGGGCTATAGCCCATATCGTACGGCATACTATAGCGCGCAGTTTTTCATCATTTTTGAAGATTTGAAAAAAATTACGAAATGACAAAAACGATGGGTTATAGCCCATGTTTTTTGAAATTTTGAAAAAAAAAAGTTATCCTCGTTTCTCATAATTTTGGACCGTGGGCTATAGCCTATATCGAACGGCATACTATAGCGCGCCGTTTTTCATCATTTTTGAAGATTTGAAAAAAATGACGAAATGACAAAAACGATGGGTTATAGCCCATGTTTTTTGAAATTTTGAAAAAAAAAGTTATCCTCGTTTCTCATCATTTTGGACCGTGGGCTATAGCCTATATCGTACGGCATACTATAGCGCGCCGTTTTTCATCATTTTTGATGATTTGACAAAAATGAAAAAATGACAAAAACGATGGGTTATAGCCCATGTTTTTTGAAATTTTGAAAAAAAAGGTTAGCCTCGTTTCTCATCATTTTGGACCGTGGGCTATAGCCCATATCGTACGGCATACTATAGCGCGCAGTTTTTCATCATTTTTGAGGATTTTAAAAAAATGACGAAATGACAAAAACGATGGGTTATAGCCCATGTTTTTTGAAATGTTGAAAAAAATAGTTAGCCTCGTTTCTCATCATTTTGGACCGTGGGCTATAGCCCATATCGTACGGCATACTATAGCGCGCAGTTTTTCATCATTTTTGAAGATTTGAAAAAAATGACGAAATGACAAAAACGATGGGTTATAGCCCATGTTTTTTGAAATTTTGAAAAAAAAAGTTATCCTCGTTTCTCATCATTTTGGACCATGGGCTATAGCCTATATCGTACGGCATACTATAGCGCGCCGTTTTTCAACATTTTTGATGATTTGACAAAAATGAAAAAATGACAAAAACGATGGGTTATAGCCCATGTTTTTTGAAATTTTGAAAAAAAAAGTTAGCCTCGTTTCTCATCATTTTGGACCGTGGGCTATAGCCCATATCGTACGGCATACTATAGCGCGCAGTTTTTCATCATTTTTGAGGATTTGAAAAAAATGACGAAATGACAAAAACGATGGGTTATAGTCCATGTTTTTTGAAATGTTGAAAAAAAAAGTTAGCCTCGTTTCTCATCATTTTGGACCGTGGGCTATAGCCCATATCGTACGGCATACTATAGCGCGCAGTTTTTCATCATTTTTGAAGATTTGAAAAAAATGACGAAATGACAAAAACGATGGGTTATAGCCCATGTTTTTTGAAATTTTGAAAAAAAAAGTTATCCTCGTTTCTCATCATTTTGGACCATGGGCTATAGCCTATATCGTACGGCATACTATAGCGCGCCGTTTTTCATCATTTTTGATGATTTGACAAAAATGAAAAAATGACAAAAACGATGGGTTATAGCCCATGTTTTTTGAAATTTTGAAAAAAAAAGTTAGCCTCGTTTCTCATCATTTTGGACCGTGGGCTATAGCCCATATCGTACGGCATACTATAGCGCGCAGTTTTTCATCATTTTTGAGGATTTTAAAAAAATGACGAAATGACAAAAACGATGGGTTATAGCCCATGTTTTTTGAAATGTTGAAAAAAATAGTTAGCCTCGTTTCTCATCATTTTGGACCGTGGGCTATAGCCCATATCGTACGGCATACTATAGCGCGCAGTTTTTCATCATTTTTGAAGATTTGAAAAAAATGACGAAATGACAAAAACGATGGGTTATAGCCCATGTTTTTTGAAATTTTGAAAAAAAAAGTTATCCTCGTTTCTCATCATTTTGGACCATGGGCTATAGCCTATATCGTACGGCATACTATAGCGCGCCGTTTTTCAACATTTTTGATGATTTGACAAAAATGAAAAAATGACAAAAACGATGGGTTATAGCCCATGTTTTTTGAAATTTTGAAAAAAAAAGTTAGCCTCGTTTCTCATCATTTTGGACCGTGGGCTATAGCCCATATCGTACGGCATACTATAGCGCGCAGTTTTTCATCATTTTTGAGGATTTGAAAAAAATGACGAAATGACAAAAACGATGGGTTATAGTCCATGTTTTTTGAAATGTTGAAAAAAAAAGTTAGCCTCGTTTCTCATCATTTTGGACCGTGGGCTATAGCCCATATCGTACGGCATACTATAGCGCTTAGTTTTTCATCATTTTTGAAGATTTGAAAAAAATTACGAAATGACAAAAACGATGGGTTATAGCCCATGTTTTTTGAAATTTTGAAAAAAAAAAGTTATCCTCGTTTCTCATAATTTTGGACCGTGGGCTATAGCCTATATCGAACGGCATACTATAGCGCGCCGTTTTTCATCATTTTTGAAGATTTGAAAAAAATGACGAAATGACAAAAACGATGGGTTATAGCCCATGTTTTTTGAAATTTTGAAAAAAAAAGTTATCCTCGTTTCTCATCATTTTGGACCGTGGGCTATAGCCTATATCGTACGGCATACTATAGCGCGCCGTTTTTCATCATTTTTGATGATTTGACAAAAATGAAAAAATGACAAAAACGATGGGTTATAGCCCATGTTTTTTGAAATTTTGAAAAAAAAAGTTAGCCTCGTTTCTCATCATTTTGGACCGTGGGCTATAGCCCATATCGTACGGCATACTATAGCGCGCAGTTTTTCATCATTTTTGAGGATTTTAAAAAAATGACGAAATGACAAAAACGATGGGTTATAGCCCATGTTTTTTGAAATGTTGAAAAAAATAGTTAGCCTCGTTTCTCATCATTTTGGACCGTGGGCTATAGCCCATATCGTACGGCATACTATAGCGCGCAGTTTTTCATCATTTTTGAAGATTTGAAAAAAATGACGAAATGACAAAAACGATGGGTTATAGCCCATGTTTTTTGAAATTTTGAAAAAAAAAGTTATCCTCGTTTCTCATCATTTTGGACCATGGGCTATAGCCTATATCGTACGGCATACTATAGCGCGCCGTTTTTCAACATTTTTGATGATTTGACAAAAATGAAAAAATGACAAAAACGATGGGTTATAGCCCATGTTTTTTGAAATTTTGAAAAAAAAAGTTAGCCTCGTTTCTCATCATTTTGGACCGTGGGCTATAGCCCATATCGTACGGCATACTATAGCGCGCAGTTTTTCATCATTTTTGAGGATTTGAAAAAAATGACGAAATGACAAAAACGATGGGTTATAGTCCATGTTTTTTGAAATGTTGAAAAAAAAAGTTAGCCTCGTTTCTCATCATTTTGGACCGTGGGCTATAGCCCATATCGTACGGCATACTATAGCGCGCAGTTTTTCATCATTTTTGAAGATTTGAAAAAAATGACGAAATGACAAAAACGATGGGTTATAGCCCATGTTTTTTGAAATTTTGAAAAAAAAAGTTATCCTCGTTTCTCATCATTTTGGACCATGGGCTATAGCCTATATCGTACGGCATACTATAGCGCGCCGTTTTTCATCATTTTTGATGATTTGACAAAAATGAAAAAATGACAAAAACGATGGGTTATAGCCCATGTTTTTTGAAATTTTGAAAAAAAAAGTTAGCCTCGTTTCTCATCATTTTGGACCGTGGGCTATAGCCCATATCGTACGGCATACTATAGCGCGCAGTTTTTCATCATTTTTGAGGATTTGAAAAAAATGACGAAATGACAAAAACGATGGGTTATAGCCCATGTTTTTTGAAATGTTGAAAAAAAAAGTTAGCCTCGTTTCTCATCATTTTGGACCGTGGGCTATAGCCCATATCGTACGGCATACTATAGCGCGCAGTTTTTCATCATTTTTGAAGATTTGAAAAAAATGACGAAATGACAAAAACGATGGGTTAGGGTATACTAAAGGGGGCTACCATACTGTGCTGTAGGCTCAATATGTCAGTTTGTCACCTCCCCCTTCACATACAGATTATTTGTGGCTCAATGTAATTTCCTGGGGTCTAGTAGTAGGACTATAGTAAACGATAAAAACATAACAAACATAGTAGGTCAGGGGTGTCTACTACAACCTACTTCCCCTGACCCCCCCCCCCCCCCCCTACTCTCCCCCTATCTACTGCCTCTCCCCCACCTCTACATGTTGGTGATTTTAACCAGCACCCTCCTACTAGGACTGTGATGGCCTGGGTTTGAACCAGCTCACTTCTACTAGGTATTCTACCGGATATAATCTGATTTATCCGCTGGGCCCCTTAACGGCACACTTACATCTCACGTGCTACTTGAAGTCTAACCTCACGTCACCCAAGCTTTCCACCTCGGAGGAAAACTTGGTGTGTGTTACAAAATTGCTGTGTGAACTGGTCTGGAGTGGATGATATCGTTACATCATGTTGTATACTAATCTGGCAGTCCTTGCCATGAATATGTTTAAGAACCCCTGGTTCAAACCAAGCCCAAAAAACCCACAACAATTGATCTGTAAAAATCTATGATTTACAAGCAACTTTACAGAAAAACAAGCCCAAAGTCGCTTATAATAAGCAGACATGGCAACACTGACTGAACGTTTACATGTCCCCATATGAACTGCATATCTACACATACTTCTAGGTTCAGAGTGAACCAATCAGCGTGGCTCGTTCAAAGCAGCCTGTCATTCCTCCTGTCTGGAGTATTATTATTTTTCTTAGAAAGTAGTCTCTCGAGACTAAGGTGCTCTTTACACGAGGATGGTGTTCATAAAAAACGGCAAAAGAAAGTATCGTTTGCTGCTGTCATTTAGACGAGAACCGTGTTCACAGGAGGTGAAAACGCAACGAAGTGAAACCACCTCCCAGAGTGGAAATCTTTTAGAACGCCGTTTCCTATGGTCTCCATATAAACAGGCAAAACGGTGGATCCGCAAAACTTGTGACATCATGGCTTACGCCAGCTCTGGTCGGCTCGCCCCGTGTCCTACGTTTTTACATGGTGTCATAGGCATGCGTCAGTGGCTAGGGGAAACGAACAACAACAACCATGTCGGATAGTCCGGTGTGATGAGGTGTGATGGTGTGATGAGGACGCGACGTTTGTTTACTTTCTGTGTAGAAGAAGAACGGAAGTAGTTCTGCGCATGCGTGACTTATGTCTATGGTTTATATAAGCGCTGCGTCACACGGACCCCACAAGGACACGCGCCACCTAGCGACCTGGCATATATATGCATGCACTTTGTAGCGTGTTCATTCAAGTGTGCGTTCTCATGTAAATGGTCCAAAAAAATTACATAATACATAATAAGGCATAATAATTAGTTTTTTGTTTTGTTTTCCAGGGATCGGTTCCGCACTATGATCAACGTGCTGGGGGACGCCTATGGCGCCGGCATTGTCCAGAAGCTGTCGCGGCGGGAGCTGGACCGCATGGACGCCGTCGCCGGGATGACGCCATCCGGCTCGGAGGACCTGGCCAACCCCTTCGCCCTGGAGACCGACGACGAGGACGCAGAGAAGAAGTCCTACGTCAACGGAGGCTTCACCGTCGACAAGACGGACGCCATCTCCTTCACCGAGACCTCGCAGTTTTAAAGAGGCGACTCCGCCTGACCGACGCCATCTCCTTCACCGAGACCTCGCAGTTTTAAAGTGGCGACTCCGCCTTCACCGTCGACAAGACCGACGCCATCTCCTTCACCGAGACCTCGCAGTTTTAAAGAGGCTCCACCTTACCTTCCTTCCAGGGGTGGGGTGGGGCTGGGCTCCAAGAGATTTGGGGATTGATTGACAGGGCAAGGGTGGGGAATGGGAGACGTGCACACAGAAAAATAAATGTTTCCTTAGATGGTTCTTTTACATGGCGATAATTAGGAATGTTCCGATCACGTTCACGATACCGATTTTTCTCAATCCGATATTTATATTTTTTAAAGAACACGTTTATGCCATATCACAATAGTAGGCCTACAATATCCAAAATCACAGAGAATATCCAGTCTAATTATATCCATGATATACAGGGATGTGCCGATCATGTTTTCTTGCTCCCGATCCAATTCCGATCTTTTGAAGATGACGTGATTGGCCCCGATTTCCGATCACGTGATCGGATCTGGAAAACCCTAGTGATAGAGGTTTCCGAGAAGAGCCTTCACCCTGCTAAATAACCGATTAATTTAGCGAACGGTTCTTTTTTTTTGATGAGTCATTTTTTGAGGCACCTCTAGCCACTTCAACCCAGTTTCAGAGGTTTGTCTTCTTAATAGAGCGTCGCAGTCCTGCCCCCTTTCAGAACGACAAGGGAAATAATTCCCCATTAATTTCCCCCCATAGACCTCGACACTCTATAGGCGAAACATTTACAGAAAGTAGCAGATATATAAGCTCACAATAACGTGACGCAACAGCGGCAACACTGTGCTTTGTGCTATTGCAGATCTATTATGGAGCAGGAGATTTGGTGTAGAGGGGGGAAAAAGGAGCGGCCCAAGCATAGAGCCCTGAGAGACACCGGTCATATATTGTTGCTGTCGGGCAGAAACCTCTTATCTCCATATTTTAACTTTTTTCCCCCGTAAATATTGCCTTACTTGATCATACTACAGCGTCACACAAAAGCATCAAAAACAGCAGATATACAAGCTCGTTCAACATGGCACCAAGCCATGCGTTTTCTTTTAAAGCTTGTAGATCTGCTACTTTTGAATTTGAATCCTGAAAAGTACCCGTTTTTGACATATGAGGTTTCCACCCGACAGAGACGATATTAGGGCTTTATAGAAGCATACAATTAATTATTCGTCAAAGAACCTTGGTCCGGTTCGTTCTGGAACCAGAATAAATCGAATGAACAGTTTGGGTTCCTTTATTTTTCTGTGTGTGTGTTGAAAAATAAATAATAAAAAGTGCCATTCTGCTTCCAAAAGGGGGACCACCCACCCACCGCCCATGATGTGCTGTCACAGTGCCATTAACGAACGAGAGAGTGGGGACCACCATTCCATGAGACCCCCTTAACCTCCCGAGACTCAAAACATTAGCAATATACTGTAGCTGCACCCGCTTCGAACGTTATCAACCGTTAATCACCAGTAGGTTACTTAGCAAGACTATCTTATCGACCTATACTGCATGTATTCTGGGAGCCTACTGGCTTGCCATTATAGGTAACACAGAAGTGGAACTGACTTAGGTGGCCGGTTAAGACTGATATGAAGTTAGGGGACTTACGTGGCTGGTTAAGACTGTATGAGGTTACGGGACTTACATGGCCGGTTAAGACTGAAATGAGGTTAGGGGACTTACGTGGCCGGTTAAGACTGATATGAGGTTAGGGGACTTACGTGGCCGGTTAAGACTGATATGAGGTTAGGGGACTTACGTGGCCGATTAAGAATGAGGTTAGGTTTAGCGTTTGTTTAGTCGGACAAGGCGACCAACGCCACGTCGGATGTCTCCGCGTTTCCTAATCGCAGTGGCGCAGCCAGTAGGCTGCCAGTAGGTCGATAAGATGGTCTTGATTAGTAACCTACTGGGGATAATCGGTTGATTTTCGTTCGAAACCGCTAGTAGCTGCCTCCCTTCTCTCGCCGCACACTCTCCTTCAAAAGCTTTTTTTCTCCACCACGAACGAACGTACCCTTCAACGCCCTTCGTAATCACGTTGTTGGGGGCATGTGATCTATGCGGTCATTAACACACCTGCACTAGATGAAACAAAGCGCTTCCTTAATTCCTATCACCGCTGACATGTGCCAAAACCAAGCAAGATCTTTTTTTCCTTCAAATAAAATACTTTTTTAATCCTCTTTTTCTTTGCACAGGCGCAAAGAGCCATGTCTCATCTGTGTGTGTGTGTGTGTGTGTGTGTGTGTGTGTGTGTGTGTGAGATAATTTTTTGGACATAATTTAACAGTGTCACAAAGCTGAAGTTGAATGCATTTTGCGACAAAAAAGCATGAGAAATTAGAAATAGGGTAGATGTTGACATGAAGCAACTTGATTCAAAACTCTTCAATCCAGATTTTCTTTGGTTTTTGTGTTTTTACAGTCATACGGTGTAATGTTTATTTTAGTATTTTGTTATTTTCTACTTTTTATTCAATTATTTGGGGACATGTCAGATCCTGTGTCTATAGGTGAGAGTTTGACACGATCTAAATGTCTCAAAAAAAGGGGGGACCAAATACAACCACCCTATTAATTGGTCATTGTTATTGGACATAACAAAACAACAACAAAAAGTTAAAAATAGTGCCGCCTTAAGATACATAAATACACATTTTCTATTCATTTCCGGTGCCTGTGTCATGGAGTGTCGGGGGCTCATGAATAAAACATTTTGTTTAACACATTTATGTGAAATGGTTATTGTGGAAAAGAAGATGAGACTATATCAAATTGAATGTGTTGATTTGAAAAATGTTACACGGTATGACTTTAAAACTTTGCTTTATCTGTTATTTGTCTGTTTTAAAGATGGAGTGCTGTGATGTTGTACTTTTTCGCTATAGTCGCGTTAGAAATCATACCTACATTGGCTGCCAATCTTCCAAAGGGTCTTTTGGCTACGTCTAGCTAATCTAGCTCCTTCCAAGATGGCGCCGTGCCACCTTTAAATGAGTGTGGCCACATACAAACATAATAAAAGAAAGTCTTCCTCTTAGTGTAATCATAATACTTGATGATCATGTATTGGGGGGGGGGGGAAGGAGATCACGGTACTCCATCTTTAAGGATAACTGAGTGTGTATCCGTCCAATCTAAGGCCTCATTTACACGACAGCGGCCTCTAAAGGAAATATCATTCTGTGCGTTCCGTTCAGTTCAGACACCAACGCCATTATCGAGGGTTGAACAACATGCACGCAACAAAGCGAGACCCCCTTCCAGAGTGGAAATCTGTGAAGAACGCTACGCCTCGCATCTCCATGTAAACGGGGCAACACGGAGGAATCAACAAAACAGTCATGGCTTACATCGGCTATGCTATTATGTTGGCGCCACAAAACAGCTGTGATGGGAAGTAGAACGGAAGTGTAATCTGCCAGCGCGTCGCACCGCCACCCAGCATGCACACTATACAGCGTTTTCTCACATTCTTTACTTAAGTAAAGGTATCAATACTGCAATGTATAAATACTCTGTTACAAGTAAAAGTCTGGAATTCAAAACTTACTTGAGTAAAAGTACAAATAAAGTATTGGTATCTAAATGTACTTAAAGTAGCAAACGTATAATTATGCAGAATGTCCCATTTCGCCGCCACCTGGCGTGCACACATGTAAACGCGGGGGGGAAATGAGAATGCGAGGGCACTTTGTCGCTTTGTTCCGATCGTTGCCGTGTAGGTGTGGCCTTAGTGTCCGATAATCTAGTGCTTTATATCTCTGACTATTATATATTCAAACTGTGCCAAACTTAAAGAGAAAGAAATCTTCATATGCCTACATTTGCTTGACGCAGAAGATCACAGATTTTTTTAAATGTATTCTGTAAGTGTTCTTATCAATTAAAGACTGAAAAGAAGAGCAAATATATATACTGTAAGTCGGCACAAGAATCGTACGAAATCATTGAACACTGTGAAATATTTGTTATTTTCTCATAATCAAATTACTAACCAACTGAAAAGTTCATGCGTGTATTGAACTATAGGATGAAGGCACAACAATGCATTATATCGTTTGTCAGGCAGAAACCTCTTATCTCCATATTCAGCTTTTTTTAATAGGCTTGCAGAGCTGATCTACATTTACTAACGACTGTAAAGACGACCATAAAGACAACCTTATAGACACTTTTTCATGATTGGCTATCCAAGCCAATGGGAGACTTACCCATAAAAAGTAAAAACCCATACTCTGAACGGTGCAACGTAATGGAGGCTGTGTTGTGAACTTGTGAATCAATACATCTGATGGAGTCAGGTTAAGTCTATTTATCACCTGAACACATCGACTCATACTACCATGCTATTGCTCAACTTTTATTTGTTTTGTTTTTATGTATAAACGAATGGCCTACACTACAGTGTTCCTCAAAAGTAGCAGATCCAAAAGCTCCAAGCGCAGTGTGAAGCCACACGTCTTTGAGCTTGTACGTCTGCTCCGTTTAGCTATTTTTCAATTTGAATCCTGAAAAGTAACAGTTTTGGACATGTGAGCTTTCCTTTTCGACCCCGACTGAGACGATATTTTCTTGATATTTAAATGGATCTGTAGCATGCATGCGCGCTAGGGGCCCCCGAAAATGTACCGGCCCAGGGGCCCTTGTGGGGGTTAATGCGTCCCTGGGCCTATGCATTATGTTTGTTTTGTTTTGTTTTTTTAATTCAGACTCAACATGCTAGTGTGTCACCAGTGGAAAAAGTACTAAAATGTTTTACTTAACTCATTTACTGCCAACACCCCCCCATCTGGTGTCTGAATTGTGTACTCCAGGACCGCCACACATTGATTTGATATTGGGGATAACTTTAGTTTGAAAGACGTTTCACACGGAAACCGAGGAGCAGGAAGTGATTAATCGCTATGTAACTGGTCCCGCGAATGTTTGTTAATTCACCCAAAACATTCATTTTGTAACAGGGGATCATATCGTTTAGAGAGAAATTAGGTGCAAATCGCACCTCATTTTGCATTTTCATCGTACCCGAACGGAGTGTTATGAGTGCATAGAGAACACAGTTGTGAACCGTAATCAATTGATATTTAAATAGAGGGTATGCGCGTGACATCATCATCAAACCCAAAAGTCATGCGGGAACGCCTACTGAGTGGCACAAAACTACTTTCTGGCTTTGACAGTCCATACATCCAAACAGAAAAGTCCTATATGATTGCATTAAACTACGTTAAATTCACTTTGCCACTCGATATGCCATTCACTTGTATGTGCATACCCTCATCGAAGGGCGTCAAAGTCTCGCCGGTAAAAGAGTTAAGTAAAAGTATCAATACTGCAATGTAGAAATAAATGTAAAAGTCCTGAATTCAAAATGTAAGTATTGGTATCAAAATGCACTTAACAAAATAATTTTAAGTATAGAAAGTGCTCATAATGCAGAATGTCAAATTTCAAATACTGAAATTTGGAAATACTGAAAATTGGAAATACCTCAAAATTGTACTTAAGTACAGTACTTGAGTAAATGTACTTAGTTACTTGTTACACTGCTTGTTGTTACCAACTCATCCTGACAGCTCACATACAGTACAGTACAGTATACAATACAGTACAGTGTGGTACTCTTTGCCCTATGGGATCATTACTGACTTGTTGGTGTCGTTCAGTGCCATTAAAAATGAGGTGAAGAGAATATGTATTTTTTTATTGCTGAACTACTCTAACCTTTAAGTTGTTAAACATAAGGCGCAGTCTTCAAGTGAAGGTTGAGCATTCCAGGGTAAAGAGGAAGTATGTGCTTATTATTGGTCCACTGTGAAACAGATAGGAGTCTAAACCAGACTCAATAAAGGAGGAAGACAAGACATGGAGTGCGCTACAACCAGATAGTTGGATTAATTCACTAGGGCTGTCAAACGATTAACATTTCTAATCAGATTAATTACACCTTGAGAAATGATTAATAATCACCATTCGAACTAGCTCTGGTCCTTAGCCCTAATGCTAATTCTACCCTGCATTGACTATGGAACCGATGGCGTCGCCGTCTAGAGCTCGCATGAAAGGCAGACCAGCCTCTCTTCTGTAGCGGGGATATAAAGAACGTTTTACCTCACCAATACAAAGACGGGTTGTGTAATTAGAAAGCCTATGCTTTCCTTAGTGGACGCACTCTGATGCCCCCCACCACACGTAAAGGGATTGTTTTCCCACCTCGTTGTCGTGCTGTGATTTGAGCATTTGACATGTGTTTTTCCTCATCCAGATAGGGCTTCTCTTTCCATCTTGTTTGGATCTAGACTATCAGCCATCAGATACCAGAGCGATGACAGAGTGCAGAGGGGATGGGATTATGGGATGTATGGGGCGGGTCATCTAAGCATGCATTAATTGCGATCAAATTGTTTATCTAATATCTAATAATATAACTAATTAACTCAAGTCATTTTGACAGCCCTAATTCATTCATTCACGCATGGAAGGAAACCATCATGGATGAACAAACTCAGTATAGCTGCAGTGGGACTGCCTGTTTTATGAAAACGTAACACAGCGCCTCGCTGGTCAGGGTTGGTAGTACGTCTCGTCCAACCCATCATCGGTTGGACAAGCCATGTGTGTTTTCAGGGGTGCAGCACGTAGTCATTTGGTCCGACAAATGACTACCCGCCACCTCCTAACCTAACCATAACCGCAAGCATGGGAGCAGACGCTAGTCCGACATGCGGATGAATGTCGGACTAATGTCCTGTCTGAAAAGCGTCCACCCCCGTTTTCAGACATTTAACCCCTTAAAACAGTGGTCCGAGGACCACCATTGGTCCTTGAGGGGGTTACAAGTGGTCCCCAGCTAGCTAAATTATGAAGAGTTGCAGGTAACTAAATGGACCCTTATTAGATATTTAACTCTTGAGTGTAAAATTAAACCAAATCCATTTGGTTTAATTGGTTAATTTCACACTCTCAAGACTTCAATTATTGTTAAAAATCTGCATTATAAGTATACACAATTAGAGAATGTAGAAGAATTGTCATTTTGAGTAACATTTGCCTGTTATCTCTCCTAGGTAACATCAATAGTAGGCTACAGCATGGAATTGTGGACAAAATCTTATCCAACAATAAGACACTATTCTTTAGTTTTGGGTCTGAGAGGCTAAATGTCATTAAATGTGGTGGTGGTCCATGGCTCAAATGTTGAATACATAACGGACTTTGATATGAAAAAGGGTTGAAAACCACTGTCTTAAACTCTCAATACTTTGTAAACTCAGTGGCTGATTCGATCAGTCAATTACTGAATTCAGCAGTGTGTTATTTATGTATTGATAATGACCGCTCCTCAATCACTGAAGCCTTCAGGATGATCGTCATACATTAGGCATAACCCCCCCGGTGTCTTGTTCCCCCCAAATGGATCAGCTCCCAGGTGAAGTTCCAGCAGCACAATGGCATACTGTATAGTCTCACTGACTCCTTCCTCGTTTTCTAATCTATAGACAACTGAACCCAACGTGCCACATCTTTTAAACGCAGGGAAATCCACCTGCCGGCTGACATGACGAGGCTCAAGAACCACCGTGGCCTGTATAGTCACTTACTGACCACTATATGCACACGTCGGCCATCTTGCCATTAAGTTAATGGCAGGGTGGCAACTAGCCGTAATTTGCCATTGACAGCACACATTGTATTATACGACGTCAAACTCACCAACATTGCAGCTGTATGAAAAGCTTGAATTAGATCTGCAAAGTGTTTGTTTCATAAAAATCCATATAGACATGATGTTATTAGCTAGTTTCTGACAAGAAATTCCTTGCAGGTTATTATTTTTCAAGGTGTTTGGAAGCACTCGTTGGACATCAGTCAACGGCCCTGCGTACCACCCGTTTTGAATTTGCACATACTGCAGGAGGCAGCAGGACGTCGTATGGCAAATTGCGTCTAGTTGCCACCCTGCCATATTAACTAAAAGGCAAGATGTGCATATGGTTTATAGAAGGTCATTTCATAATTCACAACCTGTGTGAAATAGCTTGCAGATCAGGTTCAATATATTCTTGCATTTCAAAAAGCACACCATGAACAAGTGTGTCAGAGTAATGTCTCTCCTCTGTACAGTACAACATCAAATGTATTATGAAACAACGATATTTACCAGATGTGAACTGCAAGCCAATAAAGACTAATAATTGCTCGTTTTCTGTTTTCTACGCCCCTCGCCTCTGGTCTGTATTTTGTGTTTCTGTGTGACCTGTGTAATGTGTGGTCTGTCTGGGGGCCCCTGGCACCCCTCCAAGGACGACAAGCTTGTGGATCTGCTACTTTTGATGCTTTATAATTTGATAATCGTGAAAAGTAACAGTTTTGGACATAAAGGTTTCCAAATGGATCCCGTGGTTGCACTTGTATACTCTGGGTCTCTGAATTACAGCCCCGTAAGTAAGGGCCCATTTGGTTCTGAATTACAGCCCCGTAAGTAAGGGCCCATTTGGTTCCATATGCTCTCGGTGTTACAGTACATGCCCGTCTAAGGCTACCTCAGTTTCGATGCAAAAAGGTTTATTCAAACCGAACATCAATCACTTTCCTAGTTCACTCAAATCACCAATACAGGATCCTTTAGGAATTAATCGTACACAGTACACACCACTACAATCAATCATTCATGATAGCACTATGGCTTAATTAAACAAAACACTCGGTGACATGCTGTCTGTCGTCACTCAAATACACTGGCACACGCGCGCACACACTTGTGCACATGCACGCGCGCACACACACGCGCAGGCATGCAAGTTTGGAACTGAAGAGGGGAAGGGATTATACAAAGTAGGGAGTTACATATATGACATCACGAGTAGCACCAAATCAGTTGGCCTGTTGTGAGGCCACTGTACATAAAAACCCAAATATGATGAGAATGCCTGATTGTTCGTGCACATGTGCACACACACACACACACACACACACACACTAAGGGAATAAATTGCTTGCAGGTCTGGATAATTCAGTGTTGTGGTGATGTCATCCCCTGGTAAATGGAAAGGGGGGGGGGCAAGCAGAAATGTTGCCATTAATCCAACAACATACCATAATAAAATAATAATAATTATTATTATTATTATTAGCTAGAACTGCTGTAGCCTACTATTACATGCCTCACCATATGCCTCACAATACATTAGGGGGTGTAACGATACAGTAACTAGTTTTGCAATGCAAGCAATCAATTGTATCAATATACTAAGTAGGCTACGTGTGTGTTGTATTTAGCAATTTTTAGAAGACAAATTAAGAGAAGGATTTAATTACTTTTCCATTCCATATCGCTAAACTTGGTCTATAGATAAATGTGTGTATTCTGTGTTCATGTCAAGGTACGGGTTTGTCCATTATGTGTTCAAATATAATGTCCATGTATTTGCCAGAGAAACACTGTTTACTTATTCATATCCATATTAATTTTCCCCTGCACCATCTAAATGTTTCACACAGTTTTAATTTCTTACTGTATCAATTTTAAATAATTAAATTGTATCACCATAATGAACCAATACTTTCAATGTTCTCGTTGATCGTCGTTACACCCCTACAATACATGAAATATTAGCTATATGGAATTTTCACTTCCGGTTAATTTCCTTATAAGTATCTGTTGCTTAGCAACCAAGGACCATTGATTCGATGGCGAAGAGCGCCATAAACCACTGAAAAGACCACATGACCTAAATTTAAGTCATCAATTAATGTTGGATTACATTACATTTTGGTACCATGAGGGATGAAGTTTGAAATAAAACGTTTATCCACACTTGTTTTTTTATTCTATCACTGATCCTTTGGATAAACAGTGTTCTATGTTGCTTGCTTCTATAGTTTATTGTATTTACTGTGTTTAACTTGTTTTTTGATTGTTTGATTATTAATTGTTTTGTCTAACAATCATTTTTATTGTACAAAAATCTCCATTCGCTCTCTCACCTCTCCTATTGGTCGTGGAGGTCATGTGACTGCTCTCAGCTCTCCTATTGGTCAGGGAGGTCCCGGCGAGATGGATCTTCTGGCCAACACCTCGTTGACCTCCAACCCTGTAGCTCCCTGAAAACACACACGCAGGCACGCATCATACTAGAACAGTGCCTGTTGGGGTGATCAGGTGTGATCAAGCCTAATAAAGGGCGAAGTCGTGCATCGTTATGATGTCAGAACATCATTGTGATGTCAGACCAGGCCAGCTCCATTCATGCAGATCATATATGGAGTTCTTTATCAGGCATGCCCAAATATGGAGTCTATGCAGATGTCAGAACAGGGCAGCTCCATATATGGAGCCTGGGCCGAATCGACACCGGACACTACACGCCCTGTGGGGGTGTGGAACGCGTGAAGTCGGTGGGGCGAACGGTTCTCGAGTTACGTGGATTACAGACGTACAGAGACTTGGTGAATTTGGTGCATTTATAGATAAATGCTCTGAAACACAGATGCGAGTTTTTGTGGGGTCAAACGTGAAGTTGATCCCCTTCCCCTATTGGCTCATACTAGGACATACTGTAACGTATTCGTAGGCAGAATAATTTGGTGCATAACATATGATGTAAGTAAGTATTGATAAAAGTATTAACACATTGATACCTGGCAATCAATGTGTTAATACTTCTCATTGTTTGAAATGCATTTTCTTAAATGGATAGATCCACCTTGGAGGGACCTTCATACTATCATACAAAACAAACCGTGTGGACAGTCCCAACCATTTAAAACGAACCTGCCATTGTTTGTTCCACAACAACAACAATGCTGCCAAAACCCTGAGCGTGTGCGCCAACATCTCCTTTACAAGTGAACAATGAAAATCGATCGCACACACTTCCATTAACCAAATGTCCTGGAGTACAATGGCAGTGTGTGTGTGCGACTGTGTGTGCGACTGTGCGTGCGTGCGTGCGCGCACGTGTGCGTGAATGTGCGCACGCGTGTGCGTGAATGTGCGCACGCGTGTGCGTGAATGTGCGCACGCGTGTGCGTAAATGCGCCGTCGCATGTGAAAATCTTTACTGGCCGGCAGGCTGAGCCAATGGAAGACAATAACGTCATTACAAGTGACTGACAACAGCGAACAGTTACAGTGGTTGAAAAAGTAATACATTGTTTTACTTAAGTAAAAGTGTCAATACTGCAATATAGAAATACTTGAGTATTCACTGTGCAGAATGTCCCATTTCAAGTTTCAAATGTACTGTATACAAATCTTTTGAAAATAGCAGATCTACAAGCTCACAATATGTCACATTGCGATGCATTGTGAGCTTGTAGATCAGCTATTTTCAAATATATAAAATATATACAAGGCTGATGTGGTTAATGTATGTTTTGTGTGCGTGCGTGCCTGTGTGCGTGCCTGTGTGCGTGCCTGTGTGTGTGTGCTTGCCTGTGTGCGTGCCTGTGTGCGTGACTGCGTGCGTGCGTGCCTGTGTGTGTGCCTGTGTGTGTGCCTGCATGCGTGCCTGTGTGTGTGCATGTGTGCGTGCGTGCCTGTGTGCGTGCCTGTGTGCGTGCCTGTGTGCGTGCCTGCGTGCGTGCCTGCGTGCGTGCCTGTGTGCGTGCCTGTGTGTGCGCCTGTGTGTGTGCCTGCGTGCGTGCCTGTGTGTGTGCCTGTGTGTGTGCCTGCGTGCGTGCCTGTGTGCGTGCCTGCGTGCGTGCCTGTGTGCGTGCCTGTGTGTGTGCCTGCGTGCGTGCCTGTGTGCGTGCCTGTGTGCGTGGCTGCGTGCCTGTGTGCGTGCCTGTGTGCGTGCCTGTGTGTGTGCCTGCGTGCGTGCCTGTGTGCGTGCCTGTGTGCGTGCCTGCGTGCGTTGGACATTACTCACGTAGTTCAGTCGGAGCATGGCCTTCGGTGTGGTCAGCAGTCCACGGACACGTTCATGGACCTGGGACCACTGGTCCTGAGGAGCTGACCTGTGGTAGAGTAACCCCCAAAACACAAAGTCAACGATGGACTCCGATGCTGAGCAGTTGAGACGAAGTCCACAACAATTATCCATAATGTACCTGTATACATTATGAGTAAGGGATCAGGACAGATAGGCCATTTCTTCATATCAACTGCTCAGGAATATTACAGTAAGAAAGAAAAAGTGCAGTATCTAGGTATTAGGTCAAAACGTCCGTTATTTCAGCTGTCCCATAGCCTGGGGGGATGTGATGCTCCGATTGGTTCAGAAACGTACAGGCTTCCGTTTCAGAATGAAACTTCAAAAATGCCATTTAACTACGTCTTTAAAGACGTTTATACCAGTATGTGTTGAGTGAGGTGGTGAGGGGTGGTACTGACCCGTTATGCATGTCCCTATCGGACCGCCACATCGCTGACGAGCTACGGACTTGTGGGTAGTCGTCCAAGTTGTCCGAGGAGCTGGAGGTCCCGCCCACCTGCAGACGACATCAGAAATGACACGGTGCGAGGTTGGGGGGAATCGAACCAAGGCCTCCCTGAGTCCCCGTCTCAGGGCGGACACTCTAAACGATACCACAAGGCCACTGTGCTGCTGCAACAGCAGTGACAACATACAAATTGTGTGTGTGGGGAGGAATACATTTAACCTGACCCCGCCACAGACACTTGCTTCACAATCACATTTGTTTCACAGCGTAGCCCAATCAAGCTACTTGGCAGGTGATTGGATTGAATAACCAGTGAGGAGATCCTGTATAGGAATCTTGTTCTTTGGTTGACTTTGTTGGTGGCCATTTTATCACCGGGAAAGATTTGCCTCACGTTTGAAATCACTACTATTACCGCTATACTTACTTACTACTAACTACTATACCACCGCTACTGCTGTTACTATTACTACCGCTAAATATTAGCTATTATTATTACTTCCATCGCTTTCAACTCCAAACAACAACACTAGTAAAAAAGTTCTTCTTTCTGCTTCGTGGGAGCGGATCGGATGGCTGTGGGATGCCCGTCTGTCGCGCATGAAAAGGTTTGAGAACCAATGATATAAGGAACAGATATCAGTTCCACATCTGTTGATCTAAAAAATAAAAAAAGGAGGAAAAATAAAATGAATTAATCTTACCACACCATTGGTGGGGGATGAGTATCTCCCTGTGTAGCCAAAAGGAGGGAGAAAACAAATTCAGACGGATTCATATTTATACACATGCTGCATATTGTTCTTATACCTTTTGGGTTTTTGTCATAAATTAACACCCTACTTGATCACACTGCAGCGTCACACAAAATAATCAAAAGTAGCAGATCTACAAGTTGTAAACGTGTCGCTTTGCGTGAATAAATGGGCAGCCTATAGCCTACCTGCTGCAGATGGAGCCATGCTGGGTGAGGGGGATCTCCGGGCCGCCGGCCAAGACTCCAACATCTACATAGAGGAGAACAACATTTGACATGACATGCGTTCATTCATTTATGCAGCGGAGGAATGGGATTGATTGACAGTGTGACACGATGGCTATCCATCTCCATATCTCTCTCCCATCTGGAGTCTTTGGAGGAGGCATTTATTTTACCTGGCGAGGGGGGGGTCCGGGGTCAGAGGCGGTGGACCTGTCCCAGCTGAAGGGGGAGGGGCTCCGAGTGGAGGAGGAGCCCCCCAGGTTGAGCCGGGCCAGGCGCTCCTCCGTGTCCCCCTGGTGGTAGCTGGTGGTGAAGTCGAGGTAAAAGAAATATGTTTAAATGGGAAATTCTACAGCAGATAAAAACACAGTACACGCAGTAAAACATACACATAAACAAGCTCATATATACGTATATTATCACAAGATCCAGATGGTATTACAGTTTAAATATAAAGTGTAACTGTATATATACAGTACAACCAAAGTGCACCAAGTGAGCTTTTTGGTGCACTTATGAGCTACAGAGAAGAAGCATGAGGGGGGAAGGGGGGGGGGGGGGGGGTTGAGGGTACATTATGGTTCCACTTAGTGCTAAAATAAATAGACAAATAGAAATATAAAGGGAACCTTGACATATTTGTTTATTTTAAAATTGTATAAATAGGGGTATGACCAGATAAGCTTAGGCTTCATTCCTACTCCTTTTCGAGCAATTGTACTACAGTATATTTTGTTTTGCCTTTGTTTGTTTTTTTCTTTGAATGTATTATTGTATATTTTGTATTTTTATTGTCATTTTATTTAAAAGAGTTCAAACAGCATCTATCTATACCTCCTCCTGCTGCTTTCCTTGATGATGGCACGAATGGTATGAATGATAATTCGTACCTATTGTTTTTAGATGCAGCCAGGGGCCATTGTCCGGAAGGCAAGAATTCATATTCCTGGTTTAGCGGGTGACAGAGCCATATAGCTGAGAGAGTTGCGCCATTGAGGGGTCAGAAAACAGCGCTCGAGCGCTGTTCCTTCATGCAGCCCCGGAGTGTGACAAGCTGGAGTTTGAAATACATTGTTTTCAACAAGGGCTGCGCAACTGTTTTAAAGTATTGCACAGTGACAACTAAAGTCTATCTAAAATAAAGGAATTTAAGATCATTAAAGCTTAATTGTCACTCTTCGCCTAGCACTTCGTCAATAGAAGTCTATGTAGAATTGGACTGGCCCGACAAAGTGTCGTATTTAAAAGGCTCTGGGGGGTGAGAGGTGTCTTCTCTCATACGTAGATGATGCTTTTTTGAGCACTTGCTCGTCATATATGACTGAGACAGCTGAACTTTACCTTCTTTACTTTACTTTCTTCTGTCTAACGCCAAGGTCACCATACCTGAGCGGGGACAGGGAGCGGGACCTGGGCTGAGAGGAGGAGGAGTGGCGTCCCACTCTGACCGTCGTCCGTCCACCGAGTCGTCTTCTCTCGGCCGTGCGTGAGCGCGCCGTCGTGGCCCGCTGAGGACAGTGAGGGGACGCCGTCCTGGGCCGCCGGGGCCTCCTCGCGCGCCTCCTCGGCGGCGTTGACACGGGCCTCTGCAAACAAATGTATACGGAGTCGTTTGTCATGCACCCGTCCATCCATATACCTATCTTCATATCATTTGTCCTCACTAATGTTCATTCATGATGAAATAGCAAAAGAAAATAATATCTACTCTGTGTCTCATAGGGGCTGTGGGCAGTTCAGAAACAAGGTTTTTGGTAAATGGTGCATTTATATAGCACTTTTTATCCAAAGTGCTTTAATGCACATTCACCGATTCACACACACATTCATACACCGATGGCGGAAGAAACCACGCAATTAGGGGTTCATTGTCTTGTTCATTGTCGACACCGACTCTGGAGGAGCCCGGGATCGAACTGGGAACCATCCGGCTGTTCCGGAACTCTACCCCTGAGCCACTGCCGCCCCACAGTGTTTGTCACACTGCGGTGTGATAATTCTACAGTGTGGACACTGTGGTGTGGACATATACTCTGGTGTCTACGCAGGTTGTGCAAGTGGCTCCTGTCACACTGTTGGCAGCGGTCCGTGTGGACACGTCGGTGCACCTTCAGGTAGTCCGTCCGACCGAAGCTCCTGTCACATTGTGGACAGCGGAAGGGCTTCTCTCCGGTGTGCAAGCGTGCGTGCGTCTTCAGGTGGCTCATCTGA
Organism: Protomyctophum bolini; assembly: GCF_963924005.1. NCBI lineage: Eukaryota > Metazoa > Chordata > Actinopteri > Myctophiformes > Myctophidae > Protomyctophum > Protomyctophum bolini. Next base: position 24,075,491 of record NC_137881.1, on the reverse strand, counting down.
CTGAAACTCTTGTCACATCGATTACAGTGGAAGGGTTTCTGTTTTTTCTCCGGTATGGACATGTTGGCGCACAGTTCACAGACGTGGATTTTCGTTCCTGTGTAAGTCAGCGGTCGGCGGGCCTTTACTTCTGGCCGCTGAGGGGATCTGTGCCATTCGTTATCATTTGGCAGAAGAGGTCATTGTGGCTGCTCTTCGTGTGTTTTTGGAGAACGACCCGAGACATCACTACAGCATTATGTCTCACCTCGTCTCATCTACCGTGCGTATCTAAGAATCAGATTAAGTGGAGCTGGATGAGTTACAGTATCTGTGTCTTTCCATCCCTGTCACTCTCCATCTCCTGTGTCCGTTTATCTCAGTGTCTCTGCTTTTCAATCGAACCCTCGTCTTTCCTCCTCTCCGTCTCTCACGTTCCCTTTGAGAAATCTAACACACGTATGAGGTGGAGGTTTACGGTCATTTTCACAGTTTTTCAGACCGTAATGTGCTGTGACGTCACTAACGAAACATGCTACGATTTGTGCAGGCACCGTCGCAGTTTGTGCAAGTGTAGCAGAGTGGCTCACAGCCTCAGGCCTTAGCCTAAACAAAAGTCTAGTATCTCTTTTGGGAATTATGCATTTCAGATGCCCTGACCAAGGCTGTTGTAATGGAACCGACCCATGCCCTACGAGGGCAAGTCAATAATCTGCGCCTGAACCGGCTCTGTTAATATACACTATACAGTAGACCTACCCTTATCATGGAGACATTGGGATTGATATAAATGACTGTATACAGTAAGCCTACCCTTATCATCGGGGCGTTGGGGTGAACGTTGGTCTCCGTGTCCGCTGAACACTCGCTGATGGTGGTTTTAGTGGAGAACTCCAGCCTTGGAGCAATGCCCTGCAACGCAAAACCATCAGTCCATTTGGTTTGCATAGAGCATATGTCATACGGGGTTCATACGTGGGTTAGACATACCAACAGCCCGACAGGCCTTCATGGTGGTTATGTTAGGCTATATGCTACGCTGCGTTACGTACAGGAAAGTATGGCGCGCGGACCATCAGGACCTCCCTCTCTCCTCCGGAGAAGCACGGAACCAGTCTGGGTTCTGGGAACAGGAAACTGCGAGCGTCCTCCACGAAACAGGCCAGAGCCTCGCCCCCTGGTGGTGGGAACACACACAAGCATTGTGAACATTATGAAATAAATGGTAACGTTTCCAGCCAAAGCCGGGTGGGAGGGGGGGGGGTTTGCAGATCGAATATGATTATGTTGGGGCGTCCGCAGTTCAAATTAAACAGTCATACATTAAAGGTTGAGAACCACTGTGTTAGACCATGTAAAAACATTCATATATCGTACCTGGAGGTATGAGCTGGACCAGTTCCACCTTCACCGTCTCATCTTAAAAACAGAAAAACACGTTTACAAAAGTACAACAATACCACTTCAAATACTTCAAAACCACTTCAAATATACAGTTTACAAAAGTACAACAATACCACGCTACAAATACTTCAAAACCACTTCAATACAGTTAATAACAAAAGTACAACAATACCATGCTACAAATAGATGACCAAACCTTTTTCAAGGTGATACCGCAGATGTCTATAAATAGTTAAAGCTGCTCTAAGAAATAACGCATTACATTATTGCTCTAATTATGTAGATTAGAAACATCATTATAATGCCTCAGGATTTAAATATTCTATCAAATGTATTTAAGGCGTATTTGTATAAACGCCACACTACTCGAATGGCAGTTGTTAGTAGGAATAAACAATAGGAATAAACACAGAAGCCCCCGGGAGGAAGTGGATTAAGAAAGGGGAGGAGCCAAACAGAGTGCATGTTACTTACTACACAAAAAAAACAAAAAAATGAATGGGTTCCCAGATTGGGATTTGGGAACCAAATGGACCCTAACTTGGAGTGTACAAATGGAACCATAATATACAGTATCTTTGCTTTTTTCTTTTGACGTGTTTCTTCACCATGTTTTCTTTCCCTTTTTTCATTCCTAAAAAGAACAAATGATGGAGCTTGCACAAAAAGGGTTTTTACCCACCTCCACCACACTCGGAGGTAAATTAACAGGGTAGATTTGGGGCCTCAGAAATTGAGATTGTATAAAATGGGGTTGGTCTGTGGCCTAATATGTATGGTCTCTGTCGGGTGGAAACCTCATCAATTATGTCCAAAGTTGTTACTTTTCAGCATCCCAATTAAAAACATGGCAAAAGTAGCATATCTACGGAGCGAAGCAAGCTTTTAAATCAGCTACTTTTGATGCTCTTGTGTGATGCTGTAGTAAGATCAAGTACGCCAGTACGGCATTGATTTACGAAAAAGCACAAAGAGTTAGAATATGATGATATCACAATGAAAAGGGTTGAAACGTACACTCCAGCATAAGAGCGATGTCTCCAGGGTCCACAGCATGTGTGAATATCTGGAGGGGAGAAACAGAAAGAGGGAATACGTTTCACTTCATGGCTGCGTGCTGTACATATCTTGTATGGGGTCCCTGATACAAAATATCATCAGATTGGGGGGCTACACGGCCAATTAATGCATATTAATTTGGGGGTAGTCTCTCGATCTCGTCATCTAATTCAAAGAAGGTGCTGTTGTTTGCCAATGGGTTCTCAGATTGATTAGGAGATGAAAAATGTTTGAGGATCTCTGCTGAATGTCATGACGACAGCATTCCACTTTCCATCTGTACGGGGTCATATATGTTCCCCAGGTTAGGCTTCTGGTTTAAGGACTTCAGTGTTTTGTACTATACAATTGTATGTATAAGTACAGAACAAAGAATGTTTGAGTCTGAACAATTATGTTTTAGTTTATTTTATGCCAGTGTTAATTTTTAGTTGGCTAAGACTAGATAGTTTAAGTAGCCTATAGGCAGGCCTAAAGTTCAATGGATTGTTCAAAGTCTGAGCTCAGAATTTGCTACTAAAAGTAACACTAAAAGACTAAGTTGCTAAAATACATTGGCTTTTTTAGTCTTACTAGAATTACTCAAATTACTAGGTTAGGTTTCTGGTTTAGGTTTAGGTTTATTCTAAGTGGGGAACAAAGAACCTTTGGTGGTTTATGAGACAATGAGCCCTGGCACAGACGTCATACTCCAGTTTTAGGCGATATGGTGACCACCGAAAACTACAACATCACGTCCCTGAGCCACGTCACTGAGCCGCAGTAAGCGACTCACCGCTCAGCGCTCACTCAAATACATCGCTCTTGTTTCTACTAACCACCGTGGTCACCTTATCACCTGAAACTGGAGTATGAATAGGCCATAAAAGCCCCACCACAATTATGTTCAACTGCAAAATGATCTACAGTGAACATACAGTATTGGCTACACGTTCACCCTATTAATGATAATTACATACGTGCATCTCAACAGGCTTTTAGAAGCTTTTTAAATGGCGTTATATAAATGCACCCTTTACCATTTATGCATTGTTTTTGTATTGTGAATTATGGAGCCCTCGACCTATAGGAATTTGTCATCCTTGTGTCAATAAATACATCTGTGGAATCTTGAAGCTCTTTTACCTTTTCGAAGGTCATCTTCTCGTAGAAGAGCAGCGGGAAGATGGCGGGCAGCCACTCCGACCGGCGGTACTGACCCAGGAGGCACATGCTCAGGTACACATCGTCCCTGGACTGCAGATACACGCCTGGACATGACACCTGAGAGGGGGGGGGGGTCACACGTAAAGGATCTGCTGTTTTCAAATGGCCGAAATGTATGTCGGGCTGAAGTGGTTACTGTATGATTTGTAATAATAATAATACAAAAAAAGGACAATATTTGGATCCAAGATGTAGTGGAGTAGAAGACAAGTAAAAGTATTGGAAATTGGAAATACTCAAGTAAAGTACAAATACAGTGCTTAATATAATGAGTTACTTTCCACCAACTGCAAGTCACAACCCAACTCTGGGTGTATGTGTGAATTCTATAGAACGTTAGGTTTGTTATTTCACGTCTTTGCTTTTTTCCTATATTAAAAATGCCTAGTATGAAGGAAAAAAAAAAGTAAATTCAATCTACTAAGAGGCTTAGTTGCATTTGCAGAGGCAGGGTTAATACAATCTTAATAGTGGATATCAGTTAGATTTTGGTGGCATCTTTGTTTGTCAGACTACAGTACCATTACCTTTGTGTCTTTTCTAGACTAAACAGAATGCTATAGAACACTAGTGGATTTCAACCAGGAGTCCTTGAGGGCTTACAGGTCATCCCCAGTTAATTAAACTTAAATAATGGAGCGGTGGTAACCAAATGGACCCTTATAGATATTTAACTCTCAATGGTCAAATTATTGTCAAACATTTGCATTACTTAATTTACTAGAAGTACACACAATTAGAGAACGCAGAATAATTTATTTTGATCAATGTGCCTGCTATCTTTCCTATCAATATTCCTTTTCCATCAATACAGCATGGAATTGTGGACATCTTATGTCCACAATTATCTTAACAAAAAACGTTTGGGTCTGAGAGGCTTAATGTCATCAAACGGTGGTCTGTCATGGCTTAAATGCAGAATAAATAATGGACCTTGACATGACAATGGTTGAAAACCACTGCTAGTGGAGCAGTGTAAAAAAGAAGAAAGAAAAAAAAACATGCCGAATTAAATATGTCTTACCGCCCTGAATTTTACATCAACCACCACTCTCAAGGCTTTTCTCGGCATTGTTAAGGCACTAACGTATATTTTAAACTATTCTTGGCCGGTGGATAGACTCCCCCTCACGTTTGGATGTTGCCATGGATACCAAAACATCCGGTAGTATCATAGTATCATGCGCTGCAGACATGAATGGTCCATGATGGATTCACTATGATTCACTCTCAGGAGCATGCTGTTGGCGCCCTCCTGTGGTGAATATAGGTAAACACACTAAAGTCCTGCTAAAGTGAAATGTAGCCTCTATCTCCTGAGCAGTGGTGGAATTGGTACTTACTACTTAAGTAAAAGTATCAATACTGCAAAGTAGACATACTTACGTGACAAGTAGGCTAAAAGCCTGGAATTCTAAATGTACTTGAGTAAACGTACAAAAGTATTGGTATCAAAATATAAAAAGGTTAAAGTATTCATTATGCAGATTGCAGAATGTCCCATATCAGAAGTTTTCACATGTATAAAAGATCATTTGAAAATAGCAGATCTACAAGGTCAATCGCACCGTGGTGTCCGTGACACTCTGTCACTGTAGATCGTCTAACGGCCGAAATGTATATAGGGCTGAAGTGGGGAATGTTTGTTTTGTAAAAACAATTAATAATTGTACTGGAGTAAAAGTACAATATTTGGACCTGCGATTTAGTGGATTAGAAGTCAAGTCCAAATACCTCAAAATTGTACTTAAGTAAATGTATTTAGTTAATTTCCACCACTGCTCCGGAGCACGGGGGCCACGCATAAATAATAAATGAATCCACAAAACGAGCATCACTTGTATCGTTTCTATTTCGTTCAACTTTGACCGCCCTCGTCACAGACCTATTATTATAATTCAGGGCTAGCTCTGTTTCTGCGTTGCAACCCAATGCGTTGTGAGCTTGTAGATCTGCTGTTTTTTGCATGAGATCTGGTGTAGAGTAGCCTGTGAGGCATACCATTTTTGGGTTCATGATCTGGTCGGGAGCAGATGGACTTACGGCATGTTGTAGTCACTGGTTTGTAGTCATCAGGCAGGAAACCAAGCGGGAATCAGAAGTACCCAACATTCCCTGTGATCGAGGGCACCAAAACAAAGCCACGACAAATAAAACAAACCATAAACCTGGTCTCAGAGTCTAAATCTGAAATGGTGGTCCGTGGCTCAAATGCCGAATAAACAATGGCCTTGATACGAAAAGGGTTGAAAAGCACTGCTTTAGATGGTTGGTGTCTTGCAGTGTTCTTTCTTCAGGTGGTACTTTTTTCTCCTTTTTTTTTACAATTTTGGTTGCTTGTGCTGTTGAGACAAAGCAAGTTGCAATGGGATGGGGAAAAACTATGCAATGCTGAATAATACCTCTAAATGAATAAAAAATATTTGAATGACTCACCATTCATACTCCGATTAAGACCTGGAATGCATCTGTGTCACAGTAGCGAACCATCATTTTATACTTGAGCACCACTGATATAGAAACATAGGTTTTTCAGAAAACGGTTAGGATTTAGAAGATATTTTGTAGAATCGGGTCTTCAGGGTTTAACAAATTAACACCTTTTTTGCTAAGGAGTTGCTAAGGTGTATAGACATCCTGGGAATAAAGACCATGGGGTGCTAAGAACGTGTATAGGCGTCCTTAGGTCTTTTTATGGATACATAGAAATAAAAATAATAAATATATATATATTTCTTTGGCCTTTCCTTCGGCAGTTTACTCCTTGTGTTTTGCGGATGCGCAATGCCGTTCACTTCCTTATTTACGGCTCCATTAGAATGGCTCGTAAGCTCAAAAGTGCAATGTTGTGTCTTCATGTCCTACTTCAGCATGCATCTCGTTTGGAATATAAACGCTTCTACAGAGACTTTAGATTAATCAGCGTGAGATAAGAACGGAAGATTATGCCTCCCGGTTTTGGGGGGGAACGGAAGGCGGGGCTGCCATATCGGCTGACACTCTATTTTGAAGAATTCCCCGGCAAAAGTTGTGTTTAGACTGCTTTACTCTTTGTCTGCAAGAAATTGCCGATCTACAAGCTCACACAACACGTCGCATCACTTGTAGATATGCCATTTTTGCTCACGACACATGCCCACAATACAGTAGGAACATCAGGTTGAAAAGTGTTCAAATAAAATAATAAAAATAATAATTTAAAACAAATCAGGAACTATCAGGTTATGAATCTGATGTATTCTAAAAAGAAAAGAAAACTGCAGCCGATATCATTCAAAAAAATCTTGGCAAGCACTTATTCACTCCCATCTTCTTATGGAGAGTCTGTCTGTCTGTTAGTCCGTTCCCCCCGTCGCATGGCTTCTTATCCGTGTGAAAAGCCTGGGGAAAACCATTGGATATTTGCCATAGGAAGTGGGAGTCAACTTGTATTTCGCTAACCAATAACAGTACAGAGGGGCGTCGCTCCAAATTTGGTGACGTCAGCGTTCTCCACTGTTTTCTACCGGGGAGCGGAGGGGAGGAGGGGGGCGGGTGCTCAGATCGGCGAACCAATAGGATCCGTCGCCGTGTTTTCTCCCGCACTCGCCCCTCTAGACCAGAAATCACACAGGCTGGGCCAGGCTGTTGTCCTGTGGGTTCTGTGTCTCGGTTCCATTTTGATCTTGGGGGTCGAGTGTCCCGGTGCTGGTTTTTTTTATCGTACTACCGTTCTCGGCGTCAGAGTCGCTGTCGGAGTCTTTGCCGCCGTCGTGGTCCAGGGGCGTGGCTCCTTTCCTCTGAGGCAGCACGCTGAAGAAGGCCTCCTGCCAGTCGCCTTTCTCCATGTATGCCAGTATGATCTCGAACACTGCAACAACGAGAGAAAGGCTAAAACGTTCAGTCACGTTACGCCAGTATGATCTCGAACACTGCAGAAAGGCTAAAACGTTAGTCACGTTACGCCTGAATGATCTCGAACACTGCGACAAGAGAGAAACGCTAAAACGTTAACCATGTCATGAAACCAGAATGATCTCGAACACTGCGCTAAAAGGTTAACCACGTGAAACCCATCCACTGCCATATTAAATACCTAAATTACCACCCAGTGCCAGGCTATTTTCGTATTTTCTTACCTTTTAAGTATAGTCACATCTCTCCACTACGATCGCACCCCCAACCGTCGGTAATCAGAGAGCCATTTGGTGCGTGTTCGTGAATAAAATCCGTTTGAAAAAAAGAATGTCCATGTCGCTATATATCGGGCAGAAATCGCTTATCTCCAGATCTTTTCGTGGCTTACTTGATCACTCTACAGCGTCGCACACCAAAAAAAGCATCAAAAGTAGCAGATCCACAAGCTCGAAGCGTGGCGCGAAGTGATGTGTTTTGAGCTTGTCTGAAAAGTATCCGTATTTTTGGACATAATGAGGTTTCCACCCGACAAACGATACAGAGCTCAAATCTAACATGGGATGCTTTCCGGGTTTTAATGGTTTGAACCAAGCGTCCCTCTTCTGGGGGGAAAACATTAGATGAAAATAGCTTATCTACCAGCTCGTGTCTACAACCTCGATGATCTACAAGCTTGCGTCGCAGCTCAGATCAGATATTTTCGGCAAAGAGATTTGGTGTATGGGGAAAGAATCGGTGGACCTAGTTTAACACGGGGTACCACAGTGAAGTATCGGGTTTAATGGAATTAGTATTTATTCCTAGATCAGTGGTTCTCAAACCTTTTCATTTCAAAGACCCCCTGATCACTCTGAGAGTGTACACATGGAACCAAATGGACCTTTACAGGTCTGTAACTCTGAGAGTGCACAAATGGAACCAAATGAAGGAACCCTGAGGGTCCTTGGATCCCACTTTGAGAACCAGCAGGAAATTACACACGCAAATCGGGGAGGTATTCAGTACTCGTATCGACCGATACGCAAGTTATGGGTAACGGAATCAATATCGAGTAGGAAGAAATGGTATGGGTAAATCTCTAGGTACAACATGGGTGCCTGTCATACATAGAACATTATAATGTGTAAACATAGTCCTCCTCACCGTGGTTGACAGCCAGCACTTTACGTGTGTTCATCTTCACAAAGCTGCTCAGTGGGAGCTGTGCATGTTCCACACCCAGTTCCTTGGCCTTCTCAAAGGTTATGCCCTGCAAAGACAGGCAAAGCATTAAGACATACCCAGTTCCATGCCACCAGGGCCGGTTCTTAGGTAACTGCAGCGGGCACATACAGTAGGTTGGTGAACGAATAGGGAGCCAGTGTTTATTTCCGGCACTAGCTTGATCCACCCTAGTCTATGCCATGAAAAGCTCGGGTACTTTCAGGCTCGAAAATAGGCAAGAGTGAATATCTATAGGGGCACGGTGGCACAGTCGTTAGTACTAGTTAGCGACCTATGTGGCCGGTTAAGACTGAGGTTAGGGTTAGTCTTAGTAATCGGTCGGACTAACGGGAGGTCGGAACAATGACATGTTACCGGCCGGTCTGCCTTCCCGTTCGGCGTGGTTATATTTTATTATTTTAAATAAAATAAAGTACCTTGTGGTGGTTGTGGTCGACCAGGCCTCCTATGACGTAGGCCTTTGATTGGTCCAGGTGGGTGAGCACGTTGGGAGAGTCGGACGTCAGGTAGACCACCTCTTCCTTGGACAGGACCTCGTGGTAGTGCTCCGTCTTAACGGTGATGTCCTGCATGCGCACACACCACACACGTACACACACACACACAGAGGATAGCAAACAGAGGCCAGTTTAACCCATTTAGACCCGAGGACGATTCTACAAATATCTTCTAAATCCTGACAGTTTTCTGAAAAACCTATGTTTCTATGTCAGTCAAGCTTGATTCTGATTGGTCAAATGCTAAATTCAGCTGAGACCGCTGTCCAATCAAAGCCTCAGAGCACCTGCTGCGCTGCTTGGATTTTATGTTGAATTAAAGTGACAGCCATGTAAACCAAACACACAATGTAATTTACAGCTAAACGTTGCTCTCTCAAGAATGTGAAAAGGATGCAGTAACCGAAAATGTGTGTGATCAACACACACTTCCTTGTTTTCCAAGGCAACTGTGCTGCAGCTGGGCAGACAGCCAGTGCGACACTTATGGAACACTTTCAATACCGTCCGTAACCAAGGAAATAACCTCGTTTTGCCGTTACTTACACAATTTATTAATTTACCGTAGCCGTGTAATAAGTGGGATAATGTATGACGCGGCGGTAGTTGTTTAAACATCCCTTTGGTCATTGTTTCTCAACAACTGGCTTTATCCATTAGAAATGGATTATAAATAATGGAATCTTTGATGTATTTACAAGCAGCGCAGAATGAGGAGCGGTTCTGCTCACCTTCCAGTTGACCCAGCCTTTGTCATTGTCATCCATGTCCCGTTTCAACTGGCCACCCAGGCTCGTCAGATAGAACTGGAGAGAGGAAGGAGAGATCTCATCAGCACTGTCTATTTTTGACAGCAAATTTTGATTTTTGTTTTAGTCATAGCCTTTTGAATAGCTTATTTAGTTTTAGTCACATTTTAGTCACCTGGAATGTTTTCGCGTTAGTCTAGTTTTAGTCGACTAAATGTCACAAGATTTTAGTAGACTATATCCTACAGTTGATTTAGTCAACTAAAATGTATTTTGGCGGGCCTTGATGCCATCGTAATGGCTGATTTTACACTTACTGAAAATATTGTAATATTTTCAGCATGCAACCAAGTGGAAAATGACTTGCGTCTTTTACTTATAAAAAGCGGCTCCCAACGCTTATGTTTATTTCATTGATGCAGAGCAAGCTCTCCCTCGCCCCGCTCATCTTACGAATACAAATGTAGCGACTAGCAAGCCGCTGCATAATGTGAATGTGAACCATGATGTAAACAAACAGCCTTGTGATGGGACGTAGAACGGAAGTGGTTCTAGTACGCATGTCTATCTGGCAGTCCGTCACTGCTACCTAGCCACCTGACATGTACATTACAGCGTTTTCACTCATTACAGCGTCTCTGTGTAAAGGCTGAATAAAGAAATGAGAACGCAACGGGACTTTGCCGATAGAGCCTGTTACTGTCTAAAAGTGTCAAACACCAACCTGAACCGGGTGTAAGGCCCGTCGGTTCTCTGCATAGCACCTCTGGATCTGTTTGTGAAGCTTCCGGATGTCCTGAAGATGAAATGGAAAAATGTAATTTGTCATCAGCTTTTTGTGTATGCATGTCTACATTTCCAGAACAAACTGCAATGTATACATCACACTGGGATGTATACATTAGAGGTGGCCACCGTTCAGTGATTTTCACTCCAAATGACTCCATCAGTGATGGGCAATTTACCCGATCAAGAGAAACCGATATTTTATACCATTTAAGTGGTATAACAGTCAATCAGATATATAGCATAATATTGTTTTGCATCTTTAAACGTTCTCCCCTTACTCCCCACACATACAGGAACCGTTTTGGCATATAGTTTTATTCAAATGTTCCCCTTACGCACAAGATCATTATCTCATAATCGTGAGAAAAACTCATGATCCATCCCAAAAGAACCTGATGGAAGCACCTCTAAGTTTGTTGACATACATTGCATTAAACATTGCAGAATTATGTGACTGGGATGATCAGTACGGGATGACTGGGATGACCAGTACGTCACCTTGAGCGACATGAGGCCGTCGAAGCCACAATCCACCACCAGGTTACATAACATCATCACCACATACGTCACCTTGAGCGACATGAGGCCGTCGAAGCCACAGTCCTCCCCCAGGTTACATAACATCACCACCAGTACGTCACCTTGAGCGACATGAGGCCGTCGAAGCCACAGTCCACCACCAGGCGCAGAGAGCTGGCCTCCAGCGGCCGGCGGAACCTCTTCCTGGAGCTGCAGTCTTCATCGCCAGCCGGTCCCATCTGTCTCTCAGCGCGCCGCTGCTGCTTCTTCTCCTTACGCTTCTGCCTGGAGGCGAAGGGCGAGGCGACACATTTGAGTATCATTAGGAGTAACATTTGAGTACTTTTTCCACCACTGTAATGTAAAGAATGCTTACTTTCTGGCATCTCTCTCCTCCTCCCATTTCTGGTGTTTGAGCAGCTTCTTCCGTTGCCGTTTGGAAAGAGCTGCCGCACTTTCACTCACTGCACTAGTGCTACTGGTGCCAGTTGTTACTGGTGGTCCACCATCACTGGCACTGGTCATTATACCTGCCAACGTCAGACCATCAGATATGATAAAGAAATAAGAGACATATTTAATAATAACCCGTAATTACTTAAAAGTGATAAATGTCTTTATAATTGCGTTCAATTACAATTCATCACTTGGATACATGTGTATTTGTACACTGTATGTGGGACTGGCGAGAGAGAGAGAGAGAGAGAGAGAGAGAGAGACCCTGACCTTCCATCAAAAACAATCAAATACTGCCATGGTGATTTGCGTATCAAAACTATTAGCAAATAGCTATGGTCCATAGCTCTAATGCTTCTATGATTCTTCCCTGCATTAGGGCAGAATCATAGAAGCATTAGCGCTATGGACCACATTAATGAATTGAACAATTAAGGTGGACCCTCTTGTAAACGAGTGTAATGCTTAATTGGGTCGTCCACTCACAGTTAACAGTCTTTGTATTGAGTGTGTGCTTATATATACTGTAATTCTGCAAACTGTTAAATATTTACAATCAATCAACCAGAGCTACGTCGCAAATAAACATTATGGCTATTGGCTGCATAACAGTGGGCGGCTGGGGAGTCAAGTGTGTGGGGTTATATGGGCCGTCGACACATGGGTTGACCACGCAAAAAGGGTGAAATCCCCCAAAAGCAAACGCAATCAAACTCCTGCTAAATGCAGGAGTGTTGGCAGTACCTTGTGGTCCCTCATCAGTAGCGGTTACTGGTCCTTTACTGGTTCTGTTGTGTCCGTGGTGGTCCTCCTGTCGAAGCGACGAAGGAACACCTTCTTCCACAGTCTCACCAGACATCTGTTGTTGTAATTTGTTTTAACAAATAAACAACAACAACATCACACTAAACAGCAATCACTGTCTGTCTGTGGCTATGTATTAGCTCGTCGGCTAACTGTGTAAACAAACCAACAAGGACACTATCTCTTCCTTCCCTGTAGCTTTCTAAAGTCACTTTAATGTTAGAGTCACTCAATCACACTCAATCTTGTTGATAGAAGCATCAATAATGTGATATGCTGTATAGTATGCAATAAATATATACACAGCCAAACCTAGATGTTTTAAACTGTTGCTAAATGCTAACAACAGTGGAAATCCACATGTACCATGGTGAGTGACGATGGCGGCGCATAATTGACGTAATCATACCGCGCCGCGCCCAGAACGTAGCAGATCTACAAGCTCACAACGCGTCGCGTCGCGACGTGTAATGAGCTTGTAGATCTGCTACTGAAGTCAGAGCCGGCAAGATGTGTGAGCTATCAGATCTCTGCTCTACGGAGATCATCTTTTCATGAACATAAAACAAGATAGCCTCACTCACACACACACACACACACACACACACACACACACACACTCACTCACTCACTGTCTCACTCACACACACACGCGCACGCACACACACACGCACACACACACACACACACACACACACACACACACACACACACACACACACACACACACACACTATTATGTTATAGTATTACTGTTATGTAATTTATTATTATTGGTCAATCAATATGGTGCTATGTCATTTAATGGACTATTTTGTTTACTTTTGAGGACCACATTGTTGGATTGAAGTTATAATTTGTGATTGATTGATTGATTGATTGATTGATTGATTGACATTTCTATTTCACAGTATGTAGATAGAATGAATGTGTATACATTTCAAACGAAAGCACAAGTCAATACAAAATCTGTTATGGTGGACGAACCATGATAAACCATGACCCAGAGAGTGCCTGCCTGGAATCCACTTTGAGAAGCACTGCCATAGACAATAGATATTCACACACACAGTATAGAAAACGTTAGAAATTATGGAGATAGGCCTACATATTTTTTTCTTTTGCAGACATGCTATCTGGGTAAGATACCAAGAAATGTCATGCCCACAACATCCTCCGCCTCTATAACAGGATACTGAATTCAGGCCAACAAATAGCTCTAAAATGCACCAGCTTACAGTATAAGTATATAAGTAGGCCTACATGCATTTTGTGATAAATTAAACAATACTTACAGACAGACAAAAATGCTCAATTGTTTTACTAGTAAAAGTACAATCTTACTTGAAATGTGATGTGAGAAAATGACAGAGAGGGTCGGAGACGAGAAATGTTCTTGAGGTGGAAGAAGGCAGTTTTGGTGACTTGGTTGACATGTCATGGGGGAGGAATGAAAGGGTGGGGTCAAAAATGATGCCAAGGTTGCGGGTGGACGGTGTGACAGTTGATCCATCAATGTTGAGTGATAAATCTTGGGTGGAACTGGTGAGGGAGTTGGATCATCATCTTATCTTCATCTTCTCATCTTCTGTGCTCAGTCTGAGACACTGTAAATTGCCACTACATTTTGTATTTTTTTTTTATTGCTGCAAGAAAACTATGCACAGCATCACTATACACACACACCTGTCCTCTTTCATTCCTTAGCCCCTATACTTTCATTATTTTTACTTTAATTTAACTTTTTTGGTGTTGGTTCTTAATGATGGGCAGTTGAGTGTGTTCTTGTAACATTAAAGAGAGATCGATATCATGAGGCTATATAGGAAAACGGTGGTCTGTGGTCTAGAATCAAGATTATAAAAAGACACACACAGGAAGGAGGTGTGTGTGTGTGTGTGTGTGTGTGTGTGTGTGTGTGTGTGTGTGTGTGTGTGTGTGTGTGTGTGACTGTGTGCGTGCGTGTGTGTGTGTGTGTGTGTGTTCGTGCGTGCGTGTGTGTTCATAGGTGCACAACAGAGTGTGATATGTCATAATGTGATATTTACGTAACAGTGCTGTCTACGTTCAGGACATTGAAGATACTGTACGTCCTCCTCAGTGTATCGTCAAGAGGTGGAACATATCAAATACCTGCAAGAAAGATTCAAGACACGTTATACCGGTAGAAATGGCTAAACATTCTGACAACATTGAGTTCCAAGAGGTAGAAAACATAACAATCTATGAGAGTGTTGAGACCATCACTGCCATTCAGGAGAGGGATCTAAAGAAGATACTGCAGTCTGGTAGGAGACTAAAACAATTCACTATGAAAATAACCGTTAACTTCTTTAAACAAGAGCTGGAAAAAGTATACTCAAATGGGCATTGGCATCAAAATGTAGGCTACTTAAAGTGCCTAAAGTAAAAGTCATTATACAGACTGCCTCATTTCAACTTTTAAAATGTCCAAATCTTCTGAAAATAGCAGGTTTTAATAACTAGATTGGCTATTTTCAAATGGCCAAAGTATATAGTGCTGAAGTGCAGGTTACTGTATGTTTTGAAATAATAAGAGTTCAAGTATATAATACTCAATTACATTACAAATAACTCAAATTATTATTTAAGTAGGCCTACAGTAAGTAAATGTACTTAGTTACTATCACTGCACAAGAGTTTAAAAAAATGTAACTGGTCTCAAACTAACCTCTTGTGCGTGTGTGCGTGCGTGCGTGCGTGCATGCGTGCGCGTGTGTCCTCCAGACATAAGACGGTACAAGCGGGTTGGAGTCGGTGTTGGATTGCTCTGTGCTGTTCTAGCTCTCCTCAACGTTGCTGTTCCACTGTATCTCCGTAAGTCAATAAAGTGTCTAGTTTCAAAATGTATTTGATGTTTTATACATCTGTGATGATCCAACGTGTTTGTAATATAGATTTAGTAGCAGCAACAGAAGCTGTATAGACGCAGTAGTATAGTTGTACAATATTAACTTTAAATTTTGCCTGTCTTCTTAATTAGTGGATAACCAATATTGTATCCGTACAGGTCAGTACTACACGGTGGGGAGAGACCGATGGGTGATCAGTTTCGTAAAAATATATTTTATGACAATTCTTTCAATTGAGTTATGGGGGTCCTTGCCAATTAAAATGTTTGAGAACCACTGTCCTAGTGCAGTTGTTCTCAACCAGTGGTCTGGGGACCACCAGTGGTCCTTGAGGGGGTTCCAGGTGGTCCCCAGGTTAAATTATGTAAGAGTTGTTAAGCACATGGACCCTTATTAGATCATTAACTCTTGAGAGCGTAATATGAAACCAAATGGACCCGTTTCATTTAACACCAGCCTGGGAGCCTGATGGAGGGGAAAGAAAACTGGTTGAAATAACTTCGGGGCTCTCCCCAGGTTGGCAGACGGACAGTAGTAGTAGCACCCAGGGTTACAGCATTGTGGGTTGGGTTACAAAAATCGGGGGATAAAAATGTAAAAGGAATATTGTTTCCATACAGATCAAACCAAAATGGTGGAGAGAGTACAACTAGTGAACAGTTACAAGCAATTACTGGCCAACCTGACCAGAGAGAGAGACCAATTACTGGACAGTTTGACCAGAGAGAGAGACAAATTACTGGACAGCAACAACAACCGAGATTGCCTGAAGTGTGGTCAGTGAGACATCCGTTTTTATTAATTGTTATATGTGTCATAAATGTGGCTAATGACATTGTTTTGTTGATAGAATCAAGTGGATTCACATATGGTGATGGTCTGTGTTATTACATCTCTAATGGGAAGATGAACTGGACGGAGAGCAGACAGTGGTGTAGAGACAGACAATCTGACCTGATTGTCATAAAGAGCCAAAAAAAACAGGTATGATCTAGTCTAGATCTAGTTTCTCAGTAGGCTGCATGTCTGTACTGACGGAAGACCACAGCAGACCACAGTGTGTGGGCGTGCGTGCGTGTGCGTGTGTGTGAGACAGTGTGCGTGTGTGCGTGCGTGCGTGCGTTCTGTAACTTATGTCTCTTTGTGCAGACCAACATCTATTGTACAGTTTAGAAAAAAGTAGCCTGAGCTAACGTGTTAGGTTTGCCACGGCCCAGGCCATAAAAGCCATGTTTTATCTGCAACCTTGTTAGTCACCCTAATGAAGGCAGTTGTGCCGCGTAGGTGCATTTTAGTCTTGCTATGCATTAGCCACTTTAAATGACAGATTGTACATCAGTAACCATCAGATTCTGTCCATGCAGGACTTTGTTGAACGTGTCAACAAGAGAGTGTGGCTGGGTTTGACCGACAGGGAGGAAGAGGATGTATTCTGGTGGGTGGATGGAACACCTCTGAGTCTGACCACATCGACGTAAGAGCTCATCATCTACTATTCTACTTTTGACCATCATTCTTCTGAATTGTATTAAATGTTATTATAAAATACAAACCGTCAGTTGAGGCCAGCTAGTTCATCTTTTTTGTAGCTATGTACTTTGTATCTTTTGCAGCAGCTACAAATGTCGGCTGCATCTTTACATCTTCATGTCGCTGACTTCCATTGACAATGAATGGTAGACTGCTGTATCTTTGCATGTGCCTGTGTGAACGCACCATAAGACTTGTTTACTTGTGTTTTAGTTTTTTTAGAAAAAAAGAAAAATCCTTGTAAAGGTACTGCATTAAATCTGTTCCTACTTCTCCAGGTACTGGGCGACTGGTCAGCCTAATAACCATCAAAGACATAACGGAATGCAAGACTGTGTTGAGTTTAATGATGGTTTGGAAGTTTGGGCTTCAAGAGGATGGAACGATGCACCCTGTTCTTATTCTAGGAACTGGATCTGTGAAAGAGATTTGTGCTGAGACCACCATTGTCACCATGGGTGCGGTCGGGTATAAAATGGTGTTTCCTGCACGAAAATTATACGATCACTTTCTCAACATTTTCTCACCATGTTTGTTTGTTATCTCACAATTTGTTTCCTCGTATTAATTTTATTTTCCATGTAACTTTCTCATCGAATGTGTGCTTTTGTAAGAATTGTCGATGTTCATGTTGTTGCAAACTTCTGTTTTTTATTGTAGTTTTATTTTATTAGGGGGGGGGGGGGGGGTGTCATCATCATCTGAGTATCAGGTCATTGCTTTTTTTTGTCTTCTTTTTTAATGTTATCATTATTATTATTAGTCCCTTTGTTTATCTTCTTTCTTTAACAAAATGAAAACATTGAAAACAAATGGCTGTTAGTAATGTTAGTTAAAAGTGGCACTATATGTAGCTTTTTGTAATTTAATTTAATTTAGTCCAATCTGTATGGTAGAGTATGTTAGGGATAATATCTGGCTAGGTGGTCATTGACAGGGAGTTTAACCACCAAGGGTCATTGACAGGGAGTTTAACGACCCAGGCTGGAGGTGAATTATATCCCGACAATGACCAGCTAGCCAGATATTATCCCGCTTATTACATGGCTACCTAACATAAATTAATACATTGACCCAAAACACAAGAAAAAAAGTATCCCATAAGTTCACACTGGCTGCGTCTGCCCAGCTGCAAGTCTGCAGCACTGTCGGAAAACAAGGAAGTGAGTTGATCAAATAGAATCAATTTCCGGGTACTGCTTCGTCTATTTCTCGCGGCTCAAATGTTTTCTTTTTGGCTGTTGGAAACGGCAATAAATCAACGAGGCCCAGCAGGTGATCAGAGGGTTTGATTAGGCAGCGGTCTGTTATAGAGCGGAATTCAGCGTTTGACCAATCAGAATCAAGCATTCAACCAAGCCATGCAATAATACAATATAACTTATACAATCTGTATGGTAGAGTATGTGAATACAATATAACTTCAAAATCTACGGTAGTCTCGTGTTACCAGACATGCCTCTCGCAATTTTCAAATTGTCTATTTTTGCTTAGCAGAAATGGAAATAAAAATATTTTAAAAAATATTTTCATGAACGGAAATGGCTTCTTTCTTACTCGAATTTTGGGAGGTGTAGTTCCAGACTCTATATACTAGTATATACAGTAGCATTTCGAGATTGTGGAATAGTACGCGAGACAGGAAAGTTACATGCTTGCTGATATTATAATTGTTTATTCCCACAATGTCTCTCTCTCTGTGTCTCACTCTCTGATAACAGCACTGAGAGGGTTCAGAATACTACAATACAAACTGAATCCTCGGTCGGTGTGGATATATAATGTACAAATTTAACCCTATAAGCCCAAACCACACCAATGATTCGCCATGCAACTACTTAGGCCTACAAGTTACAACCATTATCCCCAATGGCAAATAGCAAGGAGTAGCATCGGTACAGTTGACCTTAAAACTGTTTTGTTGCCAGGAGTTGCAACTGGTGTTGGTTTGGGCTTTAGTGGTACCAGTCGGTGAGATGTAGGACTGGTGTTAATGGTGTGGTTTGGGCTTTAGTGGTACCAGTCAGTGAGATGTATGGACTGGTGTTAATGGTGTGGTTGGGCTTTATAGTGGTGAGAGCTGGGAAGCTCTTCTCTCCTCTGTTCTCTAGAGCCAGACGAGTCCCCAGTGGCTCATCTCTCACACGGAGAGATGGACACTGAGATAATGATAATGAGACTGTGTGTGTGTGTGTGTGTGTGTGTGTGTGTGTGTGTGTGTGTGTGTGTGTGTGTGTGTGTGTGAGAGAGAGAGAGAGAGAGAGAGAGAGAGAAGCATAGAGAGAGAGAGAGAGAGAGGAGAGAGAGAGAAGCATAGAGAGAGAGACAGACAGACAGACAGACAGACAGACAGACAGACAGACAGACAGGCAGGCAGGCAGACAGACAGACAGACAGACAGACAGACAGACAGACAGACAGACAGACAGACAGACAGACAGACAGACAGACAGACAGACAGACAGACAGACAGACAGACAGACAGACAGACAGACAGACAGACAGACAGACAGACAGGTCTCTTTCGTGGAATGCACCATTTACCTGGGCGAGGGTATAGCAGTCTCTCGTCGCAGGCCGGACAGACGTGGGGCAGGTGGAGCAGCAGGGTGGGATTCTTCGGGCTCGGGGCAACCAATCAGGAGGGTGACTCGTTATTGACAGGTAGGGGCGTGTCATGGTGATGTTTATTTGTTGATTTGTGAGAAGAGGCTGGGAACTTATGATGTAAAGGCATCACACGCTGCAACACGCACACACACACACACACACACACACACAAACACACACACACACACGCACACACACACACACACACACACACACACACACACACACACACACACACACAGAGAGAGAGAGAGAGAGAGAGAGAGAGAGAGGAGTCATAATCACATCTTTCCCACCATTCCGTCCAGAGATCTTCCTGATAACTGGCCAATCAGGACAGGCAGCCATGGGTTGTTTATTGGGGTCACGGGGGAGTGGCCTGTCGATCTAACAAGCCAATGATGGGTGGGCGTGAAGCTGATCACCGATAAAGCCTCTCAGCCAATCACAGACGGCCCTGAGACACAAGCAGGTCCCACAGGAGCAAAGGGGCGTGTCTGTGAATGTAGAGAGGTCTCTCTCTGTGTGTGTGTGTGTGTGTGTGTGTGTGTGTGTGTGTGTGTGTGTGTGTGTGTGTGTGTGTGTGTGTGTGTGCGTGCGTGCGTGTGCATTACATAAGCACAAGTGACTGTGTTCTACTGCTGTGGTTCCCAAACAGGGGGTTGGGACCCCTAACTTATTTCAGTCCCCAGATGATCAGTGCAACATTGTTTTCTAGCTCAACAACAAACAAACCAACATACAGTATAAGCGTATCCATGACATCTGCACAAGTGGCATGTAATGGAGTTGGAACAACAGGTGTTCAGGAGGAGGAGAGACGATGATACATAATTAAATATCCATCTCCGCTCCGTTACTGACAGCGATAATCATGGTCAGAATACCATGCGGAAATAACAATGTACAATTCATGCCTTTAGCAAAGTGTTTATTGAACTCAACACACAATGGAAATGAATCACATAAATATAGTGCAAAAAGACAGGTAAACAATGAACCTATTTGTCTAATAAACAACATGCTATCTCAACATCATTCTGTACATTTCAAACTATAGCATAGCAGGTAAACAATGGACATATATAGCATCTGTCTAAATAACATGCACAGTCAAAACTAATATCAGAGATATAAAACATGACAATGCGTGACCAAGAAAGCAATATCTTTATAACCTAAAGTTTAGCATCAATCGATGCTCCAGGCAGGGGGTCTCCAGCTAAATTATCGATGGTTATAAACCAAAATGGACCCTTACAATTCCCAGGTCTGTAACTCTTGAGTGTGTACAAATGGAGCCGTGTGTGTGTGTGTGTGTGTGTGCGCGCGTGCGTGCATGCGCTCACATTCAGTTCATTGTAAGTGTCATTACAACAGTATAGTTTATGTGAATATCACATGAACTCTGCTCTCAGAATCTTGTCTGAGTGTTTGTCAAACACATGAGGGTTCTCAGAACCTAATTTAGGCTCTGCCCTTTCTCCCCAAAAAATAGTGTAAGAATACCAGATCTAACTTATAGATCAGGGCATACTGTAGGCCTACTGTACATCCTCCTTCAGGAGTAGATCTGGTTATAATGGAAATGCAGTGGTGGAAAGTAACTAAGTACATTTACTGTACAATTTTTAGGTATTTTTTACTTTACCTGAGTTTTTCCAATTTCCAATACTTTTACTTCTACTCCACTATACATCTCAGAGACACACAAATTGTACTTTTACTACACTACAATTATTTTAAAACTTTACTTACTAGTTACTTTGTAGATTTAGATTATTATTACATAACATGCACACAATTTGTCGCAACGCGACATACATTTGAGAACTTCAATTTGGACATTCTGCATAATTGGAACTTTTAAGTACATTTTGATGCCAATACTTTTGCACTTTCACTCAAGTGCATTTTGAATTCCGGACTTTTGCTTGTAACAGAGTAGTTCTTCATTGCAGTATTGATACTTATACTTAAAGAAAAGAGTACTTTTCCCACCCCGGATTAGAAGGCATCGTCCTCAGGTCCGAACGGGTAAAAGAGGCTGTCAGGACTGCTCTCTCCGTCCAGGAGACTCCTCCCACAGCTGGAGTCTGGAGACGACATTCCCTGGAAAATCGACTCCCCTTCGTCGTCGCCGCCGCTCGCCGCCACCGCCGCTGCACGATCCTCCTGGTCGCCGAGCAGAGTGGACAGGAAGTGGATGTACTTCATGGACAGCCGGAGGATGTCGTTCTTGCTCAGCTTCCTGTCGGGGGGGTGGGTGGGGATCAGGTCTCGGAGCTCGGAGAAGGCCCCGTTGACGTTGTGCTGGCGCCAGCGCTCCCGCGTGTTGGTGGAGGAACGACCCCGCACCATGACCCTGGGCTGGGAGGAGCCTGGGGGGGGGACAGAGGGGGGTCAGAGGTCAACATACCGTAGCGTTGCTGTCGGGGAAAGAAACCTTGTACGTCAATATTGAAACTAATTTCTTTCTTTTATTTTTTAGGGGCAAACGCATGGCTTTCCGAAATTACACCATAGGCCAGCCAAGTGATTGATTGATTGATTGATTGATTGAAAATTGTTTGTAGAATGGGTAGTTCAACGAAAGTACAGGTCAATACAAAATCATGCGCAGAAGTAGTAGCAGAAATGACTACAGATCGGTTATTCATGTTATTTTGGAAAGTCAAGTCAAACTGAAAGTGATTAAGTCTGTGGGTTTTAAAATATTAAACAATAAAAGAATGGCTTGTGACTAAAATAATATGATTGGATCCATGGGAATACAGGTTCATTATTCCCTTTCCTGAAAAGTAATGCTTTTTTCATTCACAAGCAAATAATAATAATAATAATCCTACCATCATTGCTGTCCATTTCATATGGCACAGGTCTTCGTTTGATTCTGTTGTTGTTGTTGTTGTTGGGGTTCATAATATCGCACTTCTCTGAAACGCTGCACAACAAGACATGACATAATATTATTTTGGTTCGTGGGATCACTCAAAAAAAATCCAAGAAATCTTAGAATATGTGGCATATATATGTATAGAGATCATTTTTGTCTTCCTTTCCCTGCAATGTCTGTGTGCTATAATCATGGAAGTCTATTGATGGGTTTCTTTCAAATCAATTAAAAAACGTATAAATCTTATAAACGGAATGATGTGTAGGTTGTCAATCATTAGACACAAAAAAACTACAGTAAAACATCACAATGAAACATATACAGTTTACATTAACCCTAGAACGCTTTAAACATTTTGTCACGCCATCACTACTAAACACATGCAGGATTATATGAACAGGAGTTTAAATTCTTACCTGTTGTTATAGTTATAGTCCAGAAGAGGCTGCTGTTGTTGCAGCAGCTCGTGGTGGTACAGCATGGTGGTGGTTGTGTTCACAGGGAGCGGATGACTCAACCACACCATGCCTGCTGCAGCTGCGAGGTTCCCGGCGAGGGGTTTGTCAGTGTGCCGCTGTCTGTGCAGTCAGTGCACGGATCGGAGCGAATCGACTATTAGTGGCTGTGATGTTGTTTGGTTAGGCTTGGTTTGTGTTCGGCTTTTAATTTATAGGCCTCTCTCTCCTGCATGCTCTCCACGCCTCCTGAGTCCTGGCATCCATCAGAGGCCGGTGTCTTTGTGGTCCACTCCCCGGGGACACACGCCCCTCTGCGGGGCTGAGGGGACGTCCAAGGACCGCTGGGACTGCTGCGTCGTGCTTTCCGGTGTCTGGCCATGGCCAACAGATATGATACCCCTCCTCGTGCCCCCCCCCCCCCCCCCACACACACACACACACACACACACACCTCCTTTTCAGGGGTGAAAAGGAGCCAAATGTCAAACTAGGGGGTTTTCTGAATCCATTCCAATCCAAGCATTATAGTTTTGCACAAAAAGACTCATTGGGCTAAAACAAAAGGCCATAGCCACTGTGATTTTTGTTTTTTTGTGCAAAAATGCTTAATTGGAATGGATTCTTGACACGTCAGTGTCACATCACATGCTATACTAGTATACTTAAATTATGAAATTTAATTAAATTTAGGGGAAAAATGCCTAATTGTGCCTTAACAGGCTGTTTAATGGTGGCCATGGATTTGGAGCTCTCGAATTTTGCCAGCATGTTTGCGAGGGGCATATATAAGGGCTCAATTCGTTTTTTACCCTTCATGATAATGATAAATCCACTGAGAAACGGACCTGCTCTCCGCGGTCATGGAAGCATCAGATATTACCCAACTAGTGAGTAGTGTGTCGTCAGTCGTGCCGCCGTGGCCGTGGGAGGACTCCTTTCCTCCGGGCTCTGGCCTCACGACGCACCGCGGGGGTGCATGGCCCCTGTCCGTATACCCCTACTACCCTACTGGGGAGTCGTGATGCCGCTGACTGAGGAGGGAGGGATTCTGGTGCTGCATGCAGTCCTCCTCCCCCTCCGCTTCTGTCCCACCAGCATAAGTTCCTCTTGATTTTCACAAACGATAAGAAAACAAAGCAAAAATAACACTGAATGGTAAGAGTAATATAGTTAGTGATACATTCATATGTTGAGGGGAGGGTCCTGGCTAATGTGGCTATAATGTGTGTCTGTTTCTATGTTATTTTTGTTCCAAAGAGAGCCGTTTACTTAATCTGTTTACATAATTTGGAAACAAACTGCTTTGATGCCTTCCTTTAAATGTTCGCACTCTTTTTGCAGCTTTTAGACTTTTGTCATGCAGATTTAAATGAAACACTGTTTTTTATAAAGATAAATATCTATTTTATGATTTTTATCCATTAAACTCGATCTGCATGTGACCAAAAAAAATTGACGTATACGGTTCCATTATTTGGATCATCACACTTACCGTTGCGTGCGTGCGTGCGTGCTTGTGTGTGTGTGTGTGTGTGTGTGCGCGCGCGCGTGCGTGTGTGGGCCGGTGTGCGTGTGCATATGCGTCCGTATAGCCTATATTTTCCCCACCTATTTGACAATGCTCAAATAGTGACACCAGTGATAGAGTTCACCACAGTCTGTCAGTCCCTGCATGTCAATGTCATGACATCAAATTGCATGACATGGTGGTCAACGTGTCATGGGTGCAATTTGATCCAGGCAACCCTTTTGACATGAAGCGCCAAGTTCTCATCTTCTTAACAGTCAGTGTGCCTTCAACATTATTTTTGAAATATTTAGACACAGATGCAGACTCCCTCCCCATGCTGCATGCAGTCAGAGTTAGGAGTTGAATGAACGTAGAATTATGTGCAGGGACTCAATTTAACTGACTAAACCTTTTTGAATATTATTATATTCAAAATATATTTACCAAAACGGCCCTGTCAAAAAATAGATTTTAGCGATCCGGTTTTATACCAATAAAAAGAACTAAAGACGCCTCCAAACTTCATGGGCCTTCTACAGGTGTAATTATGAAAGACGCGTGGGGACGTCCTGGGCACAAAAGATGTTAAGGCTGTCTACCCCTGGGATAAAGTATATGTACTCAAAGTGGCTACTGGCCCAGGCCACCATGTGCTTTTAGGTGCCCAAATCAAGAAAAATGCAGAAGTAGAGTTCTTCCGGGTGCTTTATATATGGGTCTGCTACATGTAAGTGACTTATTTCTATCCCGTTCAAAGGTCGGTATAGTGGTCCATTTACAGCAGTATGTCATCTCCATGCTGGGCCCAACCAGTGTTATCATTCATTTCCATGCTGGGTCCATTCTCCCCCCCCCCCCCCCCCCCCACCACACACACGCACGTCTGGAGTACCTCTCAGCTCCTACACACATCACACAGCATTAGCCTTTTAATTAACACTATCAATATGTCATGCACACACACACACACGCACACACACACACACACACACACACACACACACACACACAGTCTCATTATCATTATCATTATCTCGGTGTCCATCTCTCCATCCACTTGGTCTCTCCTCCCAGAGAGATGAGCCACTGGGGACTCGTCTGGCTCTAGAGAACAGAGGAGAGAAGAGCTTCCCAGCCTGCGGTAGAGCTCTAGGGATCTCACTATAATTATCAATTACAATTCACAATGTAGGCATTTAGCAGATGCTCTCATCCAGAGCGACGTACAATAAGCAAGATAAACATATTCATACATACATAGAATGCAGAGACAGTGTAGTGTCTCAGTAAACTATAGGATCATAGAATGCAGAAACAGTGTAGTGTCTCAGTAAACTATAGGATCATAGAATGCAGAGAGACAGTGTAGTGTCTCAGTAAACTATAGGATCATAGAGTAAACTATAGGATCATAGAATGCAGAGAGACATATAATATTCGTAAACACAGTACCCACTACCTAGAAGCTCAAGGAGAAACAGGGAAGTCTAATAAAGTAACCAATGAGACTAATATAAAAACTAACAACGAGATTTGCTAATCAACAAATAAAAAGAGAAACAACATTTGCTATACGTCAAAGCAGGAGCAGTGTCTGGGAAGTGCAGTGCCCATGGAAATCCTTTTCAAACTCACTAGGGGAATTACAGAAGCCAGTTTGAGTTCTTTCCCCAATGCAGACTGAGATTTCGTTGAGGGCATGATAAGTGATAATACAGTGAGTGTGTAATTTAAAACAATAACAATTGTGGATGACGAGTATGTTAATATTAAACTGAAAACAATTCTGTGGTTGGACAACCATTGCTCTGTGTATTGATGACATGTGTCACCCTATGCAAGATGTGATGACACTGATTTGTACTAATGATGCAAGAGTCTAGACATGGCTGCTTTGGAAGACTATATATACTGATGGTGTAACAGACATTGCAAAGAGAAGGATGTGGTTCCATACAAGCCGTGTGCACGCATTTAGAAAAACATAACTTTAACTTGTCTGTACATTCATTAGTGGAAGACAGTTGCAATTTTAGAGAGATAGACCCCAAGGTTTGCATAGGCCTACTTCATTAGCTACAGATACGCAGATCCCGGTGGACAAGTCTTACGCGTTTCGGCTATGCAGCCTTGATGACAACCACAAAACTAGTTCAGCTTGTCGAACTTCCTGTCCCCTCCTGTCCTCAAGTAACACTGTCCTCTGAGAAGCCATCTGCTGAAACTGTAATAACGTAACCTAACCTAACATGAACACACCCATTCACCTTTGCAGCTATATGGCCAGTATACAGTGGATATAACTTCCCTGTCTTGCTGGGTATATCTAACCACTTTAGCCTGACATCTCAATTTTGGGCATGTCATTATGTACCATATGCAGAACGCATCCATCCAGGATAGTTCAAGCTGCTGGTGAGTTTGATGTTGTTTAATACAATGTATCCACTTTCTATCTGCAAAGTGTTTGTTTCACAAAAATGTTATGAGCTACTTCCTGTCAAAAAAATCCTTGCAGATGATTATATTTAAGTATCAGAGTTTTGAAGCACTCGTTATCAGTAAGGCAACCTCCAGCTGCCTCCTGCATATATGCAAATTCAGAACAGGTGTGTTTATCATAATAAACTGATGATGTGTCCAAGTTTATGTATCAGTTTAACTTACTGAAACAACTCTGGGAGTGGCAGTACCAGTGACAACCAGGAACAGATTGGGTGAGAGTGTGTTGACATTTGGAGAGACAGAGGACGGCCGGAGAGACGGCAATCTTGGGTGGTGAGGATTGGCAGCCCAAACCACTTCCTCCGTGAGAATCGAGGAACCAAAAGCGACGACTGCAGTGAAACCTGCAAGGAGGGTTTCAAATCAGCCTTGTATTGTAAGGTGCAGAGGCTGAGATGGGTGCTGTTTCAATTTACTGTTTATTGTGAACCTTTTTACATTGGTTACAGTCGTGCCATTTCTTTCTGTCTTTACCCATCCTGGCTTGTTTCTTGTATGAAACAAAATGATAGATACAAGATATATCGGCCACATGACATCTTACGTTGTCATTTACTGCCCTAAATAAACATTAAAGTCCATTGACTTGGCTGGCAAACGCTCTAAACAAACATTAAAAATCTTCAGGCATATGTCGTAATATTCAACAACAAATGGCTGTGGCTGAACATTCTGACACCATTGAATTCCTAGTATAGAGGTAGACAATGTGTGGAAGTCCATATTTGGACTGGCAGAGATAATAAACCCAGCCCTGGCAGCGTCCTCTATAGGTTGTGTTAGCCAAACTTTGGCCGAATCAGCAAACAAACACTGTCCAATCACAGCACTGAATTCTCTCTGCCTGCGAGCATGTCGTAAACCGACAACGTGGGACGGCGAGAGCCTTTATAAGGCAGTGTAGGCGGGGCCCAAAGAGTTAAATAACGAAGAACGCCAAAAGAGCAGCATGTCTGACTCCCACCCCGGCGAATCGTCCTCCGCCGCCCGGCCCGGTGTGCACCCAGGCGGGCCCGGTGTGCACCCAGGCGGGCCCGGTGTGCACCCAGGCGGGCCCGGTGTGCACCCAGGCGGGCCCGGTGTGCACCCAGGCGGGCCCGGTGTGCACCCAGGCGGGCCTGCAGGCCTGCGGGACCACCCACAGCTCCGAGACGTGCTCAGGAAGCAGGACGAGTACATGATGCGCCTGGTCAACGCCTCCCTCCGGACCCTCGCCACTTCTCCTGCTGTCCAGCTGCCCCAGTACACCCCAGACCATCCGACGACAGCTCCCACTGGCGTGCCGTGGCCGCCGCACGGAGCACGGGGTCCCGTTTTCCGGGGGGACGACAACAACGCGGAAGCTCCCACTGGCGGCGGGCCCTACGTGCCCGTGCAGATGCTGTGGTGGCAGCAGATGTACGCCTGGCACTACTACATACAACAGCAAGTGGCCACGACGGCCGCCGCCGCCTCCTCCTCCTCCCAGGCGCCCCCGAGCTCCTCCCTCGCATCCCCCGCCGAGCCCAGCGGGGCCGTGCGGCAGCCGTCGTTGTCAGGGCCCGACCCCGCGCCGGCCCGCTGGGACATCCGGGCCAACGCCGCGCCACGGCGGCAGCAGCAGGTCGCCGCCAACGCGGGGGGCGAGCCGGCGCCGGGCACCGACTGGCTGGAGCGGCTGTACACGATGTCCAACGTGTGCGTGCTGCTCAGCATCATGTACTTCTCGTCGTCGGCCAGCCTGCTGGTCATCGTGGCGGGCGCCATGCTGCTGGTCTACCTGCAGCAGAACGCCTGGTTCCCCTTCAGGCCCGAGCAGCAGCAGCAGAACCCGGGGGGAGGAGGAGGAGGAGAGAGGGGCCGGGCTCCCGGCGAGGAGGCCGAGACTCGCCAGGACGCGCTTGGGGAAGCGGCGCAGCTGGCGGCGGGTGGCGGCAGCGGTGGCGAAGGAGGCTCGGAGGGAAACGGCCATGACGCCGGTGAGACCGTCCAACAAGCTCCTCGCAGCTTCCTCACCGCCATCTGGACCTTCATCACTGCCTTCTTCCTCTCCCTCATACCCGAGGGACATCCATACACCACCAACTAGACCAGAGGGACATCCCTACACCACCAACTAGACCAGAGGGACATCCGTACACCACCAACTAGACCAGAGGGACATCCCTACACCGTCAACTAACTAGACCAGTGGATTCTCATACTGCGATCATATGACCATATAGTTATAAATAATAGAGACGGCAACGGAATTCCCCTCCCATCCACTTACATGGAGTTGCTCACCCAGCGCATACTTCCATTTCACCCCTTCTTCCGGGTTGGCAAAGTGGTGGCCCCAAGCCCATTTTGGCCGCGAGTCGTTCGTGCGTGCGAGTCATGAATGAGCACCGCCGTTGGTGCGATGCACGTTCATGTTTTAGGCCCAGTTCGGGGCTTGATTATGACCTTATCTGCTTGACGAGAGGTGTGGTGAAACACTCGTCTACGTAAGCATATTGATATCCATGACACGACCATCAATAAGATCTCGTGTCTCATAGGAGGGCTGTGAGCAGTTCAGAATCCCATCCACCAGTGGCAGTAACATCATCGTTACGCAGATTTTTTTTAAACAAGATTATATATATTTTTTAATATTTAGATTTGTATATTATCGTGAGAACGATGCCTTCCAATATCACATTGCAACTTTTCAGCCTGACGTTTCTATTAGCTTGGATTCCCCATCGATGTTGTTACTGGTGGACGGGCGTATGAACTGCCCACAGCCCTCCCATGAGACACAGACAGAGTGGAAAACAATTGTGGCATTTTGTCATGAACATTAACTAGGACAATTATATCAAGATAGGTAGAAAAGTGGTGAAGTGGTCCTTTAAGTGCAGCACTGTACTTGGTTACTTTTTACCACTGCAAATGTCAAGGACCACCAAATGTATGTATTTGGCCACAGACTCCCATCTGAAAATGTTTTGTGCTATAGGGACCCCCAGAAGAGAATATTTAAAATAAAACTAGTATCTCTAAAATATCTCTAAAAGTAAAATTCTAATTCAAAATGATTTCTTTCTCTATATCCTAAAGTAGGCCGAAAGTTGTACAGTTGGAACGGAGTTTCTAGATAAAAGTATATAACTAGATTTTAAAAAATCTATTCGCTTTCATCATCGAACTATATGTCAATTCTCCATTAATTGTCAATGGTATTTTCTTAGCAGTGGGAATAACACTAGCGTGGTCGCCTTTTAAACAGGCTGATGATTAACTAACTGCTAGCAGCTGTACAAGCTTGTACGAGATATTTTTGAATAGTCAATATGGACCTTTACGGGTCGATTTGGTGTCATTCGTGCACTCTCAGAGTTTAAGGGGTGCTTCATAATGTGCCATAGTGTCGTAGTAAATCAGTGTCATACAAATACTGAAGAGAAGCTTTAAACTGGAGACTTTACATTCGAGTGTGCGAACATTGGAGCTTGTAGATCTGCTATATTCCAATATTGCAGTATTAATACTTTTACTTGCCGTATGTAAAGAATGTATTTTTTCCACCACTGTGTGCAAATAACAACTAAAAGCAGGCCTGCCGGCCTGCACAAATCGATGTTATTAGGCATGCTGGTAACAGTTAACATGTGTGACATCACTGCAAAGCTCTGAGCAGCATTAAAAGGTGGTGCTGCATGTTTACTAATTGTGTTACTAGATCACGCTTAATGTCCCATCTCTAGCACTAATCACTTAAACATGGCGTCTTCCATTGAGAGCTTGCTGGAGAACATCTCCGGCGTTGCTGACAATCCCGTCGAGCAACTGCGGAACCTGAAAACGGCCATTTTATCCGTGCCGGCCAGCGGCCTGAGGGACATCGTCGTTCGCGACAGGCGGTGGCTCGACGCAATCTTCTCCCTCCTGCACACGAGCGACGGGGAACAGATCGAGCTGTGCGCCGACATCCTCCGCCACGCGCTCCCGGCGCTCAGTCCCGTTCACGCGGCCCGCACGCTCCGGTCGGAGCTGCGGGCCGGCCTGGTCCACCCCGTCGCCGCCGTCAGGGCGCTGGCCCTGACGCAGGTGAGCCGGATGACGGGCGACGGCGAGGCGGCCGCCGAACTCCTGAAGAACCACGACGAGGTCCTCCGCGAAGTGGTCCGCTGCGTCGGCGTGGAGGAGATGAGCGTGGCGAAGGAGGCGGTCGGCTCCCTGGTCAAACTGAGCCGGTCCGAGGGCGGTTTGGAAGCCTTGTTTTCCCAGGGCAGCCTCCTGGACGGCATAAAGGAGGTGATGGCGGCGGGCGGCGTTCCCAGGTGCAGAGTGTACGAGCTGGCCATCGGCGTGGCGTCCACGTCGGCCGCTGCTCTCTGTCACTGCGCCGACAGCGGCGTCCTCTCTCCACTGCTGGACGAGTTGACCGGAGACGACGTTCTGATCAGGGCCACGGCCGTTGATATGGTGACCACGTTAGCCCACAGCCGGCACGGGCGGCAGTTCCTCACGCTGCACGGCATCATGGACAAGTTCTCCGGCATGATCCAAGGAGCCGATGCCGACGCGTTCTCCTCTCTGTACCTGCCCGGTCTGGTGACGTTTTTCGGCACGCTGGCCGTGGCGGAAGGGCCCCGGCGAGTGTGCGAGCGCTACCCGGCCTTCCAGGACAAGGTGTTCGAGATGGCCATGGGCCCGGACCCCGCCATGACCGGCGTGGCGCTGGACACTCTGGGGCTGCTTGGATCTGACGCCGAGGGCAAACGGGTCCTGCAGGGGGCGGTAGAGAAGTTTGCGGCGGTGCTGTCCAGAATGGGTCGGCTGGCCGCGTCCGGAGCCACGGAAATGCGAGTCCGCTGCCTGGAGTGCGCCGCGCGTCTGCTCGGCCTGCGGGAGCAGCAGGCCCAGCCGGACCTCTTGGCTCTGACTGAGTCCTGGTTCCGCCTCATGGCGGACAATACGATGGACATGATGGCCAAGGTCGCCGCGCAGCCCTTCCCCGAGCTGAGCTGCGCGGCGTTTCGCGTGCTCGCGGCCGTCGCACCTCAGCCCTGGGCTCAGCGGGTGATGATCGGCACCCCGGGGTTCATGGAGTTCGTCGTGGACCGTGCCACGGGAAGAACTAAGGAGGTGAAGGACGCCAAGTTCAAACTGGTGAAGGCGCTCGCAAACTCGCCGACGGCGGCGAGTGTCTTGGGCAGCCAGCATTACCTGCATCTGAAGAGCTACCTCAGAGAAGGGCCCTACTACGTTCTGGCTGGGGCGGCGGTCGCCACAGAGGAAGCAGAGTGATATCACGTGCGACCGAGCCACACGGAGCCCGGCATCCCTCTCTGGGTGTTCTGGTCACGTTGGGACATTTTTTTGTCATAAGATTTACTCTATGGTGAACAGGGGAGAAAGGGCCTTGCACAAAGGTTTTATCACTTAATTGTGTCATTTTGTTTTCTCTTACAAATCGAAATCGCTGTGGTGCAGACGGTAATTCACGGACAAAAATGGCATAGCTTCTTCACTGGTGCACATGCATCGTATTGACACTGACAATGCCGTTCTTGTTCTATAGATCTGTGATTTTCAACCCTTTTCATATCAAGGTCCATTATTACCTTTTCAGCATTTGAGCCATGGACCACCATTTGATGACCAAAAACGTACTATAACTGGCCTCAGGCCTGAGGCCGGTTATGGTAGGCCTCAGGTATACCATTCTGAAATTTATTTTAATAATATTTGGACTGCTGGACAGCTCTCTTCACTCTTAAAGAAATGTTTTTATATTTAAATGAGCTGAAGAAAGTCACCACTCGCACCACACATTTCTCTGCGAATGGTTTTAATACTGCCGCATGTCGACAGGTGTGTGTATTCGTGCAGGAGGCCTTACGTGAGCAACGAGGACACGTATGGCTGTGCTAGTCTATGTTGTGAACAAAGGTGGCTTATTCCTAGTATTCGTGCCATTTGTGTCCTCATGACACACTCACTCCAAAACCAAAAAGCTTACCTCAGAGTGAAATAAATATAACGTAATCCCTTTATAAATTTGATTTGAGTATGTTTAGTTATGCTAAAATGTCGGCTTCAGTTACAAATATAATAACTATAATATATAATAACTAATCAAATACAATAGTATGCTTCTAATGCTTCTGTACTAGTCTGTCACCAAATGTAATTACTTATAGGCTGAGGACATCATAGAATAGCGAATGCAAGGCTGACGTCACGGTAGACGTGACAGCCTATACCGGCGTCATTTTGATCGTGATGGCCTACAAGCGCTACATGTTGTGTATAAAGTTGGTGTTTGCGCTCTCTTTCTCTCACACACGTTATACATTCGCGTTAGCTTGCCGATTCATACTGCAGTAGATGGGCGAGCCGTTTCCTACCTGCTGCTCCATCTGTCAAACCACCACTTCGGTCATTTAATTATTTAATATCTCCGACTGACGGTGACAATGAGTCTCACGCGGCAGTTGGGCTTACTGCTGTGGAAGAACTATGTGCTGCGGAAACGTCGGATCCTGGCGACCATGTGTGAAATGGCCCTGCCTCTGCTGTTCGCGGGCGTACTCGTTTTCTTGCGCTGGAATGCTCCGCCCGGGGAAGATATAGAACAAGAGGTCTATAGCAATATCTCTTTTGAGCAGCTAATGTCCCAGAGGCTTTGGCGTCCTTCGACAAACATAAGCTTGGCCTACGTGCCAGGTGGCTCCAAAGCGGTGCGGCAGGTAGCAGAAGATGTTCAGGTCAGCCTGAGTGGCTTTGCGGGATACCAGGAGCTCCGTGTCGAACCACTCTGGTTCGACACGGAGCAGCAGCTCGAAGACTACGTGAGGAACGATCCTGACTCAGCGAAGGTCTACGCCGCCGTGGTGTTCAAAGATTCCTTCCGTCGCAACGATGAGGAACTGCTACCCCCGCAGGTGAGCTATCATCTGCGGTTAGGCTACTCCAACAGCTGGCACACAGACAGGCTGTTTCCCCTGTTCCCGCAGCGGGGACGCAACCGGCCTTCTGATTACAAGGACTTTCTGCTGGTGCAACATGCGGTAGACCGGGCCGTCATGCGCTTCTACAACAAAGCTTTGGCAGATTCCCTGCTGAACCGGACCAAAGTGCTCCTGTCCCGCTTCCCTGACCCGGCGTACAGGGCAGACTATTTCGCGTTGTACAGCGTGTACATCTTGCCGCTGCTGCCGGTGTTCGGCTTCTACTACGCCTCGGTCAACGCGGTGCGGGCCCTGGTGCAGGAGAAGGAGAGCAAGCTCAGGGAGTACATGCGCATGATGGGCGTCAGCAACTGGCTCCACTGGAGCGCCTGGTTCCTCGCGTCGTTCCTCGGCCTCTCCGTCTCTGTCGTCCTGGTCACGGTGCTCCTGCGCGTTCCCATTGAGTACCGGTGGGGCCGCGCCAACGGGGTCAGCACAGCAGTGCTGAACCACAGCGACCCCACGCTGCTGCTGCTCTTCCTGCTGGTCTCCGCCGTGGCCACCGTCAACTTCAGCTTCATGATCAGCACCTTCTTCTCACGGGCCCACGTGGCGGCGTGGGCGGCCGGCCTCATCTACACCCTGAGCTACTTGCCTCACGTGTTCCTGAGCCGCGGCCGGAAGACCCCCGCCTGCCTCATCTCCAACGTGGCCATGGCCATGGGTGCCGAGCTCTTCGCCGCATTCGAAGGCAAAGGCACGGGCATCCGGTGGTCCGGCCTGTTCCAGTCGGTGTCGGTGGACCGTGATGTGTCCCTGGCGTGGGTATTGGGCATGCTGCTGCTGGACGCCTCGCTGTACGCCCTCGTGGGGTGGTACGTGGAGGCCGTCTTCCCCGGCGAGTACGGCGTGCCGCTGCCGTACCACTTCTTCGCCACAGCCTCCTACTGGCGCGGCAGCCCCCGCACGACTCCGCTCGGCGGGAACGAGGAAGAGGTGGGGGAGAGCGCCTCCG
This sequence comes from Protomyctophum bolini, assembly GCF_963924005.1. Taxonomy (NCBI): domain Eukaryota; kingdom Metazoa; phylum Chordata; class Actinopteri; order Myctophiformes; family Myctophidae; genus Protomyctophum; species Protomyctophum bolini. The sequence goes on along the minus strand of NC_137881.1, from coordinate 24,040,606 downwards.
CCACCGCCAGGGGCGAGTTCATGGAGGAGGAACCCACCGGACTGGTCCCCGGGGTCTCCATCAAACACCTGACCAAGGAATTCAACGCAGGCGACGGGACACGGCGGCGGCAGGCCGTGCGGGACCTCACGGTGAACATGTTCGAGGGACAGATCACCGTGCTGCTGGGTCACAACGGGGCCGGGAAGACCACCACACTGTCCATGCTGACCGGCCTGTTCCCGCCCACCAGCGGTCAGGCCCGCATCAACGGCTACGACATTCGTCGCGACATGGCCCTGATCCGCCGCAGCCTAGGCTTCTGTCCCCAACACGACATCCTGTTCGACGACCTGACTGTCGGCGAGCACCTGCTCTTCTACGCGCACCTGAAGGGCCTCCCCCGAGACCAGATCCCGGCCGACGTGGACCGCATGCTCGGCGTCCTGAACCTGGGGGACAAGCGGCACGCCCTCGCCAGCGCCCTCTCCGGTGGCATGAAGAGGAAGATGTCGATCGGCGTCGCCCTGAGCGGCGGCTCCAAGGCGGTGCTGCTGGACGAGCCCACGTCGGGCATGGACGTGTCCGCACGGCGAGCCATCTGGGACCTGCTGCAGGGGGAGAAGCGCGGGCGCACCGTCGTGATCACCACGCACTTCATGGACGAGGCCGACCGGCTGGGCGACCGCGTGGCCATCATGAGCGGAGGGGAGCTGCGGTGCTGCGGCTCGCCGCTCTTCCTCAAGAGCAAGTACGGTGCCGGTTACCACGTGGCCATCGTGAAGGACGCTCGGGCACACTGCGACGTGTCCGAGATCACCCGTCGGGTCCACGCACACGTCCCAGACGCCATGCTGGAGAGCAACGTGGGGGCGGAGCTCTCCTACGTTTTGCCCAAGGAGAGTGTCGGGAGGTTTGAGTCGCTGTTTGCCGAGCTGGAGGCGGACAGGGAGCGTTTGGGTGTTGCCAGCTATGGAGCCTCCATAACCACCATGGAGGAAGTGTTCCTCAGAGTGGGTAAACTGGCCGATTCCAGTTTGGACATCCAGGCCATTCAGATGCCTGTGCTGCAGAACCAGCAAAGGATTCCCCCTCGACCGCAGACGACCGCAGAGGACGCCGGAACGACCGACGTCACCGACCTCACTGACGGCCAGATGCTCGGCTCAGAGGACACCAAGCTCAACACGGGGCTCGGGTTATGCATGCAGCAGTTCTACGCCATGTTCCTGAAAAGAGCACTGTACACCTGGAGAAACTGGAAGTTGGTGGTGGCCCAGTTCCTGGTACCCCTCATCTTCATGATACCCGTGGCCATGTTTGTGGACCCCACACCTGAGCATCCACCCCTGAGCCTGGGTCTCAGCCTCTATGGCTACCCCAGAGTCCCTGTGGTGGTCCATGGTGACCAGCAGGCAGCTGCCTTGGCAGAGGCATACGCCTCCCAGGTAAAACAATCGGATCAGATCGTCCCCGTCAATGACTTCCACGAGTACATCCTGACCAAGGCGCAGGCATTCGACCAGCAGTGTGTGGTGGGTGCCGTCTTCCGCGACAGCAGCGACGGCTTTACGGAGGCCACGGCGTACTACAGCGGCGAGGGCTACCACACCCATGCCACGTCCCTCATGATGGTGGACAACGCACTGTTCAAATGCGTTGCCGGGCTCAGTGCTTCCATCCAGACAAGCAATTGGCCCTTGCCGCGGCAGGCCGCGGACGAGCTCCATGGCCAAGATCATGTACTGGTTCAGGAACAAACGATCGCCTTCGGCGTCGCCGTCATGCTGATGTTCGGCATGGCGTCCTTGTCCAGCACGTTCGCCCTGCTGCTGGTCACCGAGCGCTCCGTCAAGTCCAGACACGTCCAGCAGGTCAGCGGCCTCTACCTCGCCAACTTCTGGTTCTCTGCGCTGCTGTGGGACCTGCTGAACTTCCTGCTGGTCTGCGTCGTCTTGTTGGGGGCGTTCGGGGCACTCGCGGTCGAGGCCTTCGCGGGGGACCACCGCCTGGCGGACGTGTTGCTGATCCTGATGCTGTACGGCTGGGCCGTCATACCCCTCGTGTACCTGCTCAGCTTCCTGTTCGACAAGGCGGGCACCGCCTACACGTGCCTCACCGCCCTCAACGTGATATTGGGCACCGTCACCGCATTTTTTGGTTTCCTCCTGGATCTGATAACTTACCTGCCGCCTTACCTGATAACTGATATCCACTGGTTGGTAGTACTGAACAGGATGTTTCTGTTCTTCCCCAACTACTGCTTGGGCATGTCCTTCATGTGGTTCTACCGCAACTACAAGCTCACCTCCTTCTGTACCTCCCGCCCTGAGGCGGCAGGTCATATCACCTCCCGCCCTGAGGCGGGAGGTGATATGACATGGAAGATGATATGCGAGTACCCCAATGGCTTGCGCAAGTACCAGGAGAACTACTTGTCCATGTCTGAGCCTGGGGTGGGCCGTTTCTTAGTGTCTCTCTCCGTGCAGGGCGTGGTCTTCATCGCGTTGCTCTTCGTCATCGAAGCACAAAGCGTCCTTCGCTTCCTGGGCAGAAGGGTCACGTGGCGGCGCCCGGCTACGCCAGCGGGCGCGGTGCCGCTCCCGGAGGACGCCGACGTGGCCGCGGAGAGGGCGAGGGTCCTGGAGTGCCAGCCTGCGGTGGAGTCCGCGGCCGACAGCCCCCTCATACTGAGGGAGCTCAGCAAGGCGTACGGCCGCTCAGGGACTCTGCTGGCCGTGGACCGGCTGTCTCTGGCCGTGGGGAAAGGGGAGTGCTTCGGCCTGCTGGGCTTCAACGGCGCCGGGAAGACCTCCACCTTCAAGATGCTGACTGGGGACGAGATCGTCACCTCCGGGAACGCCTACGTCGGCGGACACAGCGTCCTGGGCGGCGTCAAGGAGGTGCAGCGGCGCATCGGCTACTGTCCCCAGTTCAACGCTCTCCTGGACCACATGACGGGACGGGAGACGCTGCGCATGTACGCCAGGCTCAGGGGGATCCCGGAGAAGCGCGCGTCCGGCTGCGTACGGAACGTCCTCCGGTCGCTGCTGCTGGAGCCCCATGCCGACAAGCTGGTCGGCACATACAGTGGCGGCACCAAGAGGAAGCTGAGTGCGGGCGTGGCCCTGATCGGTGGGCCTCCGGTCGTCTTCCTGGACGAGCCATCAGCCGGCATGGACCCCGTGGCCAAGCGGCTGCTGTGGGACGCCGTTGTGCGCACGAGAGACTCCGGCAAGGCCGTGGTGGTCACGACGCACGACATGGAGGAGTGCGAGGCCCTGTGCACTAGGCTGGCCGTCATGGTGGATGGTCGGCTGAAGTGTCTGGGCAGTCCGCAGCATCTCAAGAGCAGGTTCGGCGGCGGCTACACCCTGCAGGTGAAGGTGGCACGCCACGACGACATAGAGGAGGTGGGCCCGGAGGAGCAGGAGGAGAAGGAGAGCAACCTGCAGCGCTTCAAGCGTTTCATCGAAAGCACCTTTCCGGGCTGTGCGCTGAAGGACGAGCACCAGGGCACGGTGCACTACCACTTGACCGACAAGGCCGTCACCTGGGCACAGGTGTTTGGGACAATGGAGGCAGCCAAAGAGAAGTACCGTGTCGAAGACTACTGCGTGAGCCAGATATCGCTGGAACAAGTGTTCCTGGGCTTTGCCCAGATCCAGGAAGAGGCGGGTGAGACGGTATAATAGAAAAAGTGCATGAGTGCCTGCATTTTTTTGGGGTAACTCATTCCTGCTTACACTAGTAGGTATAAGAGTATTAAAAAAAAAGTTGTTTTCCCCCCATACAGCTACGAAAGATGACAGGTATAATGTATGTGGTGCTATATCCTGAGTATTTTTTGAATGAATGCACCCCGGCATGCACAAATTATTTTCAGATGGGGTTCCGCACCCAAATATACATATCACTTGACATGGAAACAGTTTGAGAACCACCGTCTATCAAACCTGGTGGACATATACAGTCTCCTAGTCTGTGTGTCTGCACTCTGCAATAACAAACTCTCAGTTTCAATGTCACATTCCCAATGATAGTCCTGCCTGTAAATATATATAGCCTCAGAGACAAACGCATAAGCGCTTACAAACATCTCAACGGTTCGTCATGTTCACCCCAAAGGGTCCCTAAGGTTACGTCCAAAAATATGTGTCCATCCGTGTCTAGCCTTTTAAAAGTCCTGTCTTGTCTTGGCCTGTACAGTGGCCTGTCTGTCACAACATTCAGCAGCAAAAGAATTGTGTTTGCACAAGTCCTCCAAGTGCAGTTGTAAAGTAACTAAATATACTCTAGTACAATTTGGTGGTAGAGTATTTCCAATTTCCAATACATTTACTTCTACTCCACTACATCTTAGAGGCAAATATTGTACTTTGACTCCACTACAATTATTTGAGGACCTTATTCGTTACTTTGTAGATTTGGATTATTAGTACAAAACATACATTAACCACTTAAGCTCTACATACATTTTTTAATATTTGTTTTTGGCTTTTGTGCCTTACAGTGAAAACCAACAGGAAAGAGGGAGAGAGAGAGAAGGGGAGAGACACGCAGCAAAGGTCATCATGAACGGGACTCGAACACGCAACGCGCTGTCAGGCCAGACAGAGCCATTATGTGGCATGGGCCTGGACCACTAGGCCAGCGGCACCCAGAGATCTGCTATTACATTTATTTATTTATTTATTTTTTGGCTTTCGCCTTTATTTTATATATTTTTATAGAGGGATAGACAGTAGGCTGACAGGAAATGGGGCGAGAGAAGTACAGTACTTACAGTAAGTATGGATGTACTCAGTGGAGAGCCGCTTGGCCACTCCTGCTGTGAGTCCAGACTGAGTCATGCACACCACCACCAGTGACAGATGCTAAAGAGCTCGTACGTGTCACCAACAAGGTTGCCAAGTCCAAGTCCCGCAACTTTTGGCTTGTTTTTTTTCCCCCCAGAGGAGCCAGTAAAAGATGGCATGTTATATTATCATTATAATGATTCTAGATGGTTTACAGTTGCTCTCTGTGTCTTCCCATTAAACATTATTTACTGCACATCCATATACGCCACACTATGTTATTCCAACAGCTAATGAAGTGCGTTTAGTTATCACCTGGTTTTGTGAGTTTGCGGTATCAGGTCCCACATCGTCGTGACTGAATGGAGATGAGAGCAAGGGGCCTGAGTGAAGCTTTTATTAGAAGAAGATGCATGTCTCACCTTGCAGTGGGAGATGGATAGCTTTTACAAGGAATTCGCTTAGGGTTTCCTATAGAGCTGCAGTAGACGTGAACACAAGAACGCTCGGTCCAAAACACGGTCACCGGCACCCCGGGTCAAATCCGGCGACCTCGGACCGGTTGACACCAGGTATTCCTAAACGTAACCCAAGTAAAACTATATGTCTAAACTGAGCCTTATTCTTATACTTAACCTCAGTAAAACGATGCCTAAACCGAGCCTTATACTTAACCTCAGTACAACTATGCCTAAACCAACCTTATTCCTAAACCTACACACATACAGTACAAGAACCGCTGGGGGTAAGTGTGTTTTGGGGCTCCATATTTTTTTAAGTTTTTGTTTTTTTGAAAATGAATTGCTCCCATTCATCATACAAGAGTGTCAGCCAAAAGTATAGGGAAATCTAACTATTAAACAAAAGGTTTCCAGTTTCCACCGGTCAGCGACGACATTACAGGTGTAGAGCATGCTTCAGTCTATATTACAGTAGGTGTAGAGCATGCTTCAGTCTATATTACAGTAGGTGTATGATTCAGTCTAAACTCTAAAGTAATATTACAGTAGGTGTATGATTCAGTCTAAACTCTAAAGTAATATTACAGTAGGTGTATGATTCAGTCTAAACTCTAAAGTAATATTACAGTAGGTGTAGAGCATGCTTCAGTCTAAACTCTAAAGTAATATTACAGTAGGTGTAGACTAGAGCATGCTTCAGTCTAAACTCTAAAGTAATATTACAGTAGGTGTAGACTAGAGCATGCTTCAGTCTAAACTCTAAAGTAATATTACAGTGGGTGTAGAGCATGCTTCAGTCTAAACGCTAAAGTAATATTACAGTAGGTGTAGAGCATGCTTCAGTCTAAACTCTAAAGTAATATTACAGTGGGTGTAGAGCATGCTTCAGTCTAAACTCTAACGTAATATTACAGTGGGTGTAGAGCATGCTTCAGTCTAAACTCTAAAGTAATATTACAGTAGGTGTAGAGCATGCTTCAGTCTAAACTCTAACGTAATATTACAGTAGGTGTAGAGCATGCTTCAGTCTAAACTCTAAAGTAATATTACAGTGGGTGTAGACTAGAGCATGATTCAGTCTAAACTCTAAAGTAATATTACAGTAGGTGTAGAGCATGCTTCAGTCTAAACTCTAACGTAATATTACAGTGGGTGTAGAGCATGCTTCAGTCTAAACTCTAACGTAATATTACAGTGGGTGTAGAGCATGCTTCAGTCTAAACTCTAACGTAATATTACAGTGGGTGTAGACTAGAGCATGCTTCAGTCTAAACTCTAACGTAATATTACAGTGGGTGTAGACTAGAGCATGCTTCAGTCTAAACTCTAAAGGAATATTACAGTGGGTGTAGACTAGAGCATGCTTCAGTCTAAACTCTAACGTAATATTACAGTGGGTGTAGAGCATGCTTCAGTTGCGTAGAGCGTGCTTCAGTCTATATTACAGTAGGTGTAGAGCATGCTTCAGTCTAAAGTAATATTACAGTAGGTAAGCGGAACCCTTGTTAACATACCCGCCAAGCCTTTTTTAAATAAGAACGAGACATGATTTAACACCTGCTGTTTTAATGCAGCAGGCTCCGACAGAAACTGTATCTATCTATCCACCCAAGACCTCAGCGACCATGTCACCAGACTCAAATATAGTGGAGCTAAGTTTAGCCTGTTTGTTGCTCTGGTTCAGTTAGCGTCCTTTAACACCTCTAGCCTGCATGTCATTGGCTGGAAAACACTTTCTATGAAGCTCTGTCATGTGACTCATGTCTACCATGTATTACAAAAAACATACTTAACATAAATAATGGCAAGAGGCAAGGCAGGGCGGTTGCACGTGTTCAACAACAAGGCAATTGAATGAGCTATTACACAGAAGATCAGGCAAAGGAAACAACAAAATAAGTCAAAACAACAGATAAAGTGCAGCATGTAAATATAAAAAGAAAAGTAACTCAATCAAAGGCAGGCTAGGCAGCAGCAAACAGGAAGGTATTTTGGTTGTGTTTCAAAAGAAATACAAAGAGTGATACAAATGAAATGGACCCTCTGGAACCCACACAATTAGAAAATGTAGAAGAATTGCTATATTTGCCTCGTATCTCTCCTCATGGTGCCAACACTACAGATACAGCATGGAATTGTGGACAGAATGTTATATTCATAATTTTGGGTCCGAGAGGCTATGTCATCAAATGGTGGTCCGTGGCTCAAATGCCAAATAAACAACGGGCCTTGATATGAAACACTGCCAGTGGTTCCCAAAGTGGCGTCCGGGGACCCCCAGGGGTCCTTGAGGGAGGGAGTTCCAGGGGGTCCCCAGCTAAATGATATAGGAACCAGGACCCTTATGGGTCTGTAACGCAAAGAGTGTACAAATGGAACCAACCATTTGTACGGGGGCCCTTGAAATGAAAATGGTTGAAAATCACTGCTAGAGACGTACAAATGGGGGTCGCAATGCTGATACGTGTCAATGTGGGGGTCCTTGACATGAAAAGGTTTGGGAACCACTGCTCTATAGGCGTGTCCTATAGGCCGGGGCATGGCCGTTTGGCGTCTCTACAATATGACACAGCAGCTGCTAAGCTGTTGGCAGGATGTCGATAATGTCTACACTTCAACACTCGCACGCAGACGCACGCGCACACACACACACACACACACACGCACGCACGCACGCACGCACGCACGCACGCACACACACACACACACACACACACACACACACACACACACACACACACACACACACACACACACACACACACACACACACACACACACACACACACACACACACACACACACACACACACACACACACACACACACACAGCTAGAATGGTGTGAGGCATTCTCAAGAGGCTTCCATTCACGGGACGGTTATTAAATCATCCAGGCGGACGTTCCATTGACAGTTGGACATGTGCACGGTGGTGGGATTTAAAGTAACTAAGTACATTTACGTAGTAGTACTGCACTCAGGTACAGTTTTGAGGTGTGGTGTATGTAGGCCTATACTTTACTTGAGAATATCCACATTTCAAAGCTTTACTTCTACTCCACTACATCTCAGGCAAACATTGTACTTTTACTCCACTACAATTATTTGAGACTATATACTATATAACATTATGCACATATATTCAGCCATATATATATATATATATATATATATATTTACACGCACATTTTGGCCATTTGAAAATAGCAGATCTACAAGCTCACACAATGAACTTGTATATTGGCTATTTTCAAAACATTGATAGATTTGAAAACTTGAAAGAGGACCTCCTGTATAATTATTACTTACTTACTTACTTTTGGTATAGGCTACTTTAAGTACTTTCTGAGTATTTCTACATTGCAGCATTGATACTTTTACTTAAGTAAAGAATGTGAGTATATAGTTTTCCCACCACTGTATGTGGATGGAGAACAGGAATAGATCATGAGTCAAGGCCAATGCCATGTAGCAGCGAGCAGAACCAAATGAACCCACCATGAGTCAAGGGCAATGCCATGTATACAGCGAGCAGAACCAAATGAACCCACCATGAGTCAAGACCAATGCCATGTAGCAGCTAGCAGAACCAAATGAACCCACCATGAGTCAAGGCCAATGCCATGTAGCAGCTAGCAGAACCAAATGAACCCACCATGAGTCAAGGCCAATGCCATGTAGCAGCTAGCAGAACCAAATGAACCCAGCATGAGTCAAGGCCAATGCCATGTAGCAGCTAGCAGAACCAAATGAACCCACCATGAGTCAAGGCCAATGCCATGTAGCAGCTAGCAGAACCAAATGAACCCACCATGAGTCAAGGCCAATGCCATGTAGCAGCGAGCAGAACCAAATGAACCCATCCTGAGTCAAGGGCAATGCCATGTAGCAGCGAGCAGAACCAAATGAACCCACCATGAGTCAAGGTCAAGGCTAAACAACCACAAGTGGGAAGTAAGTAACTATACATTTAATAAAAAGTATACTTACTTGAGTACTCCGTATTGTTCTATACATGAACATAATAATAATAATAATATCGTTCATTAACCATCCAGACCTCTCCATGTCATCTGAGAAAGTTTTGCTTTATGTCGACTCCAAAACTCTGGAATACACTTAACATTGTAATCAGAAACTTAGCATTTCAAGTACACATAGCACTCTATAGTTTCATTATAGATATTGGATACAAAACAAAGGATAGGTTATTTCCACTGCTGTCCCAAAAAATGAAATGAGTATTATCAGTTGTGTATAATATGAGTGTTATGCGTGCATGCGTGCGTGGGTGCGAAACTGTATGGATGCGTGTGTGCATTCCACAGAGGGGCAGGGGGAAGAAGAGGACATCAAATGCAGCAGCATTATTCAAGGTTAATCTACCCAGCAACACATACTGTAGTCATAAATCAATCATAGGAGAAGTAGGCCTCTTCAGTATACCATGTGGTGTGTGTGTGTGTGTGTGTGTGTGTGTGTGTGTGTGTGTGTGTGTGTGTGTGTGTGTGTGTGTGTGTGTGTGTGTGTGTGTGTGTGTGTGTGTGTGTGTGTGTGTGTGTGTGTGTGTAGTAACTATGTGCATTTACTCAAGTACTGTACCTTAAGTATACAATTTTGAGGTATCTGTACTTTACATGAGCATTTCCAATTTCCAATATTTTACTTCTACTCCACTACATATCAGAGGCAATTAATATAGGCTATACTTTTACTCCACTACAAACATTTAAAAACTTTAGTTACTATAGTAGCCTATATTGATACTTATTGCAAAACATATAGCCTACATTAAGGCTTATATATACATATTTTGGACATTTGAAAATAGCAGATCTATACAAGCCCATACAATGCCTCGCGATGCGACACATTGTGAGCTTGTAGATCTGCTATTCTCAAACGATTTTGTACACATTTTGAACTTGTGAAATGGGACATTATTCTGCAATATATGAGTACTTTGTCTTTAAGTGTACATACATTTTGATGCCGATACTTTTATACTTTTTTACTCGACTACATTTTGAATTCGGGACATTTACTTACATTGCATTATAAAAAACAACAGCAACATTTGATTAGATATAGGCTATATACTTTTTTCCACCAACAGCTCCTGCTGCGCTCTCCATGGTGCTGAAGGGACAATGGAAGTCAATTGTGTTTCTTTAAAAGGCTGCTATACTCTTCATCAACGACAATAAGAGTGCATGAGCGCAAGAAAGCATTGCCGTGCGTGTTTGAAGCACCATTCCTGCAGGGCTGACAGGTTAAGGGGAGGCCTGGGAGTCGGGACTGAGCGACTGGACTGGCATGTAACAGAACACTGCGCATTCTTATCCCTGTAAAAATAGCGTCAGTTTAAACATTTCGTCAGCGTGTCAGTCTATCTCTGTGCGCTTATGTGTTTGTCTATTTTAAAGCCTGTTACCCCGGCGTCTGAACATAAATGCAGTGTTTGTTGTGTTGTGTTGCGTAGTGCTATATAGGAGAATAGACTCCGACACGGGCCGATCATATCCTTGTAGGTCTTCTAGAGTATATAGCCATAGAGACACTCGAGGTCGGCAGCGCGGCGGCGGGTCCATTTTCAGACGTCCCGTTTTGAGCTTCGTGTGGCTGTGGTGATGATATGGGATGTCTGGAGTGGAGCGCGTCCTCGGCTCCGTGTCCAATGGGATCCACATGACCGCACAGTGACGGCGCAGCAGAGCGCACACACCGCGCGCACATGTTCACACAACGCCTGCCTGCTGTGGGGGTGGCGGTGGTTGTTGTTGTCTGGTTGACACCTCTCTCTCTCTCTCCGAGCGGGCAGCAGCGACGGCGGCTCCGACTGACTGACTGACTGACTGACTGAGTGACTGAGAAGAAGTCCTCAGTCCTGGGCCTGGGGGAGCCACCATATCTCCATCCCTCTGCTGTCTCCCACGGAATCTTATAAGGTCGCTTAAAATCTCGGACATGAAGACGGTGGAGACTTCTGAACAGGTTCGCCAGGAGGAGTTTAAGGCGGACATGCTTCTCCAGACCCAGCCGCCGGCGGTGCGTGACGGCGGGGTGGGTGACAAACACAAGGAATATTATGCCCACCAGTCAGACAAGCAACAGAGCCAGAGGGACTATGTTGACATGGACCTGCAGGCAGAATCACAGACAGAGACAGACGGAGGAGGAGAGAACACTGCCGCGGTGTCTGTCATTGACGGGGAAGAAGGAAACCAAATCAAGTCTGCTGTGGCGGAGGAAAACAACAGACCCACCGAAGTAGTGGGTCCCGCGTGCGTGGACATGGACACTAAACTGAACGAGGATGATGATGATAATAAGAAGGCCTCCTCTCCGCCAGTGCACGCAGAGGAATGTATCAAAGCAAAATATGACGGGGAGCGGGATTTAACCAAAGCTGTGATAAAAGACACGGACACTCAACAGGAACTGCATACTGACGACGTGTATCTGAGCAGGGAAAGCGAGTGTGACGATTTAGAGGAGATCGATGGCGATGATGAGAGTTTGGTGCTTTCCGACCATACTTTGACTGAGGACGACCTAGAGAGAGACCAGACGACGTGCGCTCCGTGCGTAATGATCTTCACGGAGGACGAGTCCCACTACATCACCACGCACGAGATCCAGCTGTGCGAGGTGTCCGACCACGAGGGGGGCGGCGGCGGGGGAGACTCGGACACGGCGGGGGAGGAGGGCGTGGACGGGGAGAGCTGGGACATCGAGGACAACGACAACGTGGTCTACTCCTTCGTGGACTACCGTGCGCCCACGGACACGGAGAGAAATAAGCAGCAGGCGACGCGCGGCGGCTCTCACACTCACACCGTCAGCGCTCTGTCTGAAAGTGACAGCGAGACGCGAAACGCCACGGGACAGATACACCTGTCAATCAAGACCACGGCTCGAGCCATAAATGACACTAGCAGCAGCAGCAACGTCCGAGGGGAAAAGAAGGGAAGCAAGGGAGGCGGCGGCGACGGGACGTTGTTCATCGCGCCGCCGCGTCGCCTGCACTTCGCCAGGAACTGTAAAGGGAAGGACATCAGTAATGAATACTCGACCACCAGCGGCAGCACCAGCGCCGTGAGCGAGCTGGACGACGCGGACAAGGAGGTGCGCAGCCTCACGGCCAAGGCGTTCCGCAGCCTGGCGGCCTGCGGTAACCCGTACCGCAAGCTCACCGCCAGCGAGAGCTCCTCGGTTCAGTCCGACGGACTCAGCCGCTGGTCGGCGTTCGTCGACCTGCAGTATGGCAACATGTCCCAGCATCACCGCGGACTAGAGCACCACCACCACCTCCACCAGCATCACCAAAGCATGCAGGTGTCCCATAATAATAATAAAAACAAGGCGTCGTTTGAAATAGCCCAAAAAAACCTAGAGAATAACAATAATATTTTAGGCTTTTATAAGGGCGTCGCGCTGGCCAGCATCAAGAAGCCGGCCGGGCCGTGCGCTAAGATCCTGGCCCTGGAGCATGTTGGCATGGACCCGTCATCATCGTCATCTTCATCGTCCAAGCAGGTAGAGCTGATGGGGAAGTTCACCCACGCAGGTCACGCAGGGGTCATCACGCTCACCGAGACCCTCAATTTCCGCTGCAACGTCAATTCCACCGCCGACGGGGTGGCGGCGGCGCCGGCGGAGGAAAGGCGCGCGCAATTTGCACAACAAAACGCGGGCGCAGGAGGATCACGTTCCTCCACGGATGAGGTTACAAACACCTTGCCAAGCGCGAGGAGAGGAGGAGGAGGAGGAGGAGGGGGAGGAGGAGGAGGAGGGGGCGGCCAGGCCAACATGCAGGCGACCCCCAGATCATGCAATGCAGGGGCTGAAGCCATGGAGGACACACACAAGAAGGCCTTCTTCGCGTCGAGCGTTTTAAAAAATGTCCTCTCCAAGAAGATGCAGTTCGAACAGGAGCGCAAGATGGAGAGGGGCGAGATACGCGAGCCACTGCACATGCAGCAGCAGCGGGCCGCGTCCTCGCCCTCCTCATGCAGCTTGTTTGGTGGTGGTGGTGGTGACTCGGGGGACACTCACAGGGACAATAAGGACAAGGTGTCCTGGAGACAGAGCTCCAAGCACTCGGAGGACGTGGACTCTGAAATAAACACCATAGTGTGCGTGGACGAGCTCGGGGACATAGTGGACAGCGGCTCGTGTAAGAGCAGCAACAGGAGCGAGAGACAACAGGACACCACGCTCCTTCTGCCTCTCTCTCTCGCTGCTGCCGCACCAGAAACTAATTTAGAGTTGAACGAAGCTGGAGTGGATTCTAAAAAAGGAGCATCGGACGCAGCAACAGCAGCAGCATCGGCCAAAAGCAGCAGCACCACGCTGCTCCGCAGCCAAAATAGCGCGTTCAGGTCGTGGAGGGAGGATGATGATGACACGGCGGAGCTAGAGTTACCACAGGATAATAAAATAAACGATAAAAGCCCGCAAGGGAGATTACCGCCTGCTGCTCCACACGACGACACGGACCCCCCGCCGCGTCCCGTCACGGACCCGCCGGGCGACAGCAGTAAGCTCACTAAAATGGCCAGTTTGTTTGTACCAACTATCCAACTGCTGCCCGACGACGACGACGACGACGACGGAGAAGTGGGACAGCTGCTGCTGCCGAATAATATGAATTATATGAACTATTCCACGCGCGCCTATCAAGCCGGAGAGGGAGGGGGAGGCGTGAAGAACAGCCTGTACGTGGCCGCCGACTCGAGGAGTGTCGTGACCTCAAAGTCCCCGGAGATTAAGATCAATTTGCGGAGCGTCAGGGACCCGTTCACCGTCTCCAAGCTGCGCGCCGCGCCCTGCGGCTCCGCCGGGAGAACGGACGGTGACTTCAGGTGCCAAGCGCTCGCCGCGGCGCTAATAAAGGGCGAGTCCTCCGCCATAATGGACATTAAAAATATACCACACTTCACTGTGCGAGACATCAGGGACAACAGCGGCGGCAAGGGGAAGCTGCAGACGCCCATACATCAGGTGAGAGACGTGCGTAAGTTGGTTAAAAGCTCCTACCACTTTGTGTCTTTGGATAACAACAACAGCACTGCCTGCACTGCTGCCGACCTCCTTCACACGGCAGAGCCAAAGAAACAACAACAACTACAGGCGCCCAATAATCGGAACCTCGCGTCCGTTTCCCCCATTGTGATAAAATGTCAGTCTGTGAACACCAACAGCAACGGGAAACAAGTTCCACCTGCCGCCGACAGCGTGGCGGAGGTGGTGTCTAAGCGGAGGCCACACGAGGAGACATTCGATCCGGACAGGTCGTCCCCAGAGGGAGCTAAAAGCGTCTCAGCGCCGCCTCACAGGTATGGAATATGCAGAGGAATAATCGATTAATTAATTAATTAATTAATTAATTGATAATTGATAACTTATCAATCGATTAAACCGGTTAGTTGATAAGCAGCGTTTTTGTTTTGTTAATGTCCCTCAATAATGTCTAACATAACAATATACATTTTGCTGATATAGGCTACATAAAAGAACACAAAGGCATATTATATTCCTTAATTTATTTGACCATTTGAGATACAGGGCCATGCAATGGCATCTTTGTATGAGGAATAAAATGAAATGAAAAAAATGTCTTGTTTAATTGTTAAGTTTAATTGAGGAATTTCGGTTATTAATCGATTAACAATGAACTCTTATAACATTCACAGGTCCTCTTTAGGGAACACAGCCACAGCGGCAGTAGACTCTGTTGAAGGTCTGGGCACAGCAGACCTAAAGACTGAGGCCAAAACCACAGCAAAAAGGCAGGAGAAAATCCCCAGCGTTACGGATAATAAGAAATCCGATTCGAAGATGGCCACCTCCGCCCTAGAGAAACTCCAGGCCGCCGTGAAGACCATGGAGCAGCTGTACGTGTTCGACAGGAACGAGTGGAAGAGGAAAACCAAGCCGCGACACCTCACGGACAGCCCGGTGGACGAAGGGGCCGCACTGTCCCACCTGGACATGTTGGGCAGGAGAGACTCCTGCCCCGTCCTGGGCAGGACCCCCCCCGCCCCCGAGCCCAAGAGAGAGGCGAGGGAGCTGCCCAGGAGCTTCCAGTCCCCCGTCGGCGGCATGAGGTCTCTCTCCAGCCAGGGCGCCGTCTCCTACTCCACCGGCGCGGGGAGCAAGAACGCGCTCAACCTCGCCGCCTCGAGTAACGCGGCGCCGTCGAGCGCGGCCGGCGTTAAGGCTCCGCAGCCGAGGGCCAGCGTGCAAAGCCCTTACGGCGGTGGCGGAAAACCAGGTTTTGCTCCGATTTCCCCCAAACTTCCGGTGTCTCTGAAAATCACCCAGGCGAGGCATCGCGCGGAGGCGGCCAGGGAGACCGAGACCTCCAGACCTTTCAGCGCTTCGGCCGACTCAGAGAACTACCTGGCCATTCCGGTCAAGCCTCACCCCGTCGGCGGCAGCAGCAGCAGCAGGCAAAGTGCGCCCGCCAGGGCAGCGCAGGAGAAGACATCCATCTACACGTTCACGTCGGCGGCCACCAAGTCCACGAGTCCCCCGGGAGCCCCTCCGGGGTGGCCTGGGGGCGCCGGCTACGAGATCCGCCAGTCCCCCCAGCAGCACAGGAGGCAGTACGAGAGCTGCCGCTCCCCCCCCCAGCAGCAGCAGCAGCAGCAGCAGCGCTCCAGTATCGTGCTGGAGACCCGGTCCTCTCCGGACACCCCGACCGCCGCCACCATCTACCACCACCCTGTCCTGAACCCAATGATGAGCCAGCCACAGGTCTACTGCTTCTCCCCCGCCGCCATGACGCCGTCGGCGCCCGCCGCCACCCTGGAGCCCTTCCAGCCCACCCAGAGGAAGATGCTCCTGGACCCCACCACGGGGAACTTCTACCTGGTGGACACGCCCGTGCAGCTCCAGGTAAAACAGGTCTTATATGGTGCGTTCACATGCACATGATGGCAGATGCAAAAGAGGCAAAGCTACACAGCAAATTTGTAGCTTTGTGTCTTTGTATAGCTGAAGTTGAAACCAGCTCATGTTTTTGGTATAGCTTTGTAGCTTTTGCAGCAGCTACAAACGTCTGACGCATCTTTTTATCTTCATGTCACCATGCGGCTTCCAGCTAAAATGACAACGGCATACTGTCTCTTTGCATCTGCCCCGTGTGGCGTGTGAACACGGCATTAGTGCTTTTTTCTGCTTTTATCCTCCATTGCAGATTTTGTATTGACCTGTACTTTCCTTAAACTGTACCCATTCTGCAAACAGTTTAATGCCATTTTCAACCAATCAATCAATCAATCAATCACCAGGCCACCCGGCGCCTCTTTGACCCAGAGACGGGCCAGTATGTGGACGTGCCCATGCCACCGCAGCCCCTGCAGCCGATGCCACCCATGTCGATGCCACCCATGTCGATGTCTCCCATGTCGATGCCACAAATGCCGATGCCACCCATGTCTATGTCTCCCATGCCCATGTCTCCGCTGGCCATGAGCCCCACGGCGGTAGGGCTGTTATTTATTATTTAAGTTGATCATTACTTGTCACAAAAATAATTGTGATTAACGATTTTATTTCTTTTTCTTTCTTTTTTTAACATTGGAACGTTACAATTTATATTTCCGTTTTGCTTTTAGGCTTTGTAATCAAAAACTGCATTATGAGTTATGACAAATAGTAACTTAAATATACAAAGAGTTCACTGACACATTAATTCATTCTGTATGATTATTTTCTTTCCAACAATTTTACAAAATAGCGAAAAACACTTTGTGACGTGTTATAAGCTTGTAGTTCAACTATTTCTGATTTCTGACAATCTATGGACATTTCTCAACATGGAAACAAACGATTGCTTATGAAAAAAACCCCAATTGTGATCATCTCAAATAATTGCGATTTGAACCGATAACGTATTCTTGGTTTTGACAGGCCTACACGGGGGCGTACGGCCACACGTACATGATCTACCCGGGCGGCTTCAGCATGCCGGCGGCGGCCATGATCCCGACCCGCGCGCTCTCCCAGTCGCAGATGTCGGACGCCGAGAGCGGGGAGAAGACGGCGGGGTCCTCTGGCGCGCAGACGGAGGGCGTGTACATGGAGAGCCCGTTCTACCTGGCCACGGGGAAGTCGCCCCACATGAGCCCCTACGCACCCCAGAGCCCCTACGCACCCCAGAGCCCCTATGCACCCCAGACGCAGCAGCAGCACATGGTGGAACAAGTACTCACACTTTGTACACTTTTTTTTGTACCCCTTTTTCAACCAGATCTAATTTAAAATGACGTTTATAGGACACAAGAAACACTTTCCTGGGGGTCTTTATGTGTGTAATGTGTGCTTTTAGATATTTTAGTCATGATGCCGCATGTTCATGACCAGATTTTGTCATGAGAATGTGGTTCTCACTTCCTTCCTGGACTACAAGGCACACCTCCACGCAGCCTCCCCCACTCTTCACAAGGAGGGGCAGTGCACCAAAGCATTATGGTCATTGTCGGACTAAACCAAAGGTTTCAAATAATTGTAGTGGAGTAAAAGTATAGTCAAACCCAAAACACACAGACTTCATTATATTTCTGGCCATAGTGTGCAAATTTCAAATTGTGATACTGCTGTCTTATACTACAAATATTAACATTGAGTGACTGTTCTTCCAGTGGTGAAGTTAAAAAGTATTAGCTTCAAAACACATCATAATGTTACATCTTGTGTTCATTGTTTAGGAAACGGCGCTAGTGTGTGGTTTCACAAATCGTACATTAGAACTTGGTCATACAAGCATTTTCAGTCGTGAGATTTTGATTCATGTAATTAGTTACCCTCCCCCCTCCTCCTCCCAGGGCGCCAACACGCGGACGCCGCAGGGCCTCATCAGCATCACGTCCAATCAGCAGCAGGGTGGGGGTCCTCGCATCATCGCCCCGCCCTCCTTCGACGGGACCACCATGAGCTTCGTGGTGGAGCACAGGTGAACATACTGTACACGTGAGTAAAGCCTTTATTATTATTATTATTATTTAAAGGACTAAGGATTTGTATAATTATAATTGGCCAAATGTTGTCAATAGTTGACTGGTAGGCAACTACAGGGAAAAGAATATATAACTTCCTTTTTTTGCATGCTTTGACTGAGAGATTGGCAGCCGAATCAGTTTGATCTGTCTGATTGCATAACATAAAAACTTGCTTGGTTTATTTTCTCCCAATAAATCATGATATATATATCCTATTTATTTCAAACTATTTGTTAATTAATATAACAAATTAGGCCAATATCTAAATCGAACATGCAACAAACCAAAAAATAACAACTGGGTGTTCTACCATCTGAGCCACTGCCGTCCCAAGCAGATTGATATACATACTTTTATGTTTGACAACACTACGGTCGGCATGCGTGCACACTATGAAAGATAATAAATAAAATAAAATACTTGATCGATTGCCAAAGCGGCTAAATTGCCTTCCAGAGCCATGGTGAGTCCTTAAATCAACCCCCGGCAAAACGTGATATGATGGGCATTGGAGAGAGAGAGAGAGAGAGTGAGATGAGGACGCCGCTCTTAAGATGAAGTTTAACGACTGAAGAGACATTAAGCACCTGCTATGTTTGTCTGTCATCGTCCTGGCTGTGAAATGGGGTGAGGGGTGGGGTGGGGTGTTAATACCTATACCGACTCTCAGCAACTCTGTAATAATCACTGGAGTGTACAGTATATTGTCATAATTATTCACTTACACTTATTCAATTAGTCACTACCCATCTCTCTCTCAGGCTATATGATGCAATACGTTGGGACCAAGTAGAGCGGCTATTGTCTTAACAATAAGAGATGTGCGTATGGTGAGTGCATGAGTTCAATCCGGGTTGCCATGTTATTATAAGCGACTTTGGGCTTTCTTTTCCTGTGAAGTTGCTTGTGAATATTGGTAGTTGCAGGTTGCAGCTTTTTGGGCTTGTTTCTAAAGTGTAGTGGCTTATTTTAGGCTTGTTTTCTAAAGTGTAGTTGCTGATTTGGGCTTGTTTTCAAAGTATAGTTGTGATTAGTTGGGCTTGTTTCTAAAGTATAGTTGTGATTAGTTGGGCTTGTTTCTAAAGTATAGTTGTGATTAGTTGGGCTTGTTTCTAAAGTATAGTTGTGATTAGTTGGGCTTGTTTCTAAAGTATAGTTGTGATTAGTTGGGCTTGTTTCTAAAGTATAGTTGTGATTAGTTGGGCTTGTTTCTAAAGTATAGTTGTGATTAGTTGGGCTTGTTTCTAAAGTATAGTTGTGATTAGTTGGGCTTGTTTCTAAAGTATAGTTGTGATTAGTTGGGCTTGTTTCTAAAGTATAGTTGTGATTAGTTGGGCTTGTTTCTAAAGTGTAGTTGCTGATTTTAGGCTTGTTTTCTAAATTGTAGTTGCTGATTTGGGATTGTTTCTAAAGTGTAGGCCTAGTTGATTATTTGGGCTTGCAAATAGCAAAACAAGCTCACAGCGTGTCACATAATGTCAAATATCCGATACTCATGCTGGCCTATGCCGCTGGAAAGCTACATTGCAGTAATTCAGGAGTTCATTTTTAGTTACAGTCGCTTCTTTCGGGCTTGTTTTCATAGTTGCTTCTCTCGCAAGTTCAATGCAGGAAGAAGCAGCATTGCTGCACGGCTGCATGCATAGCGCGCTGCAGGTGGAGGAGGAGCTAAAGGTCAGGCAGCGCGACGGAACGCGAGGCATTGGTTACTAGTGGGGCTCCATGAGACGTTCAGCTGCTGCTGCAGCTCAGGAGACCTGAGCTGCAGGTCACACACACACACACACACACACACACACACACACACACACACACACACACACAGTTTCACATGGCCCACTGCTCAGCAATTACGTAAACAAATCACGCACAGACATGCCTAGCGGACCGCTTTAGCTGCTGCCTGCAACGCGAGCGGGCATCATGACTCTGGACTTTCCCTTCTCACGTTTAAAGTCAATATGGTGCGTGTGCCATGTGGACTGCTGGGTGTTAATCTCACGGATTAAAGGTCTCAGTGAGATCACTCCCATGAGTGATTTCAGTCATTTGGATTCCATAGAAGCCAGCATTCCTTCTATGGAAGCATGTTGCACAATCGAAGCCAGCATTTATTCTGTGGAAGTATGCTGTGCTAATAGAAATCAACATTTCTTCTATGGAAGTATTTTGTGCAAAATAGGCAATTTTCGGTTATTATTTTAAGATGAGAGCTGGTCAAACTAGTAATATGTTCAGAAACACCATCCACAAAACCCTAATGGTCTTGGATATTTCATTTAAAAAAAGACTCAGGGCTAGATCTTATGCAGGGCTTGACATTAACTTTTTGAGGCACTACATTTCCCATTCACTTGTCCGGGCACAAAAGTCACTTGTCCGGAGCACAAGCACACAAATAGGCCTAGATTTTAAATCAACTAACTGTAAGTTGGTTTTACTTGGTGAATACATGTTTGAATATTAGGTGAATATTCTAAGTTTGCAAGTTAATAGCTCTAGATTAGAATATCTATGATCTTACATATTTCATGTATTCCAAATACACAGCCATAGATCTATCTATGTGTGAGCCATAATGTTTGTGCTTCCTAAACATCGACTGTTCCTAAAGGAAGTTGTTATATTTTCAGTCTAGCTTTTCCTCATGTAAAAGTGGCGATATTTTACATAACATATGATATGATATGAACTTTATTTGTATAGCGCTTTTCAAAACATAGTTCCAAAGTGCTGCACAGAACCAGATTAAAAACAGCAAGAAACACACAATAACAAAATGATAATGGCACACAAAACAATAACAAGCATGTATGTAAAGTAGTTAAAAAACACTCTGTATAAAGGTGGGTTTTCAGGCGTGACTTAAATAGGGGGATGGATGGTGCTACCCTAATGTGCCCTGGCAGTGCGTTCCACAGTCTGGGTGCCGAGCGGCAAAAGCCCGGTCATCCCGGGTAACTAGGTTTGTATGAGGGACAACCAGGAGGGCCTTATCCGAGGATCTGAGGGTGCGCCCGGATTTTGGGAGGGATAGCATCTCACGAATGTTTTCTCCCAGAACTTGCCAGAATCTTCACATGGATATGAAACTAGAGGACAGTATCTGACTTAGGAATTAATTACTGGGTGAGTATACACGCAGTGCTACAAGTTTACATACCGACGTGGTCAGTCTGCTAACTGCTCTGATAGGACTGATATATGGCTGTGTATTTGATATTTGGAATACATGAAATGTATGTAAGATTACAGACATTCTAGGGCTATTAACAATATTGGAAAGGTGATGATTTGGAAAGCCAGACAATATTGTTGGCTGGTATGAGCGTCACAGAAAAAGTGAAACCAAGAGTCACTTGTCCAACGGACAAGTAAAAATGTAATGCACTTGAATGGGAAGATTTAATACTTGTCCCGGACAAGCCTTAATGGGGCCGAAAATGTTTGCTCATAATGTGGAAAGTGGTTAATAAATGAATGATTGCATACAAAACGCTTATCTAAAAAACATGTCACATGTAGATGGACTGGCATCCATTGTGCTGAAATTAGATAAATCTGTGAAAATAATTCAGTTGGGGACTGGATTTGAGGTTAAATGTGAGGGGGTGGCAATTTCCAACCCCTGATGACCCAAGTATGCCCCTGGTTGAAAATAGCATTAAGGGCACGGTCACACAAAAATATGGCTGCCAGCTCATAAACTCTTGTTGTGAACTGCCAACTGTTTTTTGCAGCCATGTAGCGCATTCTGAAAAACAGCGGCGCATTCTGTCAGAATAACCAGTGACGCACCTGTCACTCGCTTTCAAGCCCCTGCCTCCCCGTAGCAGACTATAGCAATGCTTTGCCTGTCGGTTACATTGCGAGTTTATCAAACTTTAGGCGGCCGTGGTTATCTTTTTCAAAGAAGATCTCAGGTTTTGTCCATAACGGAGAGGCGGAGGGCACTTGCACTCGATGCATGTCGCTTCCTAATCCTGACTCTTGACACGGTCCACCTTTGACCCGCCCGATTGGACAGAGGAGGAAAAGCAGATTATGTCTCGAGCATGCTTCAAATAGACAAGGCGCATAGAACGCATAAACGCAACGTGTGCACGACTCACGGAAAGCTGCGCAAGACAGTCAAAACGCGCCATTGCCATTGCAATGCATTGGCAGAATCCGCTCTCATAGGTAAAATACTAGGGCGGTGTGACCGTGCCCTAACATGACTTAAAATAGCCGCAAACATAGAATCACATTATCTTGTGTGTGGAGAAACGTTGATATTATAATTTCTCCTTTGTATTTTCTGCTAAAATGTTATTCTACAAACTGAACTCTACTTTGTTGTCTTTTTGTCTTTCTGTCCTTCAGTGGGTATAGGTTTTGACTGGACCCTGGAGCCCTATAGGAGCCCTCTACACCAGGGGTCTGGACCATGGAGCCCTCTACACCAGGGGCCTTCAACATTTTTCAGGGCAAGGCAAGGACCCCACACATATTTGGGGGAATGTCCCCCCCTGTTGAAGACCCCTGCTCTGTCTGCACTGCATCCGATACCCTGGAGTTAAGTCAAACGTAGGCTGGCAAGCGAGGCTGTACGAACTCCCATGGTCACCGGTACAGTTTGGACTTATATTATGCGTCTCTCTCAATCTCTAACCTGTATTCTTCAAAGTGTTTTGTATACAAGATGTATTGTATATGGTGTAAATGTGGTGCTATATTGTTGTTTTTTTTGTACTATGCTTCTAATCGCTCACCAACAAGGAGATAAGTAACTGCTATACACCCAAATAAGACACGTATATGATGTCTTCTTAACTTTCTTAAATCACTGAAATGCTTCTAAAAAAGCATCGCCGTCATAAGATGCTATATACATATGCAATGCTAAAGAGCCGTTTGTTTTATTATATTGATTTCTGTTTTGTTTTTGTTTTCATTCAGGATTTCAGAAAGCAGTGTACAACAGTATAAGAACAGAAAGACACTTTATATCCTGTGGTAGAAAAAGTTTTACTTAAGTAAAAGTATAAATACGGCAAGGGTGAGTACCAAAGTACCAAAGGTAGAAAGTACTCATTGTTTCACAAGCTTCCAAATCCTAAAAAAAACGTTTAAAAATCTTTTGAAAATAGCAGATCTACAAGATCACAATGTGTTGAATCGCGAAGCATTGTGAACGGCTATTTATTTTTTGTACGGAACGGGACACGAAACCTGAGTACTGAAAATTGGAAATACTCAAGTAAAGTAAAAAGAATATATACCTCAAAATTATACTTAAGTGCTTCAGTACTTGAATAAATACTTTACACCTCTGTTTATACTAGAGCACTGACTCAACCGCTGACCAGAATCTTTGCAACCCGACTCGCTAACTCGTTAGTCTCGCTTCATAGCGTCACACTTATTGAGGACAGCGTTTAAGAAAATGTATTTTTAAAACGCAATAAACAATTACGGGTTGCAATTTCGGAGGTTGCCTGAAATGACTTCCACGTGATTGCATCACACAACTACATCCACCTCGTCCGTCAGTCAGTCAGTCAGTCAGTCAGTCAGTCAGTCAGTCAGTCAGCCAGCCAGCCAGCCAGTCAGTCAGTCAGCCATCCAGCCAGTCAGCCAGCCATCCAGCCAGTCAGCCAGCCATCCAGCCAGCCCAGGTTGCTTTGCATTGAAGTAATAATATTATGTGGGATGTTTTTGTACTATTCTGAAACACGGTTTGAAAAATGGTGGAACTGCTGGACAGTTTCTGATAAACTTATGTTGTCATGTCAGTGGTTCTCAAACTATTTCATGTCAAGGACCTCCAAAATATATGTATTTGGCCACCGACCCCCATCTGAAAATATGTTTTTCCAGAAGCAAAGATTTGAGTCAAAACACGTTTGCTGTGAAAGAATATATATTCAAAATGTTAACACGTTTATACAATTTTTCATTAATAGCAGATCTACAAAGCCGCAGACCCCCATTTGAAAATATATGCCACCAGGGACCCCATTAGAGAAGATGCTTACAGCTCTAGCACTGATTCTCAGCGATCTTAACTTCAATGACCAGTTTGACGTGCATTGGACACCATTTGCACACTCTCAGTTATAGACCCGTAAGGGTCCATTTGGTTTAGATTTAAGCTCCTAAGAGTTAAATTAAAAGAAGTCTATGCACAATTAGAGTATGTAAAAGAGTTGTTATTTTGATCAATGTTTGCATGTTGTCTCTCCTATGGTACCACATCAATACAGAGTGGAATTGTGGACACAATATTATGCAACGAATAATAGTCTTTAGTTTTGGATCTACAAGGATAAATCTCATCAAATGGTGGTCCGTGGCGCAAATGCCGAATAATGGACCTTAATAATTATGAAAAAAGGGTTGAAAACCATTGCTTTACAGAAAGACGGACAAATTGCAACAACACAGACTTGATGTTCTCAGTGTGTCGTATTCCGCTGTGGAGCCTGTCTGCCTGTCCAGCTGTCAAAACACTGTTCCAAATATAAAGCCTGCAGTCACTGACAGTAACAACTGCACAGGGGCTAGTAGAAGTACTCAAATGTTTTACTCAAGTAAAAGTACAAATAATGTCCGGTATTAAAAAATCGTATCGTGAACCCAGTATCATATTGTGAGTTGAGTGAATCATTACATGCCTATAGTGCCCAGATAAAGCAAACAAACCGTATATAGACAAAATCCATATGATATACCCGCACGTGCACGCTGCCACGTTCAAGAAAGGATTCGATGACGGGAGCACCGTTTTGATCGTTCACAAGTAGACCGTCCTCAACATGAATGGTAAAAGTGATCTGAAAAAGGCCTTTCACAATGCTTCTGAAGGTGTATTGAGAGCGTCCTATGTATTTATTTATTTATCTTCCTTTATGGAATAGAGGAAGGACATCATTGTTATTTTAATATTTTTGGAACTATATGTGTAATGCTCGGATCTGTGTGTTGTTCCTTTTGAAGCTGAAGCACAGATTTTACTGTATATATGAGTAGTTTTCTTTTTTTACTGGAGATGTAACTACAGTATATGCCATTCATATTCCAGTGGTTCTCAAACTTCTCAATTAGTGGTCCTTTGAGGGGGTTCCAGGTTGTCCCCAGCTAAATGGAGAGTTGGTAACCAAATGGACCCCAATATGTCTTCAACTCATGAGAGTATAATGAAACCAAATGGACCCTTACGGGTCGATTTGGTTCCGTTTGAAGCTCTCATGACTACTTATTTAGAAGAAGTGTACGAAATTAGAGAATGTAGAAGAATTGTTATTTTGATCAAGGTTTAATTTGTCTGTTGTCTCTCCTATGGTACCACATCAATATAGCATGGAATTGTGGGAAAAAAGCCTTGGGTCTGAGAGGCTAAATCTCATCAAATGGTGGTCTGTGGCTCAAATGCCGAATAAATAACTTGATATGAAAAGGTTTGATAATAACCACTGGCATATTCCATCAATATGTATGGAAACTTATGTGAATTAAATGTTATCTGAACCCAGACAGAATACTATGTTTACTCAGTAGTCAAAAAAATCTAAGTTATGATAAGCATCAACATTTTACTAAAGTTTACACTAAGTGGAACATGATATGGAATGCCAGTCTTAAAGGAGTATAGTTCACTTCATTCTATCAAATACACACGGCAAGCCTTGAATTAATTTATTACACACCCCATGAAGCTTTGAATTAATTTATTACACACCCCCTGGTCTATGTGAACTTGAAAGGAAGGCAGACAGAAAGGTTTGATGAAGGTATGGGAAAGTTGATGTGACAGATACTGTAACAAAAGGTCGAGTTACAGTCGAGAGTTTTTGGAATGAAAAGATGTGGAACGAACGGAACACTAAGTGCATCGTGAAGACATGCACGCACGACTTCTGATGGGTTTTAGTCAGAGATGACATTTTAAAGAAAGGTCCCTGAAAATAGCTATAGGTTTATTTAATTATGATGGTTCGCCTGATCTGCTGCCGTATTAGAAGACAATGTAATGTCATGCAAATATATGTACAGTGAATGTGTGCAGTATGAAAGTTTAATAAATATGAATACATTTTACTGTATTTGTCATGTTTTTAACTTTTGTCCACAGCATGTGTTTATTAGCAAGACAAAAACATTGGAATGTGTTCCACTCCACAGGGGCTGGGCTATATACTTTGTCATATGGTTGTCGGTGCATATCAAAAAATAAAAATAAAAGCTGACCTACAAGCTCACAAGTCGCAAAACACCACATTGTGATGCATGGCATCATGACCATTCATTTAAGCAATATTACACGAGAGGGTGTTCTTTATCGTCATTAATGCACACCTACGGTGCCGTAGTTCTGAAAGGTATCGCAGATAAGTGCACTAATGACGATAAAGAACACCCTCTCGTGTAATATTGCAATTATACAACAGTTACCCTTAAAACTAAGATAATCGCCGAAAATGACAGATGAAGCCACTACGATCACAAATGTCCCAAGAAACTATAGCTAGCCTAGCCACCGAGTTTTCTGCGCTCTGAGAGAAAAGCACGGCTGAATTATTTGTTTTGATTAGCCGTGCCATTATCATGGTTTAAGGGCTATAGAAAGCAACCAATCAGATTGCTTCCTCGAAACGACCTGTTGTATAATGTGGTATAGAGGCCCGAACACCTGCCTGTGTGAAGTCTAATCTGTTGTTTTAGTCCTGAAGCTGTTCATTATGTTCTTATGAAGTATCTTTACATTTGGAGATGTCAAAAATAAATGTATGTATGAATATTAGTAGGATGCATGTGTAGATATGAATGAATGCAAGAAATAATCATTAGAATCAGTCAATCAATCATGAAGCCCATTCCCTGTATCCCTCAAATCAATTTTAAACCGCCACTAGGGGGCGCCTCCTCCCTAGAGGAGGTGATGAGAAAGGGAGAAAGGCTTCATAATCATATCAGTGCTGTGGGCAAATGCAACTTTTTACAGATATTTCTAAACAGATATTTCCAAATACATATTGCTATTTTCAGGCCTTGAATCTTTCTTCTTTTTTTTATATAGACCTAATAAAATAGACGCGCACACACACACACACACACACACACACACACACACACACACACACACACACACACACACAAAATTACTCCTAAACATTTTGCACAAACATGCAAACATCACACACTCCTATCCTCCGGGTGGAGACCTGTGCCCAGAAGGGCACTTTTTCTAGTTAATGTCTGCATCTCTTAGGGCCCATTATATAATGCATTTGGATGGCAAAAATGGCAGATCTGCAAGTTCAGTGTCTTGAATGAGATGTGCTTATTAGAGTTTGTATATCTGCTATTTTCCAGCATAGGACCGTTGCTGTGCATATCCACGGAAGAAATGCCACTTGACAGTTTTCAAATCAGCCTCATGGTGGCGCTACAACAGGCCAAGTTGCGTCTCACACACACACACACACACACACCAACAGGTGGTCCCTGCATGTAAAAAGTATGTAGCATCACTTTCACAACATTTGGGCCTATACGTTGGCTATGATGATGATGATTTCCTGTTCTTGGCTATATAGAAGTGTATATTCGACTTATTCATACGTCTCTAAATGTTTTGCTGAATTGAAAATGGTGGGCCATTGTAAACAAGTGTAATACTTTATGGTGTCGTCCACTCACAGTTAACGGTTTTTGTATTGAGTTGTACTTGAAATGTAGGGCTACTGCAATTCTGCCAACTGTATCAATCAATCAATATTCAAAAACAGCAGACATTCTAGTTGAACCATTACTGCCCCAGCCCCCCACTATAATGCCCTATTTTTCTTTCATTTCTTTATAGAAAAATCATTGCATTCCTTTTTGAAATAATTAAAATGTAGGAAACAAAGGGGAGGGGAATTGTGTCCGTGACCGCGGTGACCCACAAATGGGTCCAGAGACTCCCGAGCTACTGTTAGGAAGCATAATATTAATATGTGGCCTAAAACAACACCTCCACCTCAGGCTCTCTGTGACGGAGGGAGGGGAGCTCCTCTACTCCCCACCCCGGATCAGGCACGCCTCCTCTCGGATGGGTGTCAACGTAACGATCTCTCCACTGTCTGTGACGCGTCGCGGAACACAGCAGAACGGCTCAGAGCCTCAGACAGAAACTAATGTTAATTTAAAAGAGATCAGTTTACAAAAACTGTCCGTTTGCTGTGTGTGATGCATCTTTCACTGCTCACAAACTATAAGTCAAACACTTACTTGTTTCGCTCAGTCAGATGATGTGGAGCAGGACTTCTTCTTTCTAGAAGTTAACACAATGCTGTGATTAAAGGAAGGAACGGAAAACACCGTTTATTTTGCAGCTTTTTGTGGTGATTTCGCTCAACAAAAATGAGGTAGGCTAAGTCTTGTTTACTGTGTTTAGTACCTCGATGATAGCTTAAGCATAAGTTGTTTACAACAACAATGAGTTCAAAACGTCATGACATGTCGGGAAAGTATAGCCTTAAAGACTCTCGTCTCGTAGATGTATTTGATCGATTTTGAGTTGACATGTTCATATCTACGAGAGATGTTAGCGCTCTCGCCCCTGTGGTCACTGGGGGACACCAGCGGAGTCCTTAGCTCTGCCTCCGAACATGTACAAACTGCAAAATATAAGACGCTTACCGTGTTGCTGCAAACGTCAGAGAGGCCTACAGGGTGCTCGTATAATGTATTAGTCCGTAGTTTTCGATATACAAGTGTTTTAATCCCGTCTGTGACTGATATTCTGTCGGGATCCAGTTCTCAATGGGCGTTAGTGCATCCGGTGAAAGCCGGAATTACGCTCAATGTAAACGGGAAGTAAACGAGGGGGGAAATTGCGTTCGGCCACAGTCGAGATTAACGCACTTCTTTATAGACAACTATGGACTAATACATTGCGTAAACACGCCGCTCGTCTTCTTAACATGTAGGGCAAGTGGATAAGCATCTTTGTAATTTGCGCTGCGGGTATTACTTGTGACCGTGCGGCGTGCAGTGATCACAGCAAAACATTATGTTTGGTCAATGGCCATAGGTCAGGGCGTGGTGTTCCAATGAATTATAGAAAATTAGTAGAAGAAAATACAGGAAATACAGGAAAATACAGGATCTTTGTGTGTGTGTGTGTGTGTGTGTATATATATATATATATATATATATATATATATATAAAATAAAGTAATTTGCTACTGTATTGAAAAGAGTATAAGAGAAGAACATTAAAAGAGAAAGGAAATACTGGAGAAATAATGTTAAGATAAATGATAAGATAGTTAATTATTATTATTACTAGTCCATACCAAATCCCTACCTGAAGGGGGAGGGGGGGTGATTGTGATATGAATCATGCATGATGAGAGAGAGAGGGGTAGGGATTTGGTATGGACTAGTAATAATAATAATGAACTATCTTATCATTATTTCTCTTAGACATATCCAGTATTTCCTTTCTCTTTTAATGTTCTTCTCTTATACTATTTTCAATACAGTAGCAAATGACTTTTTCTTTTAATCAATTATATTACAAAGATCTTCTCTTTTTTTTACGCACCCTCTGTTTGCCCCATGAATCAAATGGCATAGGAGCGAAATTAATTTGATCCCTTTTTTGAGCCGATTCTGGGTTTGAAGTGGTCTTCCATGAAATTGTAATGTTCTCGGATATTTCGTATAAAAGCAAAAAGTTAAAGCCTCTGTGATTTCTTCCGGCAGTATGTAGAACATCAGAAACAATATAAAATCATTTTACATATAGAGGGTAGGCGCGTGACATCATCATCATACCCAGAAGTTATGAAGAGCGCTTAAATGTTAGTGGCAAAAAACTACTTTCTGGCGTTGACGGCCCACCGTCCACAGAAAAGTCCTATCTGATTGCGTCCTATCACTTTATGCATGCACATACCCTCTATTGTGTTGATTGTTTAGCAAACGGCGCTAGTGTGTGTGGGGCCTTTCGCAGTGTTTCACAAATGGCACATTTTGGCATTCTTTTCTCCAGCGGTGACATTTTATTTAGCTTTAATCCACACATTGTTTGTCTCCACACTACAGGCTCAGCATCAGGTGTGCATACTCGTTCACATACAACCTGTTCCAGTTCTGTGGACACACATGGCTGCTGGCAAACATGACCGCCAGGATCCTCTCCTTTGGTCGAGGTGAGACATTCTTCTTTGGGACACGCATACGGGTATTTCGGGGGAATCCGCCATTCCTCCATTGGGTGAACAGTCACCAAAAATAGCAACATTATCTAGTTGCTTGTAGTGTAGTGCTCCTGGTTCATTCATGTCCATGTTGTCGTTGTTTTACAGGTGCGTTGGCAGACACCTTCTATGCCGTCGGGGTGGTGATGACTCTCTGCCAGCTGCTGTCCGTGCTGGAGCTGTTCCACATCGCCGACGAGATCGAGCAGAGCAGGCTCATACCTCGCCTGATCCAAGTGTGTATGATCTGTAAAACCGCAAATTTACCGCCTGCACCTGTGCTTCATTAGTTCGACATGCGGATGCATGTCGGACTAGCGGCTGCTCCTGTGCTTGCGGTTATGGTTAGGTTAGGGTTTGAGGTGGGTTGTCGTTTGTCGGACCAATGACTAGTCTAACTAACGTACTGCACCCGTAAAACCCTGTCCTCCTTAAGAGCCTGGTCCAAGTGTGTATGGTCTGTACCCTGTCCTCCTTAGAGCCAGTCTTTAAAGCAGTGGTGGAAAAAGTACTAAATGTTTTTACTTGAATGAATACGGCGTCGTCTTTTCCACCATGCAGGTGGTGGAGAGGAACCTGTTGCTGTTCCTGGTGATCATCAGCCTAGAAGACCTGCAGAGCAGTCCAGTTGTGTGTGTCCAGTTCATGCTGTGGAACATCCTCGACCTGTTGAGGTGTGAACCAACTCCTCACTGCTGTGGTCCTTGATCCACTTTGACTGCCGCCTAGCGGCCATTGGAGGTAGTTAGCTTCTGCAGACGGAAATTACTGGACGATTACTACTCATTTACAGTACGTCCGGTCTCCCGGCCTTGCAGATTGAGAGAGGAAGAAACGGCTGATGTTAGCATTAGCTCACAATGTTAGTCTCTTTCGCCAGAGACTAACATGGCAATCACGATGCTGTGAAAATGCACGGATCAGATCCGAACATCGGATGTTTGGTCGAAACCACGGACGGCGTCATAGTTTCAGAGAAAATGAGCGAGGGAAAATCCTATTTTAAATGGGACCCTGACCTATGGGATGCGCGCACACATTTTCTGGTGCTGGGGGTGACGATTAAGTCTTTGGCAGTCAAGGAGTTTTTAAATTCTGTCCATTGGTCAACACTTAGTGATGTGAACATAAAGTTGAAGTCAGTGTTTTTCTAAATGGACAGTGAACCATCAATGGCCCGACATGGATTGCAGATTTCAGTCATTTGAATTCCATAGAAGTCAGCATGTTGCACAGTGAAAATAGCCGATCTACAAGCTCTCGGTGCTTGAGAGCTTGTAGATATGCTTAAAACGAGCCAAGGAAAGCAATATGAAAAGAGAGCAACAACATGCACATCCCCAACCCAAGTTTGCTGAGCAACAAACAGGAAAGAACAAAATGAAACGCTCCAAAGCGACAGATGCTTTTACACAGAGTGCTCCAAAGCGAGACATGCTTTTACACCGAGCTCTTCAATGCGACAGATGATTCTTTTATCGCACCAGAATGATCTGCGTGACGTTTGGAGCTCAGGGCTCTCTTCTTCACACTAAAGCGAACACGGTGGAACACCAATCTTTATACACAATCCACACGATCACATGGAATGCTGCAGTACAGCTGTAGACATTTTCTCACATGACCAAAATAAGTCAGGATGGGGAAATGCTGCATTTAGTTAAGAATATTTCTTTCCAAAGTATTGTAAACGTATGTAATGTATGGAGTATGTTGCCCCTGTGTTTCAGGTATCCTCAACAACTCCTCTGCGTGATGGGAATGCCCTCCTTTGACCTGCTGTGGGCTCGCTACACTCTGTGGATCCCTCTCTACGTCATCTCCGCCATTACAGAAGGTATAATGCGCCATTAGGCAGGGAATTAATTATTTAACTGCATATTAATTTAAAGCAATACAATTTAAAGCAATACATTACTTTTCATTGTCAATTACTCACCCTGTGAAGTCTTGGATTCATGGAGATGTTTTAGTTTTTCTCGCCTTCCTTCACGGTGAATGGATAATCCAAAAACTACGAGAAATGCTTGATGAATCAAATAAAAATAGGATTAGAACAGGATTTAACGGCAGCAAAACGATAGCAAAATGTACTACTACTGAACTAGAAAATACACATTTTCACTCAAACGTCACTTTTTAACACACTTAGGATAAATAGGATCATGCACTAAGGAGGAGCGTGTGTACACACTCGGCATTTGTGCACAAAACGTTTATCCAAGTGTGTGTAAAGTGACTGGATAGAGTGCACTTGGATTATACTGTGAGAGCTGTGTTGTATTTAGTTTTGTTAATCCTGAAGCCATATTTTTCTTCAAGTGAAGAAAAACGACTCTATTCCACAGATAAACATTGAGAATATAAGCTTGTAATTTGGCCAACAAAGTAATTAAATTGTAACATTAGAAATGTGCAGATACCATGTATACAGTATACACTTATAGTGTATGTTGGTTTGTTTACTGTTGAGTGAGAAAACAATGTTTACTCAGTTACTTTCCACCATTGCAAATGACCCTGAAGCGTCCCAGCATGAACGAACAGTACGAGCAGCAGCATGTTGTCCTGACGTGACTCGACATGAATGTAAACAGTAATCGTGTTTGTCCTACTGAGCGCTGACAGTGAAACATGACTCGACATGAATGTAAACAGTAATCGTGTTTGTCCTACTGAGCGCTGACAGTGAAACATGATTCGACATGAATGTGACAGTAATCGTGTTTGTCCTCTATTGAGCGCTGACAGTGAAACATGACTCGACATGAATGTGACAGTAATCGTGTTTGTCCTCTATTGAGCGCCGACAGTGAAACATGACTCGACATGATTGTGACAGTAATCGTGTTTGTCCTCTATTGAGCGCTGACAGTGAAACATGACTCGACATGATTGTGACAGTAATCGTGTTTGTACAACAATGCGTCTCTCGACACACAGCTCTAGGAAAATGACTGGGCAGAACAGACGCAACGTTACCGACACGTCAGGAAGCGTGAGAGGAAGCTGATAACTGACCCGGAAACCGAAATGTATGTGTTCGTTTTATGACAAGTTAAAAGAAAAACTTGTTATATATAAAACTCATATACAGTATCGTCTAATCAGTCTCACGACGGCCTCGGCTCTTACATCAGTGGTTCTCAAAATGTTCAGGCTGTGACCCCCAAAATAATCATAATTGAACTGGACACCCCCCCCAAAATCATATTTGAACCAGGGACCCCTAAAATAATCATATTTTAACTGGGGGACGATCCCCCCCCCCCCCCCCCCACACACACACACACAAGTGGAGACTCCTCCCCACTTCCATTTCAGTCGTGCAATTATTTTCTAATATAAATAGAAATCACCTAAGCATATATAGCTTGTTGCTTAGCAGAAAAGGAAATAATAACACTATAAAAACGTAAAGATAGCCTATTTTAAAATGTCAGCTTCCTTACTTGGATTCCGGGAGGTGTCGTTCCAGACTCTATATAGCATTCGGAGATTCTGGAATAGTTGTCTGGCTACGCGAGACTATTGTAGCAGTAGACATTCTGTCACATCCTAACTGCTGTGCTGACGTTGTGTCTGACGTGCAGTAGACATTTAGTCACATCCTAACTGCTGTGCTGACGTGTCTGACGTGCAGTAGACCTTCTGTCACATCCTAACTGCTGTGCTGACGTTGTGTCTGACGTGCAGCAGACATTCTGTCACATCCTAACTGCTGTGTCTGACGTGCAGTAGACATTCTGTCACATCCTAACTGCTGTGCTGACGTGTCTGACGTGCAGTAGACATTCTGTCACATCCTAACTGCTGTGCTGATGTTGTGTGTGTGACGTGGTGTCCAGGAATCACGGTGTACCAGGCGCTGCCCTACCTGGACGTCCTGGAGTCCTCCAGCAACAGTAGCACAGTATACACCCAGCAGACCCTGAACGTGTCCCCTCGCTTCCCCCTGCACCTGCTGTTGAAGATGTACCTGCCCATCCTCGCTGTTGGTGAGACACACACACTGACACACACACACACACACAAGGGGAATTTCTAACACGTGACAAAGAGGGAACTGTTAACTATAACTATAAAAGAGCCTATTTATTACCTCTCCATCAGGGGAGAGGGAGAAAACAAGCGTACACTTGCAGGTTGTGTCGTGTTGTAGCAGCTAGTTAACCGCATCACTACCACCTGGTGGACGCAAATGCCAACGCTTGACTGGCGACCCGTATCTACTTGGTTCTACTGCCACGAGCAGTTTTTGTGTTAAGGAGTACATACAGAGATGTTTCACTAACTTGTCGTCACTGTCTTCTCAGGTGCTTGTGTCACAGTGTGGCAGGTGTTGAAGGAACGCAGACAGCAGTTGGACAGGTGGAACAAGAAGCATAAAAGGAAGTGACATGGTGGACATCCACTCAACACACTGACGCTGGAATCTATCTTTTACCCATAAAGACCGGAGGCCCATTCTACAGTACAAATGTCTTCTAAATCAATTTTCAGAATAACTTATGTTGCCATATCAGTGGTGCTTGAACTTTGCCATGTCAAGGAACCCCACGATTATGTATTTGGTGGCTCATATCCAAATATGTGCAGTATTGCAATTTTGTACTTATTTTGTTACATGCATCCTAATGTAATCTTTCTTGATGTTCTGTGTAAAGCCTTGTTGTTGAAATATACTAAACAAAAACCATTTCCTTTCCCCTGGTAGACCATTATTAAAACTGTATTTAGTTGTGACAGTATGTTGAAGAATTTATGATGTAAATTTTGACATTCGGCCGTCCTAAATTCGGCTCTTCGGTGCTACAGCGGTAAAATAGGAGTATGAATTAATAATCCAAATCTACAAAATAACTAGTAACTAAAGCTGTCCAATAAATGTGGTGGAGTAAAAGTACTATATTTGGATCTTTCATGTATTTAACAAAACATTACTGTATTAAAAGTCATTCAATATGCCTGGAAAAAAAGAGTTCCTTGCGGGTGCTTCATTTTGAACTAAAATTTAGCTTCATTTTCACTTTTAACATCGTCAAAGAACATTCTGTAACCTTTATTGAATGCCAAAACATAAGCCAACACAATATTAAAAAATAAAGCCATTTCAAGACATATGGTCAAGTCTTGCTTAAACAATGTGACCGAGCCACAAGCTGTATAGTCCAGTCCTCCGCAATAAGACATCAACTCCCCCAACGTTACACACTTAAACCCCATCATCACCTGCATTCATGTGAACACATCTACAATGCAAGCTTACAATGATCTTCCATTTGCAGCAAAGATATTTAACACATTCCCTCCCGTTAACATACAGTAGGCAGGATCGTGAGGCCAGTGGCCCCCCCCCTCGGACAGGAGGGGGAAAATAATAATTTTAATCAACAGATTTGTGTTACTACTAGGCCTAATACATATGCTGTATCACAGTATCGGCGCCTTATCCTGGTTAATTGCCTGTGTCAGTTTGCTCATTGCGTGTGGAGAGGGAAAGTAAAAGCCACATTTCCGCGTGAAAATACGCGTGCACGCACATTTTGCGGCTGCTGAACGTTCAGCACCTCCTACTGTAAATCTTCCCGAGGCCATGCGCGAAAAAGCAAAGAAGAGCCACATCCGCCCGA
Source organism: Protomyctophum bolini (assembly GCF_963924005.1). Taxonomy (NCBI): domain Eukaryota; kingdom Metazoa; phylum Chordata; class Actinopteri; order Myctophiformes; family Myctophidae; genus Protomyctophum; species Protomyctophum bolini. Next base: position 24,004,487 of record NC_137881.1, on the reverse strand, counting down.
CCTGGAAGTGACGGAGCTGTAGTCTAGCCTCAATCTAGGCTGTGTACCAACGCACAGATGGTTAACTTTCTTAGCTCGGATTCATGTTTTATATGCTCCCAAACATGGTACTTTATAACTATAATAACCGACGATCGGGATGTAGGTTGAGTACAAAAAAGATTTTTAAAGTTGAATTAATGCTCTTTAATCAAATCTTGTCATCTCGAGGTTGGCACATATGGATCAAATAGCTATTATTCCGTAGCTATTTCCGGATTCCGTTAATGTAGAGTAAAAAAAACAGAAAAGACACTAGCATTGAGCCCTGAGGGACTTTTCTCAACGACATATGGGGTTTAAGTGGCGTCACATGTTCTTCGCTGGGGTTAAGATGTGGTGAAGAAGTTACATTTGTTCCGCCGACAGCATTTGGCAAGATAGAAATCAAGGCGTCTGGACTGAGCGTGTGCCGTGCATGTGGCTGGGCTGGTTGGTGTTGTGTAGTGATGACGAGGAAACATGTCTGTGGCGGGAGGAGGACGTCGACACAGGAAGCAGTGTTTCATCATTCAGGCTACCATCTGTAAGCCCTGGTTCACACACACAGCGCCCTCTAGTGGTTCATGAGTCTACCAGCCGTAAGCTCTGGTCCACACCGCCTTCTTCTGGAACTCTGCACACGACCTGAGAGACAGCAGGGCAGCTACAGAGGACGTGCACGCACGCAAGCCACACACACACAGACCAGAATTTATTTTTCTGTCGGAAATATTCTATGACAAGTTGAAAGGTTAGTAAAGACGCTGAAATCGCTGGCAGATGGTGATTCATTAATTAATTAATTTACTCTGGCAGTAGATGAGAAAGAAAGCTAAAGAACTAAAAAGAACAATACAATAAATTAATTGGGGGGAACTGGTACTATAGTTATGCACAGAGCCGATATGGCTGGGACTATTGTGCTGCCTTTCAGTGGCAATGGCGTGTGGCCATTGGTTGTGTACAGTAAGTACAGTGGATGGAAGGCCGTTAAAACAATGACGTGGTATAATATTGTGTCTAAGGCCCAGACCGCACCAATGCAACTCCTTGCAACTGCCGTGGGTTGCATGCAACTACATGCAATGTTACTCGCAACTGTTTGGTTGCAAGGAGTTGCGTGGCGAATCATTAGTGTGGTTTTGCGGCCTAAAACATGACCTCACCTCTGACTGTGCTGATTGATGCTGCTGACCAACAGTCCTCTGGGCTTTCCACCAGGCTGAAGAGCCAGTCTATGAACTGACCCACGCACACGCACACACACACACACACACACGCACACACATGTTAATTAAGTTAAAGTATACCTGGTTTTCACTTTAGCACCACCCACCTGAGCTGAAACCTCGCCCACAGCTGTGTGTTGTGTGATAATGGGGGACTCAGGGGACGGGTTAGGGGAGAGGTTAGGGTTGTGATGTCGCAACAACTGTGTATTTCCGTTTGGGCCTTTTGACAAAAAGGCTTTCAGCTTTCAGTAAGAAACCAAAAAATACACAGGGAAGACATATTTGAATATTCTAACCACACCTGGGGGTCTAGTCCAGACACAGAAAAAAAAACAAAAATCACTCCATCTTTAAGAATTGAGCGACATAAATCAGACCAACCTTGGTGAGCTGGCTGCTCCAGGGCTCTTTAGAGAGCAGCTGTGGCAGGCTGTGAGAGAGACCCAGGAGACAGACGGACAGGTGGGTCTCCTCTCCGGTGGGGGACAGGGGGGTCTTGGTGGTGAGGTTCTCCTCTCCGTAGGGGCGGTGAGGCAGACATGGAGTTGTGGAGCCCCCAGCCTCCTCCTCCTCCTCTGGGGGGAACCAGTTGGCTCTCATGCCCAGGAGCAGAGGCATGGAGTGGTCTCCCCACGCAGCCACCGCCCCAGCAAACACCTGGAGCAGGAAGTCTGTGGCCTGCAGCGCATGGATGGAGGCTTGTTATGGGTACATGAACTCGACATGTACCAATATGCATTTATTCCCCATAATGTAGTTGAACCCATTTTTAGACCTGAGGCCTTCTTAAACCTAAACTAACCTTTCTGAAAACCTTCAAATTTCTTATTAAAAAACTAAAAAAACAAAAGAACATGCTACATGTATAGCAACAACTAATTAAATCATCGCTCTTCAATAAACAAGTTACATCATGTTCATCAAGGGAGCTTCAATTTACAAACACAAGCAAGCCCTTTGACTTGTTTTCAGTGCGGCCAGACAAAACATTGCAACAAAATACATACAGTACAGACAAACAGTACAGCAATAAATAGAACAATCAAGAGCTACACTAGCATAAATACACAGAATGACATTTCATGTCAAGTATTTTTCTCCCCCAAAAGTACCTTTTCCTTTGCTCTATTTTTGGCCTAATTTAGTATTCCGCAAGTGTCAAATCTGTTTTCAGTGTTTGTTAGTCTGCTACCAGGATTTTCACAGCTGAGCTTAAAAAAAACATTAAAAAAATATATATAATAATAATAGCGATAGTGGTATAATAATAATAATAATAATATTATAATATAATAATAATTGTATATATATATAATAATATTAATAATAGTGGTAGGTCGAAGTTTACTATGAAAACCTACATCTTGCTTCCGTCAGTCACGCCTCATGACACGCTCCATACATACAGTATTCATTCCATATGTTGATCTGACCTCATAAACGTGTGTTACACACACACACACACACACACACACACACACACACACACACACAGAGACAGAGAGAGAACATGCCAGGAAAGAGCGGTCATTCATTCCATGCTGGGAATGTTTGCAGAGAGCGGGTCAAACTCTCACACACACGTTAAAAAACTGAGCTCTTCACAGAGAGAGCATGGCTCTATTATTATTATATACATCACAATGTTGCTGTGACATGTGCTTATGTTATGTTAGCAAATGGTTCTTTCATCAACGTGTTTATATGATTATCTCATTATCACAGTGTGTGGCACATTCCTAGGGGACACGGGGAGAACATGCAAACTACACACAGAAAGGCCCTATCGCCAACCCCCGCCTCGGGTATGGGCACTGATGACGCGGAGGAGGGAACACACCGCCAGTGCCCACAGTGTCCCCAGCGGGAATCGAACCCAGGACCTTCTAGCTGTGAGGCGACAGCACTATCAACTGTGCCACCGTGCCCCCGAAAGGGCCTTTCTGTGTGGAGTTTGCATGTTCTCCCCGTGTATCCTCACAAAAAAACATGCAGTAATCCTGGTCTCTAAACTACCTCCCCCTGGCCAGCCGGGGCGCCTCCTCATGCATAGAAGGAAGCATGAGGTCAGTCCGCTGCCCCCCCCCCAGGTTGGCAGAGGAAGTGTAGCGCCCAGGATTACATTATGTAATTGACACTGGGTGAGAAAATGGGTTGCAAAATCGTGGGATAAATTAAAAAAAAAAGAAGTCAGTCAGTCTGTCTACAGTACAGTATATAAATACAGTTTATTCTTTATGTAATCCATACCTGTGTGGTGTTACTGATGTCCTTTATGTAATCCATACCTGTGTGGTGTTACTGATGTCGTTTATGTAATCCATACCTGTGTGGTGTTACTGATGTCCTTTATGTAATCCATACCTGTGTGGTGTTACTGTCCTTTATATAATCCATACCTGTGTGGTGTTACTGATGTCGTTTATGTAATCCATACCTGTGTGGTGTTACTGATGTCGTTTATGTAATCCATACCTGTGTGGTGTTACTGATGTCCTTTATGTAATCCATACCTGTGTGGTGTTACTGTCCTTTATATAATCCATACCTGTGTGGTGTTACTGATGTCCTTTATGTAATCCATACCTGTGTGGTGTTACTGATGTCGTTTATGTAATCCATACCTGTCTGATGCTGCACTGAACGCTGGTGGCTCCATACACTATGTTCCTGATGTGGCCCATAAGCTCCAGCAACCACTCCATGCGTTTGGAGACTCCTGCAGGCACAGAGTGGAACAACAGCTCTCACGGCTAATCACACAGCACACGTCATATGCACTGCCTGCCCACATTGCTCCTCGGTCTACCTTTGCCCGATTTAGGATTCCAAAAACTTGTAATACCTCGCGTGTTGTTTATCACCTCAGCTGTGACTGCCCCCTGGTGTCTTATGTGAGTGGAACTAAGTGCCGTTAATGTGATCAAATTGCGTTTACAGGCGTAATGCTACCCGTACAAATAATGTTGAATACCATACCGATTACGCCAACTGTAATAGCTCAAGACTCTACAGCTGATTCTGTCGACCAGTCCCGTTACAACGCGTAGAGTTACGGGGAGGCTACACTGGGGACGGAACGGAACTGTAAACAGCTACTGTAGGTAGCTGCACCGAGAACTCGTCCGTCCCGCGGGGAGTTCTGTATTTTTCCTCTGAAGGCGAGGCGAAGGGCTGCGTAACCCCTGTGGACACGCAGAAAAATAGAGCACTTCCGCATCTGCATCCGCGCTCTGTGCAACCAGGTTCCATTGATTACTGTTGCCCGGCCCTTGGGAATGTCAGGAATGTAAACAAAGATGTGTGCAACTGGAAGAGGAGGCACGCTAAAGCAGGGGTTCTCAACGTTTTGGGTCCCCGGAAATGCTTTGGCCGTGTCCGGTTCATTCGTGGCGATTCAATGATTTAAAATCGATACAGTAACTATTTAGCAAATACATTACATCTGTGTGAAACGTGTGGATAGTGCAGGACTTTTAAGGGAAAATGTATGAATATGGATATAAATACCGGTAAGTAAAAACAGTGATTGTCTGGCATTACATAGAAATATTTGAACACATATGGACAAACCCTTAACATGAACACAGAGAATACACACATTTATCGATAGCTAAGAGTAGCAATATTGAATGGAAAAAAACCCCTCTTTTAATTTTTTCCTCCTTAAAAGTACTTAGTATTGATACAATCAATTATTTATTTGCATTGCAAAACTATACGATAGGACACAAAGTCAAGCGGTACGATAGGTTGCCGTTTACATTCTGATATACTTTGATTCTTCAAATTGAAATAGTTGTTTTTTTACTATAACGCCACACCCTTAGTTTTATATTAATTATACCTCCTTCCTCCTGTTAATAGAGTACCTGGACCCTGCCTCTGTTTTTATCCAGCCCACTATTGGAGTTGTTCTTTGACCTGTGACCTTCTTACACTGTCTCGACCAGCGACCCCCGACCCTATAAACCTGCAGAAAGCCAACAGCAGCTCTGAAGAAGCCAATTGGCTCCTTGCAGCGTACCGACCTGTGTTGGGGCCGGAGGGAGCCAGCCGGCATTGGTAGAAGGTGTGTGGGAGGAGCCCGCCCACTCCGTGGCTGGGCCAACCACGGAGCACGCCGGCGATGACATCATTGAGGCCAAGGAGGGGCACTCTGCCCAGAGAGGTCAGGAAGGTCAGCACCAAGCAACTCTTCTCCATGTTTGTCTGAACCAACCAACCACACACACACACACACACACACACACACACACACACACACACACACACACACTCTTTCGGTTAGGTTTAAGCATCATTTCGCCACATTAGGCATAGTTTTAGGCTACGTTCAGGAATAAGGTTAAGGTTAAGCATAGTTTAGCCTTGAGCTTTTCAAGGATTAGAGGTGCAGATTCAAAATAGTGCTGTGTGTGTGTGTGTGTGTGTGTGTGTGTGTGTGTTCATACCTGGGTGACCTGTGTGATGCGGTCTATCTCGGTGTCAGGTAACTCAGACAGACATTTGGTGATTCCTTCATACAGCTCCAGTTCGCTGTCCTGAAAGGACACCAATGATGACATTTATTTTTGTTGACATTCGTTAAAAAAAAGGGGGAAATTGTCAATGTATTTAGTCTTAGTTTTACTCATCATAGCTTTGTTTTTTATTTAGCATGTATTTTGTTTCCTCTGTGAAACAAGGAAGTCGACGAACATTTTTCGTCACACAGTCGACGAAATCAACAGTAATTGTAATGCATTCATAATACACTGTGAATGCATTACACTGTGAATACACTGAAGCATGCTCAGGCCGCATCCCAAAATCACATACTATCTCCTATACAGTACACACAGAATGTGCATACTATTTGTTGCTAATCATACTTTGGAGTGCATAACGCATACAAGTATTTTATAATTTCATTTCAGACATACTAATGTGAGGAATGACCCCCATCTGCTGGCTAGCAGAGGTACTACTACACTATACATATAACAGTGAACATTGTTTAATGGTTGCCATGTCCTCAGTTCATACAACTAAATTATGAAGATGTTTCATTGAAGAGTCATTAAACGTTACTCCTGAGGCTTGTGTGGGCTTGTGTGTCTGTACAAATGGCACCAAACGGACCATTAAAGTTAAAAAGGTTAAAGCCCTACTATTTGTCAGATACATTGCTGTATGCAAGCTTTGTTCTCTGCATTTGACCCATCTCCTGGAGCAGTGAGCGGGAATCATTTGTAGTTGATCCAACCCACCGATCCAATCCAACCCTTGATGCTCAGTACCGAGGCACTGGATCCCATTTATTTGGTATGACCCGGCCCGGGTATCAAACCCAGACCGGACACTCTAACCACAAGGCCACTGAGCTGGTTAGGAGGGTTGTGTAAGCTTCCAGTGGTGTTGTATACCTTGTACCTTCATGACCATTTCTATGTATTTGATGTGTTGCTATGTGTTGCTCTTGCTTACTGTAAATTGGATTAAGAGCGTCCGCTAAAGGCCTAAATTGTACTTGCACCTGTATGCGGTCGGGCAGCAGGCTGAAGACCTTCTCGGCGGTGGAGCGGAGGACGGCCCAGACGGTGCTGGGCGGGTTGGGCAGAGCCATGGCCTGGGCCAGACCCCTGAGCAGGGCCCGGCACAGTGACCTCCGCTGGGCCCGGACCTCCTCCTGGGCCAGGGGGGGGGGGGGGGGGGGGCACAGACAGGCACGAGTCATTGGCAGTCAGTATGTCAGACAATTGCGATTAACAATTTAATTGTGTTTGTGGTGATCTGAACACTGGAACTTAATGAATGTTTGTCTGCAAATTCAAATATGGTACTTATTTTACTCATTAACCACACCACTTACTTACTTACATACTATATTATATATACATATTGAAAATAGCTGGTCTACATGCTCAAAATGCTAATTGTGACCAGCAGGCCTACCTGGAAGAGCGCCGCGCCCTGGCTCTCCACAAACACCTGCAGCTTGTCCTCCGACACGTGCTTCATCCAGGTGGACAGGCTCTCGTACAGGCGGCCGCGCGTCTCGTACTGAGAAGGGACATACATACGGGATAGGGATGCCACCGATTAATCGATTTTCCGATTTTCATATTCTATATAATTTTAAGGAAAGAAAAAATAAAGTACGTGTTGAGGACTTTTTTAAAGTTATTTTCTCTTGATTTTATTTTTTTACAATTGAAAATAGTTGATTTATTTTTTGATTGGTACATTTTTGTTTTTTTATTAACCCATTTAGACCCGGGGCAAGATTCTACAAAACGTTTTCTAATTTTCTTAAAATCCTATGATTCTGTATCGGTGGTCCTCAAACTATTTCATGTCAAGGACTTTAATTATCTGCATTTGGCCGCGGAGACCCATCTGAAAATATATTGTTGCAGGGAAGCAAATATTTGAGTTTAAAGCGTTCACTGTGAAAGCATATATTTAAAGATTTGCGCCACATTTTCACATTTTTTCAACAGCTAAAGTTTAAAATTATGGTTAAAGTGGTTAAACGCTGAATCGACACAAATGCGTTCCCGTCCTAAACACGTTCATGTGTCTGTGCTTCAATTAGACAGTAAACAGACAACAACAACAACAACAACTGCATGAACAAACAGCAGGACTCACGCTGAGACTGTGGACGAGCGGAGGCGACAGCCACGAGCCCAGGAAGAGAGATGCACTCTGGGACGTCTGCACCTGGCTCGCTGCCAGCACCGCGCACTGGTGCTGAGTGTCCTGGCCTGTGATAGGAGGTATGGGGATGGGAATTGATATTGATAATCGATAACCTTATCGATCAATTAACCGGTTAGTTGATAAGCGGCGGTTCGGATTTGAACACACCTTCAGAGAGTGGCGCGCTACGAGCTTGTAGGTCTGCTATTTTTGAAAAATCAAAGAACGACTGACATAGAAACATAGCTTTTACGGCGTGTCTTACCGAAGTTGAGCCTCATGAGAGGCGACAGGATGGCGCTCCAGTTGACTGGTGGGTACTGGAAAGTGGACCCCACTGATGCCAGGCACGCCAGGGCAACCCTCACCACAGCTGGACGGGTACATTCTGGACCTGGCCCCACGAAAAGAGAGAGAGAAGATGGTCAAGAAGGACAGATGAACCATAATGACTCCCCCAAGTGGTGGAATGACCTTAATGGCACTTCTCCCTCGTTTTTAACACATTAAAAGGCCATCCACAACAAGAACGATAACTACAATGATAAATTAATAAATATGGTTTTACAAATCACTCTGACTCAAGTGGATGGTGGTGTCCACACTGACATACTGGGTCAACAATATTCTTTGGGATCACTAACGATATCATAACGATAGCCAATACAAATTATTCTTATGCAATTATAAAACTAGAGTGGTACAGACATTTCTTCTTATGTGATTCTAAAACCAAAAGAGATAAAGACCTTTGTTCTTATGTGATTCTAAAAATAAAAGAGATACAGACCTTTGTTCTTATGTGATTATACAACTAAAAGAGATACAGACCTTTGTTCTTATGTGATTATACAACTAAAAGAGATACAGACCTTTGTTCTTATGTGATTATACAACTAAAAGAGATACAGACCTTTGTTCTTATGTGATTATACAACTAAAAGAGATACAGACCTTTGTTCTTATGTGATTATACAACTAAAAGAGATACAGACCTTTGTTCTTATGTGATTATACAACTAAAAGAGATACAGACCTTTGTTCTTATGTGATTATACAACTAAAAGAGATACAGACCTTTGTTCTTATGTGATTATACAACTAAAAGAGATACAGACCTTTGTTCTTATGTGATTATAAAACTAAGCGTAGTCCATACCTTTCTTCCCTGCCTCTGAGACGTAGTGGATGATAGCTCTGATGAGGCTCTTCTCTGGAAGGTAACTGAAGTCCTGAGGAACTGAGAGAGGACATGGACACAGGAAGAAAGACAAACACGTCATATCAGTGAGAGTTTAAGCATTTTGTTATACTTTAGCCATTGAAAAATAGCAGATCTACAAGCTCTACGAGCTTGTAGGTCTGCATTGTAGGTGGGGGGTCCCTGGAACAACACATTTTCAGATGGGGGTCCGCGGCCAAATACAGATAATTCTGTATGGGGGTCCTTGATCAGGCCTAAATGGGTTAAAGGTACAAAAAGTAAGTGCAAAATGGGTCTGTATTGTGTTTGCTTAGTAAGAGGGGTCTCCCCGTGTCTCCAGCTCTTTAATGAACAGAAAGTAAATGTTCAGGTTGGGATACTAATCCCATCCAATCAGGAGTGACGACTCACACCCGGGATACACCGATACATGACAAGCTAAAGTGGAATTGGAAACGATGAACAACATGTAGCCGACAAGAATTGGAATTGGAACAGTATAAAATTGAAGCTGCTAAACGGGTTCCCTCTCCTCTCTCCTGGAGGGCCGGGCCACATTCGACCCACGGGTCGACCCAGTTGGGACACACCGTTGCTCTTAAGTCTGCAGAAGAGACGTCAAACCAAAATAGATGAGTTCTCATTCTTCACCAGCAGGTGTCACTGTTCTCACCTGCTGTGTGGCTATGGCTGCATGTCATGTGGGCCAAATGCAGGTGTCCCACCAGACAGGCACTGTTGGACTGAAGTCCTATGGCTCCTGAGAACGATATGATCTACACAGGACACAGGAGGAGACATGAACACTGTTGGAACGCAGCCCTGAGAACGATATGATCTACACAGGAGGAGACATGAACACTGTTGTAACGCAGCCCTGAGAACAATTATGATCTACACAGGACACACAGGAGGAGACATGAACACTGTTGGAACGCAGCCCTGAGAACAATTATGATCTACACAGGACACACAGGAGGAGACATGAACACTGTTGGAATGCAGCCCTGAGAACAATTATGATCTACACAGGACACACAGGAGGAGACATGAACACTGTTGGAATGCAGCCCTGAGAACAATTATGATCTACACAGGACACATTAGCCCCTTGAGGCGTATCCTCCTTATTCCAGGGGGTGAAATAGCAGATCCACCATCTCACAATGCCTCGCAACACGAGGAGTTGTGAGCCTTTACAACATTGAAAAATGACTTTTCAATATGATATATGATTGCGAACGCAGTGAGCATTTACTATGAGACCTAGCAGATCATGTCTGTCTGTCTGTGTGTGTGTGTGTGTGTGTGTGTGTGTGTGTGTGTGTGTGTGTGTCTGTGTGTGTGTCCACCTTTGTGCCCATATATGGAGCTGAGTGATTTGTTTGTGACACACTCCATATTTGGACGTATAGCTGCTCATAACACAACTGGGGACCCTTAAAGCCCTTTAAACTGGTTGAAACACAAGCTGATTCACAGCTGGCTGTGTGAAAGCACCACAGTGGCAAGGATCTAGAACGGAACCAGTTTCCTGACTAGAACCAAAGTTCTTTTGGTGGAAAAAGGGTCCTACATGTGTGGGAAACGGATAAGGTAGAAGGTTGTTCTGTACTTGTGTCATGGATCTGATGACCTCGTTGAGTCGGCCCTGCTGCTGGGATGACAGCTCTGTTTCAGTCTTCAGCTATAGGAGAGACGCACAGACACACACACACACACACACACACACACACACACACACACACACACACACACACACACACACACACACACACACACACACACACACACACACACACACACACACACACACACACACACACACACACACACACACACACACACACACACACACACTAAATATAAAAATCTTACTCTTTTAGTCTTAGTCTTACGGGGGGGCTACAATGGGGATGGAAAGGAACCGAACGCAGCTAGGCGGCTAGCACTGACAATTCACCCGTCCCGCGGGGAGTTCCGTATTTACAGTTTTTTCCCCCAGAGCACTTGCTTAAAAAAAAAAAAAAAGTTTCGCAGCCGGGTTCCATTGATCATAGTGGCAGCGTACCGTTGCGGAGGACATTTCCACCCCCAGTGTAGCCCAGGCCTTAGTAAAACAAAATGAACACTGTCCCCACATCTGAAAAGGTTATAGATATAATACCTGAATGACGTAGCTCTCTGATCCCACCAGAGCCACCAGACCGTTGACTGCAGCGAGGCGCTGCATGGTGGGACAGCCCTGAAACATAGGCACGCACATACACAGAAATGCACATGGTGATGTGCATTCAAAACAGCGGAGGTGCATTTAAAGAAGGTAGTTCAATACCGTGGATGTGCATTTACAGAAGGTCTAGTTCCGTACCTCGGCCAGCAGAATCTTGACCCAGGCGGCCAGCAGTCGAGGGTGGATGTCCTCCGCCTTGCCATGACCACAGGCAGCCAGGCCGTGCACCACCAGGCCTAGAGACAGGGAGAAGCCTGGAGTCTATGCACACGCACGCACAGGCACACACACGCGCACACGCACACACACACACACACACACACACACGCACACACACACACAGACTTAACCAAGCATCTCGTTTGGAATATAAACGCATCTAAATGTGACAGGGCGAGGTAGTGACAAGGGAAGATTATGCCTCCCGGGTTTTGGAGGGTAAATGGAAGGCGGGGCTTTTCAGAGTAAAATCTACCTCATCTGCTTGGCACTATAGCGCCTTCATTTTGAGAAAAAAATCCGGTGCATTCAAGGTGTACCTAAAGAAATACCTAAAAGTGTCTCCGGACTTCTTGGGCCTCCTACGGGTGTAATTATAAAGAATGTCTGGAGATGTTTTGGGCAAAATAAGTGTTAATCTGGAAGTTTGCACTGCTTGCTTTGCTGCTGTCATGCTTTGCTGCTGCTGCTGCTGCTACACTCACCACTGCTGCTCACCCTCCACCACCCCAGCTACCACCTGTTGTTTTGGATCTTTACGGGGGATTCAACTTCGGAGCCCCTATGGTTGGGGACTGATGCGCTTTATCAGAGTACATAAAAACGTAAGCAGATCCAATTCATCGCCAAACCATAATAAATATAGTGCTCATTTTATATTCAATAAAAATGTATTCTATCCATCCATGAGTTGTCCTGACAGAATGATTATTTGGTGGGGTTGAGAAGAACCCCAGGTCTAACCGACCTGCTGGTTGTCCTCAGTCAGGCCTCGCAGTGTGTTCATGACCTCCTCGGCCTTGCCAGCGTCGACCAGGCCTCCTCTGAAGGCCGAGACCACCACGCACGCCACGGAGTAGGACAGCACCTGGTGGACACGGGACAGGACGGGGGGACAGACAGGAGAGGACAGACAGGACGGGGGACAGACAGAAGAGGACAGACGTTTTGACCCATTATTAAGACCTGAGGACGATTCCACGAAACCAATGCCTTCTAAATCAGTACAAAAAAATATCAGATCTGCAAAGGAATGTGCGGCTGTGTGTGTGTGTGTGTGTGTGTGTGTGTGTGTGTGTGTGTGTGTGTGTGTGTGTGCGCGTGCGTATGTGTGTTCCTACCTCCTGCAGCATGCGTCCCTGTGCACCGCTGTCCCGCAGGCTGACCAACAGCTTGTCCAACGTGAGGACCACACGGACCCCGTGTTCAGACTGACCACTGCCGGACAGGCTCCCTAGAACCAGCCCCGTGCCCAGGACACAGCCTGCACTGGGGGGACAGGAGAGAGACGTTAGGACACATGCTCAGGACACAGCCTGCACTGGGGGGACAGGAGAGAGACGTTAGGACACATGCCCAGGACACAGCCCGCACTGGGGGGACAGGGGAGAGACGTTAGGACACAAGCACTGAGAGAACACACACATACACACACGCACGTTCTAAAGGCATCAACACAACAGTGATACTGACTTGTACTCCAGACTGGGGTTAAAGGAACACGACTCCAGACTGTCCAGAGAGGTCGTCAGGAGGTCAGCGTCCTTCTGGGCCGAGACCTCACTGGACCACCAGAGAGAGAGAGAGAGAGAGAGAGAGAGAGAGAGAGAGAGGGTCATAACTAGTGTTAGTCCACCTAGTCAATTAAGACTAGGGTTGGGATTCGTCAGGATTTTGACGGTTCCGGATCCTAACCGGATCCCTCCAACGCATATATGTCAAACTCAAGGCCCGGGGGCCAAATCATGCCTGTGAATGAATTATCTTTGGCCATGATATTTAATTAGTATTAGAACTGGCCTCTGGTATACTGCGCGGACCACCATAATACTACTACAAGTCCCACAATGCACTGCGAGTGCATTGTCACGTATCGAGGGCCCGCAAGCGCAAGCATGCGTCTTCTCTTCACTATTGATCAGCAGTGAAAGTGAAATCACTTGTGGTCAACTTTCAGCTACCCCTCTCCCCAAAAATGGCCTGTGTGTTGAAACTGCACAGTCCGGCCCTCGACTTGTACCAATTTCTTTATTTTGGCCAACTGTGTATTTGAGTTTGACATCCCAACGGTTCCGGTTATTTTTTTCCCCTTTTTTTCTGACAGATTATGCTTATATTATAACCAGAGTAATCTAGTAAGAGAGTAATGACACTCCCGTTGACTCTCATTGTAACAATGGAATGCGGAAGTGCTCATTCTATCTTTTACTTTATTCATTTGGTCGGGACAGTGTATATTGATGAACATTACATTCAAAATGCAGTGTAAATATACCAGATTTAGTCAAACTTGCTCATTTCCATCTGCAGTCCCCAGACATCAAACATCAAACAATACAAACAGGACTGACATACAGGACATAGCATAAAATACCTAGTACATTTCAAACGTAATAAGACTAGTAAGAATAAGAAATAAGAAAAGATTAAACTATTATTAGATAAAACTATTATTAGGGTAGGTTTACTCTAATAATCTCTCTAACACAGCATACAAAAGAGATACACCTAAAATAATCATGAATGGTTGCAGCTTTCGTTTTCAAGCAACCATTTTTGCAGATTGTATTTAAAAGAGGAAAATGTAGCACATTCCCTTACATGCAGAGGAAGTCCATTCCATTCCACATATCGCAATAATGATATTGTTGTGGTGACAAATGTTGTGTCTTTAATGTTCAGATTAATTTAATATGAAGGACCACAGTTACCCTAATGGAAACAAGCCATAGTGCTTTCTTGGGTTAAAAAATCCTCTTAGCAGACCTTGTATTGAACTGTAGGCTACGTTCCTGTGCTGTTTATAAAGTAATCAATCTATGGGGGTATATACTGTATGCACCTAAAGGCTGGGCTCTCAACAGTCACGCGATTAATTTAGATCCAAATCAAAAGCAGTTCGCGTTCGCAATCACTGCGTTCGCAATCATCATAATGACAGTTAACCCCTTTTGGTGTTGGTGTTATGCATTATGTTATGCTTTAGCTATTGAAAAATAGCAGATCTACAAGCTTGTAGGTCTGCTATTTTCGAAAAATCTAAGAACGACTGACATAGAAACATAGCTTTTTCAGAAACTGATCTCAGGTCAGAATGGGGATCATCACGTTACCTGAGCCGTTCGCGGTGCATGGCGGACAGCACCATGCCCAGGGCCAGGCCGGAGTGGAACTGCACCGCCTGGGAGTCGTCCGCCGTGGGCTGGCCGGGGAGGCCGGCCCGCAGCGTGGCCAGGACCTCCGCCACGCCCTCCCTGTGCCAGGCGGACAGCACGGGCACCACCAGGCACAGCGCCAGGGCGGCGCAGGAGCGGGCGATGGCGCTCGCCGTGTTCTCGCCCGAGTACGAGCGCTGAGGAAGGAGGAGGAGGAGGAGGGTGTTGGATCAGCGGATTCTAATTAAAATCAACCGATAATTACCAGGGGGTTACTTATGACTCGATTGCAGTCGAGCCAGCAGGCTCGCCCTGGAGTCCCTTAACGTCATATCAGTCTTAAACCGGCCACGTAAGTCAGTTTGACGATGCTTTTTCTTCGGTGGCAGTCATTTCATTTCCAAATCGCAGCCAGCAGTCGGCTCCAGGTGAGCCTACTGGCTTGATTGCATTCGAGTGATAAGAAACCTATTGGTGATTATCGGTTGATAACATTAAGCGGGTGGTTAGATTGACCGTTACAAAGATGTATGGAAAAGGAAGAAGCAGTGTTGATTTCGTCGACTAGAAGTATATAGAGAAATGTTGGGTCGACTACCTTTTTTCATTGACGAAAGAAAAGAAAAGAAAGGAAAATGGTGAAGCTATGATGACTAAAACTATCTATCAATATACTGACAATTTCGTCAACATATAAAAACTACGCTAAAATGTTAAGGAGGGACCAGGGGAGAAGAGATCCAGTAGAATTAAGCTTAGTATTTTTAAGCTTGGTTGCGCTCGGATGTTGCGCTCTGAAAATAGCAGAACTACAAGTCCACAACGCGCCGTGCTGTGTGTTGTGAGCTTGTAGATCGGCTATTTTGCAGCAGCTTTTGCTACTACTTGTATTTGCCTGCATCTCCTCCCCGTCTCTCCTTCTCCCCGTCTCTCCTTCTCTCTCTATTATGGCCTCCCACCGTAGAGTTGGGTTCTGCTTGACATTTCTCCCTAATATAACCGATAATATAATAATATAATAAAGGAGATATTTACATGTATGAACCAGGGGAAGACTTGTCCTCTGGCCTTGTAGCTGCTGTTGATGACACTGAGCAGGGTGTCCAACACCATGGACAACCAGCTGGATGTGGGGACCACCTCTGGACCCACCTGCACAGAACAACCACTGTGTTAATGACAAGCAACACACCTGCACCGTTCATTTAATGACAGCAACACACCTGCACCGTTCATTTAATGACAGCAACACACCTGCACCGTTCATTTAATGACAGTAACACACCTGCACCGTTCATTTAATGACAGCAACACACCTGCACCGTTCATTTAATGACAGCAACACACCTGCACCGTTCATTTAATGACAGCAGCTACCCAAGGACCCACCCACCTCAGACATCAGCAACATTATGAAAATCACATAAACATAATTGTCTGGGTGAAAATCACCCATGTTTAGTATTCTAGGGTTAAGAAGAGAACTTTAATCTATGAAAAAGATATTCCGCTCATTCTCATGATTTGATCCACACAGACCTGGCTGTGAATGGCTTCATTGGGAAGTATTTCTAATGTGCAGTGCGCACATGAACTGTAGTGATGTAGTGAGACGTAGTGAGATGTAGTGATGAGTATGTGGTGTCTCTCTCTCTCTCTCTCTCTCTCACCCCCAGGCTTCCGTCTGGGTCCAGGGGCAGGTTGCTCTAGTACTCACCCCCAGGCTTCCGTCTGGGTCCAGGGGCAGGTTGCTCTAGTACTCACCCCCAGGCTTCCGTCTGGGTCCAGGGGCAGGTTGCTCTAGTACTCACCCCCAGGCTTCCGTCTGGGTCCAGGGGCAGGTTGCTCTCTACTCACCCCCAGGCTTCCATCTGGGTCCAGGGGCAGGTTGCTCTAGTACTCACCCCCAGGCTTCCGTCTGGGTCCAGGGGCAGGTTGCTCTAGTACTCACCCCCAGGCTGCAGTCAGTCCAGGGGCAGGTTGCTCTAGTACTCACCCCCAGGCTTCCGTCTGGGTCCAGGGGCAGGTTGCTCTCGTATTTGGCCACGACGGCGGCCAGTCCGCTCAGAGCCAGGATGGAGTTGCCCTGTACCACGGGACTGTCCCTGAAAACACACAGCACACACACATTATTATAGGCAAATAGGTGACGGGACGATGATCACTGTACAAAACGTTCACAATAATCACATCTTGGAGATTTTAAATGTATCGTGAAAGTCATAAAAACTAGGAATCAGCTCTTCATGCTGAGCAACCAATTTGCTACCACTTAAACCCTCTATATACCTTGTAATCTATATATGTACATGTGGTACACTCTAATGTTCACTTCACACAAATCGTTTCGCCAAAAATAGCAGATCTAGAAGCTTGCAACACGGTGTGAGCTTGTAGATCGGCTATATTTGGCAAACGTTCTGGCAAACCCTCCAGAATAGGGATGCTGGGTGTTCATGTGGTAAACAAAAGTGCCATTTAGATTATCACGTAATATCGTCGTCCAACTACGTATATAGTATATTCAACTGTACTCTTAATTTAAAACTGTACATATTGTTCAGAGAATTAGAAATGGTGAGTTCCCACAGCAGCATCTTCCTAGTTCGTTGCGTGTCGAAGTGCCTTTGAGCAAGACACCGATAATTAGCACGTTAATGTGTAGTGGTGTTGCAGTGTGTGTGTGCGAATGTGAAGTACTGTACATCACAAAGTGCATTTGGGTGTTCAGGAAGGACTAGAAAAAATGCCACATGAACGCAGAGTGTTTATCATGTATCATTATTACTAGAAACAAGCCTCCGGGTTTTATGTGTGCACTCGTAACATTTATGCACGGTACTTTAACAACCAAATAAAATCCGCCACATCGCAGTCATAAAATAAATATAAGACATGTCAAGACAAAGGCAAGCGCATAAAAATAACAATAATAATAATGCTGTGTGAAACAGAAGATAAACACAGCGGGGGATACGAGACATTACATGAAAGGAAGTCAATAAATCGGGAAATATATTAGCAACGTAAAAACAGTGGTTTAGATTAGGACAGTGGTTCTCAAGAACAGCAGTTGTACAACAAGCTCATTTTATCTGCGCAACACAGCGTGCGACTAGAATGAACGAGTCGCAGAATGGAGAAATCATCCGTCATGGGCTTCTGCCGGAAATATGGGAGGGGAAGCCTCGCCCCCATGGGAGTTGGGCGTTGTCCCATCTCAGCACCTCAGTGGCTTGCCTCGCTAATCATTAGACTCCCAACCCACACCTCCTGGTATCGAATCCCGCTTGCGTCAATATTTTTGTGCCAACCGCAAGCTAAAGCGAGCGAGTTTCCGTGGCAAACGTTGTGAAGCCCCCGTCCGTTGCAACCATAGACTGTAAAAAAAATATGGACAAAGCGTTCTCCGGGTCTGATATAGACGTAAGATGAAGCCTGTTAGTCCTCGCCATCTTTCTAGATCCGTTTGGGCCCAGCTGGCCATTGGCTGGCCCAGACAACGAGGCGGGCCCCTTCTTCTTCGTTGGTTTTTATTTTGACTCGAACAGGGGGTGGCTCCCGATCATAGACTGTAACGGTAGCCACGCCCCTCAGAACATACGCGACTTTATGGTAATTATTTTAATAAATGGGACAATAATTTTCCAAAAAGAATATTATGACATGAGAAATTAGACTTTAAAACTGTTTAGTAGCCATAAACGTCAAGACGTCTAATTGCCTATTAAGTAATGGATGCCACGGGCGTCAAGACGTCTTCCCTTGGTGATGACATGCACATTACATGCATAATAGAATTACAAATTCTTTCTTTCTTTATAATGGGAGAATCAAAGCCTAAACTGGTGACCACCAGGTGGCGCTGAAAGAGTTTTAAACTAGTGACTGGAAGCAGAAAGTATTCATGACCATGTTTATTAAGGTAATAGTTGGGCCCA